>NC_143199.1:32049584-32362084 GCF_051530095.1 Phoenix dactylifera
CCTCCTCCTCCTGGACCTCAGCAGTGGCCTCCTCCTGGGCCACTGCGGCCGAGATCCTCAGGAGCCGCCACTTCTGGGACGTCGCCACGGGTGTCGAGAAATGCTCTGCGAGAATCGTGATGGTCGGCATGCGCGATGGGCGAGCGCAGGTGAGTCGGAGGACGGCATCGGAGGAGACGAGCTTCGAGCTGAGCTGTGGGGTGGCGGCGGTGGAGAAATAAGAGCCGACGGCAGCAGTGGCTGCCATTTTGATTGGATATGGGTAGACTGAGGTGATGATGGTGGTGGCAGCAGCAGCAGGTCTCTTAGCTGATGAGGTATGAAGGGAAAGGAAGGAAGGTGGTGGATGGATAGCGTGGGCGAGAAGGGGGGGGATATTTAGGATGACGTGGAGAGCCTCTACTCCAATGGCGAGGGATGACGGAAAAAGGGAAGATAAGGTATCTTTTCCACCTAAGATATTCGGCGTGTATGCTGCCGTTTCTCTTGTGGATTATTTCTGGGGCAAAGCAAGCAAGAATATACGGTCATCTAAAAACTCTTCCTATATTAGTGGATGCTAGCTACTGGAAATTTTTATTGTCGAAATTTTGATTTAATATATTTTTTTGTCATGATTTCGATCCCTACCATAGATTTTTTTGTTGCAGGGAACCCTTTCTATGTCAATTTTGATGGTTGCGTCTTGCAGGGTGGCCAGAGAGGTGGTGCAGGCTTTATTATCAGGAGCCTGGACTTCAGAATGATTGCTACTGGGGGTTACCAGCTGTTTGACACCTTCGTGCCTGGGGTGGAGCTGAGAGCAACCTGGTCCGAGCTGAGTTATGTGCGACGTGCGTTGCAGGCCAGAGATATTTTTCTGAAGGATGACACGACGACGGTCATTGGTTGGGTTTTGCATGCATCAGATGGGGCCAGTGATCACCACCTACTACTGAGAGATAGGGTCATATTGTGTGATTGAATGGTTATCCAGATGAAGCATGTATTTAGGAAGGCAAATGGGGCTGCGCATTGAGTGGTTTCCTTTGTCGCCAACCATTCAGGAGATCACCTATGGGTGGAAGAGGCGGAGATACCTATTGCTCTCCATGATGTACTGTTTTTTGATTTCTGAGTTGTATCCATATATGTTATATATGATACGTCCGTTTCACCTAAAAAAAAGAAACCCTTTCTATGTCAGTGAATGATAGTTGCAATTTCTATTTTCTGAACTTTGAATGCATGATCCATGCACGAGTGCTAGTATTACCTGTATACATCATTGCGCATACGCCCTTTTTATCAGTAAAAGAAGAAAAAGTGTTTTATAATTTTGTACTAAATAAAAAAAAAAAAGCGTTACCGTCCCAATTACTGAAGCTAACATGCAAAGTTGCACGTCCAATCGGAATATCAAACATGATGTCGATTTACCGGTTGATATATAAAATCTGAGGCTGAAACTTGAGCGTAACGAAGAGATTAAAAAATCCAGGCACGAAACAATTAACCTCGGCCTCCGCGTAACCTGAAACCAGGATCAGTGAGCAGGAGTGCATGGCCTCTCACCGTTCACTAAACAAGAAAGAAATAAAGAAAAAAAGAAAAAAGAAATGGCTTCTGACCTATTTTAGATCCAATCAACCACTTTATTCCTTCCTCCTCCGGGTAGCCTCTAAACTCCTTAGAGAGTATTATGTTTCCTACCTTCTCGAAAGCTTGCCGAAAACCCATCTTTTGCCTTCTCGAGATGATTAGCGGGTCGGTTGATGATCGGCACTTGGAGGACGCTGTGAGACTTCTGCTGGAGATGCCTCTCCGTGACCGTTAGGACTCGTAAGGAATGGCTCTTTTGAGGTGGCTCATGCCATCTTCGAGAAATAGGGTCGTGGGCTACTTCGAGCGGGGTGATGCCGGTGCGGTAATTTTTTGGAAACAGGTTAAACAGGTCTAAACAGGTCGGGTTGGGCAGGTTAAACGGTTGGATTGGGCATGTTAAACAGGTCTAAACAAGTTAAACGGATCGAGTTGGGCAAACAGGTTAAACAGGTCGGATCAGGTTGGGCAAACAGGTTACCTATTTATTAAACATGTTAAACGGGTCGGATTACCTGTGTATTAAATATGACAGATTCAGGTTGTAATTTCTGACCTATTTAATAAATAGGTCGGGTTCAGGTTTATGATTTTCTAACCCAACCTGCATGTGACCCGACCCGTTTATGACCTGACCTGACCCGATTGCCATCCCTAGAGAGAGTACTTACGGAGATGAAGCCTTAGAACTCTTGTGCTCATTCAATTTTGGCAGTGTCATGTAAGGCTGGTGGGAGAAGAAGAGATGCAGAAAGGAGATGGAAGAAGCGGCCATGATACTGCGGAGGAATGGGGAGTTGTGGGCGCATCGGCGGAGAGACGATGGTGTGTATATAAAAAATGGAAAATTAATTCCCCACCCTCTCTTTGACCCCAGTATAACAATAAGTCCATGTTGGCTAGTTTCATAACAACCCGTCCAGCACATTTTTAACTATTTTTCATGAGACAAAAATACCCCTCCCTCAAAAATACCCGGTTTCTTCTTTCCAAACCGAAACTCACCTTTTTCTTCCCCCATTACGCCTTCCTATCCCCCGTCGTGGCCGACAGCCGCTCCCCCGTCCACTGCCTCGGCGCCCTCCAGTCCGCCGTCGCACTCCTAATTTTTCACCTCCTCGCCGCCGCCATCCTCCTCCTCTCGCTCCCCCTCACTCCATACCTCCTCTTCCTCCTCGCTTCCCTCGTCTTTGCCCTCCTCTCCGCAGCCTCCGCCCACTCGACCGCCGGCTACCAGACATTCGACCTCCAGGCCAAGTCTGATTCTCTGTCCGCTGCCGTCTTCCTTGCCCTCGCCCTCCACCCGTGCTTCTTTCCCACCGTCGCTGCCCGCGAGAGGATCCGGATGAGAAAGGGTCTCGGCTGCGCTCCACTGGCCACGTCGCCGAGCCACCTTTATTATGTGACTAACTTTATTGCAAAAGTCAACCTCAGAAAATAAGCTCCAACAGCATCTCCAGTTCTCCTATATTGTCTGTCAGGCTTCATCAGAGGCTTATTATCCATCCCGCCATCTCAACATATATCTCCCAAAATAGAGGTCTAATTGCATTCATATTCAGTAACAGACAACAGATCGACCAAAAAAATAGTTTGGATAATCATTCTATAAAAATAAATCATTTAGTGAAGTTGTTAAAATAATAAATCATTTAATTGCTAATAATTTTATCATCTTGTAAATTTCAACATCTTCACTAATTGCTTTAAAGTGTACTTGTAATAATAATATTATTTGAAATGGAACCTGGTGATAATTTTCCAAAATCCAATTTATTAAAATTTCATGAACCTTTTCTGAATTTTTAGTGGAAGTTCAATTCCTTGGCACCAGACCTATGGTTTCCTCCATTGAAGCTTTTTCATTCTTGATCCCTCCATTTCTACACCTTAAAGTGCAGCAAGACAAAGTTCTCAACCAACCTCGGGATGCATCTTGGGGCATATGGTTTGCATGTAAAATACCATAAACTTGCAAATATATTGCTGCTGCTAATTAATGCTGCCCATATAATTCTAAACGCTGCCCTTATAATTATTCTCGCATCTTGATCGACATCACTTCTTAGCAAGCAAATTATGATTCATAAGAATGCTGCAATATGTAGACTTCTCAAAAAGAATACTGAAATATGTTGGTGAAACATAAAAATAGAAGACTAGATTCCAGTGGGTGTACTAGTTTCAGATCATGTTCTTCTATTTTAAGGGCGTGAGCTATTATAAAGGGGGCAATATCATATGCACACATCGGAACAAGATGTTGGGCTTCAAACAATTCCACTTGATCATTGTCGAAACCTCCAATACCGTCAGTACCTCCATTGATTAGCCCAAGCCCATCCAAATCCCAATATGGTTTGCCCGTAAACACGACCTGATTAGCCTTCATCCTGTGCAAGAACTCATAACCGGGATCTTTTGCTATCAGCTAATCCTTTGTGATCCACACTCAAGCTCGCATCCACGACATGAAATCCTTCCAATTTCACCCGAGCTTAACCCGTAGCCCATCCAAATGTTGGACTAAACCCAACTAGGTCAAGTCCAACTCAAATAGACTAAATCGGAAGTCCAATTGAGTCGGTCATGATTAATGGCTCTTACTTTCAGCCTGAAAGAAGGACCTTTCACTCGATCTGGTTGACGCCAATTAAGACCCATAGTTTCCTTGAGACAATGTAGCTCGGTATTCTTGGGACCCATCTTCGATCCGCTTAAGAGGTTAATAAAAGGAACGATATAATAACAGATATTTATGCTGACTGTTATGGACGATGAGGCGCGTTTAGGTGTGTCATGACGTGGAGGTTGAGTTTGGTTCGAGATTAATCACACGGTATCGGGATCGAATGAAAGTGGAAAGAATCTAATTTAGGAAGGCAATCAATCACACGGGAATTTAATTCAAACTTGTTCCATGTATAGTTAGTACATGTTTTTCAATACCTTATTGGTTTGCGCAACGGATTTTCCTATTATGACATGATTTTGTATTGGATCCTTTATCATCTCTAATTCGGAAATAATAAGTGTCCATTTTTAGTAATACGGTCATAATTAATCTCCTAGCTCCTACGTTAATTAATCTTCTCCTGGGACATACGTTCCATATTAGGGTTTCCTTAAAACTATGCGTTCCACGGGGTTGTTGCTTTGAACTCCCCTTGCTTGATCTGAAAGAGAGACATCATGGCTTCTTCAAGCGGGATTGGTTCCCTGCAGTCGCCAACCGAGTGGAGTTGGTACGAGAACAAAATTTTCGAGCTTGCTCTCGTTGAATACCCAGAAGGAACGCCAAATCGATGGCCTCTGATCACCGCCAAGCTTCCGGGGAAGAGTCTAGGTCAAGTTTTACATCATTACCAGGTATTGATCGATGACTTGTACCTAATTGAATCCGGAAAAGTTGAGATACCGGATTATAGAGACGAGGAAGAAGGTGGCAATTCTGGCGATGGCCGTTGCATGACACCGAAGCAACACCCATCGGATGGCCCGAACATCGCTTCCGGTTCCGGGTCGCGACAACAGGGTCAGGAGAGGAAGAAGGGTAAACCATGGACCGAGGAGGAACACCGGTATATATTTTATTATTATTATTATTATTATTATTATTATTATTTTATCAAAGATTTTGCAATCCAATCAAGGCATGCAGCAGATTGGAGAGCATCGTGCAAATACATACAGCAAGTACTCGATCGGGAAGATACAAATTTCGGCAGGGATTTCCTCGAAAACATGATTTAATTTTACATTGTTGTTGCATGCATGCAGGTTATTTTTGCAAGGACTTGCAACTCACAGGAGAGGGGATTGGAAGGCCATATCTCGAAATTTCGTGGTAACGAGGACGCCAGCACAAGTGGCCAGTCATGCGCAGAAGTTCTTCCACCGCCAACAACAAAACCAGGAGCACCAGAGAAAGAGCATCCATGATATTACCCAGCCTTAGATTTTCTTCTATGACGCATCTCAGATAATTTTTCATATAATTAGCAGCTGTTTTCTTGTTTCTTCGGCAGATTAGTTGAGCTTCCGAACTTGGACCTCGAATTATATGGACAAAGCTTAGCTTAGTTATAAGATGTTGAAGTTAGACTCGAGTTCTTCTGATTCTCAATGCAAAAGATGCTTGTGATATTTGTTCGTTTAGCATACGTGTATGTACTTCTCCGTGCCAAATATATATGCTCTTAATTGTTTAAGAAATGCTTTCCTTCGTTCTTCTTCCGAACGGGACACGTTCGACACTCATAAAACTGGAGTTGTTTTGGAGTTCATGCATGCATTACAAATTGGGGCTTGAGTGTTCTGCCATCAACCATAGGATCAGCACTTGCATGGAGCTTCCACAAGCAGCGCATGCAAGTCTTATATATCCACGTATGTCGAAGGTTGGCCATGAATGGATCATCAATCAAGTAATACGTCACCAATCATTAGGAGAAAACGGATGGATCGTCATGTTGCACTCGGTGATCCAAGAAATCATTTAATACATGACAACTTTCTATCTCCTATATGACATGATATCTTTAGGCATGTGATATGTTTTAGGGACTAATATTACTCTACATGGATTCAGAAGTGGATGTCATGTTTGGAGTAACCATTGACGGACTTGTACTCAGCAAGGTTTTCTTTCTGGACGTCGAGAATAGGGCTCTGTTATTTTCCCATGTTGGGATAATTAATAGTCTAGTTAATGTAATAGAGAACTTTTGAACTTCTATATATCCACTATACGACATATACTTCAAGTCATGAGCCTATCTATCCCTTCATATCTAAATCAGTCGAGTAAACCATGCAGCTCAAGCTTACTGCTACCTGCGATTCAACATCCTCCCTAGATATCTGTACCTTTTACCTTTCGAACTAGTGCTTCAAATTCGGAAACTAGGTGATATTCTATTATATATGACCAATAGAGCTTTAATTTTTTTTCTCACTTCACCTGGTTCCATTATTCTTTTTGCCTCCTTTCTCTCTAAAATATATATATACTAATAGATGCCCTTCATGATCATTTTTCTGTTCGTAGAGCTACCATCTATATATGCTATGCAGCCCCTCAGTACATCTAGCCTTATACAAGCATTCTCCTAAAAAAAGACCAAAGGCGGAAAGATTGCAAGTTTACCATGTCTCAGGTCTACTAGATTGCAGCTGGATTAGCTTTTAGACAAGTGAACACCAGAACTTATTCGACACTATTGCTTTTATGGTTTTTTCTGGTCAGTAGTCTTTAAACTTTGTTGTAATGGTATGACCTTAATTTGATAATGTAGAACAATATTTATCAGATTGAAATGGTCTTGGCCAGATTGTGTATGGAATAGATATGTGACCATGAGAACCCTTTCCTAGTCATGACATCCAAAGCTTTGACATGTTGGTGTAACGCAATGGGATTAAATAGTGAAAATTTCTTGACACCAAAAATGGAGCTTGGTTCATGATTTTCTTTTCCTGTGCTTCAGATTAAACCATCTGACATTCTCTTTACTTCTCAATTATGTCAGATTATCATCATGATCTGTTAACTGAAAATTAACGCATCCAGGAGAATGGAGCTGCAAGAAGTGTGGTTTCCATGCTCAAGATTCTGACAAATTGAGGATTTGCTGCCGGAGAAGAACTTTTTTTTCTTCCTTTTATCAAAGTTCAATAAAAATATGAGAAATAGTGAGAAGAATCTAAGACCTTGCCCTAATTTATATCCTAATTAACACTACAAGAGAATATGTCTTTGCCAGCACAGGAAAGTGCCGCTGAAAGTAAGAAAAAAATGCCACTAATACTTTTAGTGGCAGTTTTATCAAATGTCGACTTAATGTCGCCAATAGTCGTGTCTCTAATTAATTAGAGATGCTTTCATATGTGCCACCAAAAATATATTTTAGCAGTATTTTTTAAATATTTTTTAGCATTTTAGAAATGCCAAAAATTTCTTTAGCGGCAAAAATAATGCCACACAAAGAAAAGATAAAAGAGAATATAACAAATAGTAACACTTCAAAATGTCGATGAAGGTTAACTAGAGGCATCCAAAAGTGTTGGTGAAATGTTATTAAGCAATGAAGTTTATATAGTTGCTGCTAACAATCTTGTTTTGCAACATTTTTTTTAATATTTACTAGTAATTTTGAAATGCCACCAATTTGCTTAGCGGTACTAAAATATCCCACACAAAGAAAGGTAAAAGAAAATATAATAAATAGCGGCGCTTCAAAATGCTTTTGAATATTAATTAGTGGCGCTGAAAAGTACAAGTAAAGACATCTAGCTTGTAATAGTTATCTCGGAAGTTAAATTTACTGATGTTTTTAAATATTGGTGATACCTTTATAGTTTAATTTTCCAAATACTTTTTTGCAGTGTTTTGATATGCTAGTGATAATTATTTTTAACAATCTAGCACCTTCATTTTATTCAACCTATATAGAATCTATTGGAATATATGCTATATTCATTAAAATATTATGTAATGACACGTCGTGGAACAAGAATTATAAAATTGAAAGTCTAACTAAAACTATCCATATCAAATAATAATTATCTTAATGATACCTTTTGAAAACATCAATAGCATCCCACAATATGAAATTAAAAATGCAAATTGCATTCTTATAAAGCAAAAGTGCAAATACTCCGTAAAAGTGACAAACCAAATGTAGTTATCACAATTCACTAGAAACTGTGCATAGAAATATACATGAAAAAGAAAAACTTAAGTCCAGAGCAATTCATCCGATGCTTAAGCGCCATCTACAAAACAAAAGTAAATAAAATATTTAGATTATAATCAAATAAATTTGTATATAAAAATAATAAAATAATGGAGAAATTAATTCCCCACCCTCTTTTTGACTCGAGTATAACAATAAATCTCTGTTGACTAGTTTCATAACAACCCGTTCAGCACATTTTTAACTATTTTTTATGAGATGAAAATACCCCTCTCTCATAAGTATCCGGTTTCTTCTTTCCAAACCGAAACTCACCTTCTTTTTCTTCCCCCATTACGCCTTCCTATCCCCCGCCGTGGCCGATGGCCGCTACCCCGTCCATTGCCTCTGCGCCCTCCAGTCTGCTGCCGCACTCCTAATCTTTCTTCGCCTCAAATTTCTCCACTAATGGATTGAACTTAAATATTTGCATATACTAACTCAGACTTTTAACATAAAACGTCTTTACCAATATAAATATTGCATATAAGTCTCTTGCATAAGTAATGTCCCTTTGAGCTAATTTCTGCATATTTTGCTGACATTAGTTCAATCCAAACATAGCTATTTTACAAATAACCCCCTTCAGGACATGGAAATTGCACGCATGTATCCAACTTTGTTCCAATACGCAAATTTCTAAAGGATCTTAATTATCATTATCCAAACCTGATCTGCTTATGAGAAAAAAATAGATGGAAATCTAAAGCAATTGTTATGCAACAAGTTTGCTGTGGGTCATATTCTTCGGTATACCATCACACAAAATGTATTTCCCAGACATTATGAGTTAAGACTGTTTGATCTAAAAGGGTCAAGATGGATAAAATCCTGTTTTAAATATGAAAATTTGCTCATATCCTACCCTTAAATAATTAAAAACCAAGGCATGATTTCCCTTCAAAATAACCGGATACAATGCCTTCTTTTACTGCTCAGTAATTTACTCAAGAAGAATATCAATTTCCCTATCTTTAAGTTTGAATTTGGAAGGAAATATCCAAGATGACAATTAATATATGTTAAAAATAATTTGATTATTTCATCAATTATGAATACAATAGAGTACAACCATATTCAGGACGACATGATTATATAATAACTAAAACTCAGCATTATCTCTTAAGAATTTTTCAATCTGCGGAAGTCATCCCCCAGTTGGCATAAGTAGGGCTCGTTTGGTTCGTGGGAAGCATTTTTCCTCTTAGAAATATGATTTCTGGAAAACAAATTTATAAGAAGAGGATGCCTAGGAAAGTACTTTTAGCATGTTTGGTTGACCAAGGAAAAGTGACAAATTTACAAAGTGCTTATGTTTGGTTGGCCATCCACTTTTCTATGAAAGTTATGTATAATTCATATTATGCCCTTAATAAAAATTAGGTCTTTAATGCCTCTTTAATGCCTTTTTAATATTGAAGGGCCTTTTTGGGAAAAAGTAAAAATGGAGTGATTCCCGCCTCATAGGAAAGTAACTTTCCTATGTTTCTCATGGGAAAGACTTTCCCATGAAATGTGGGAATCATATTTCCATGGGAATACAACTTTTTCATCTCTCTCCTTTAAAAACTCCAACCAAACAATAGGCATCTCATTACTTTTCCGTTGACCACACTTCCCCCCTTCTTTTCCAGCGAACCAAACGAGCCCTACAGGATTTCTCTACGTTGGTAGAGAGCAAAAAAAAAAAAAAAAAAAAAAAACCTAATGAACAGTGTTACAGTGCTGAATAGTATCATAAAGATTTTTAAACTACTAAACTATGGCGTGTGCAATGCACATGATCACCACTATGTTCGAGATTACGCTGTGAAAAGAAATCGAGAGTACGATCAGAAAAATTATATCATATGCTGCAGTGTGCATTCTGTGGCCATGCATGCCGGCAATTATAACCTTCCATTTTGTACTGATTGAAAAATAGAAGTTAAAAAAATAATGGTTATGATTAGTCGTGGCATGCATGATCATATGATGTATGTCATGTAGAATATAATTTCTCGTATTACAGGGCAGGAAAAAATGAACCGGTAACAAAATACTTAAAGTTAGTGTGATACATTAGAATAGATGATGAATGCCGGCTTGAAGAACAAGTGCTTTATGTGGGGTCAAAGATGCAGGTGACACTTGCCCCCAACTTTTCAGCTCGGTGGTTTTTTTTTTTTTTTTTTGGATATTTCATACAATGCGTGTACGAATACATCCAATAAAATCAAAAAACACAAGCTCGCGGAGTGCCTATGGCAGCTTCTCCTCTTCTGACTACAGGGTGTACCTTGAGTGATGGGCCGCATAAGCAACCACCCAGTCGGCCGCCCCATTGGCTTTTTTGAATATATGCTTGGTCTAGGAGGCCACTCCATTCCTTATCATCATTCCTATGTCCCGAATCAGGGAGTGGGCCTGATCTCCGTCGCCTGCACTCAAGTGGACTCCGCGATAAATCTCGGTGACTCCCTGTGCTCTTCAAACGTACGAGTGTTCTTTGCAAGCCAGATTTGATGCGCAGTGCAAGTCACTCTAATGGCCTTCTGGTATGTCCGCAAACTGGCCAACCACTATCATATCATCTGTAGAAACTGCAACCTCTCACTCTAAGCCTCCTGCGAAATCTCTTGTCTGCTACAATGCCGAGGGAGAGAGAAGAATGGCCGGTCGCTGGTAGCAGCGGCCCGACCCACCAGGAAAGGCAAGTCCACCGAGATCCTGCTCCCGCACCAAATTCCCAGTTGTATCCACGGACCAGCTCGTACCCACGGACGGTCCAGATTTTTTCTCGTTTTTGTTTTCCGCGTATCTCAGCGTCCCGACAAAAAGCCGACACTCCAGCCACGCCAGCCTTCCAAACTGGGTGACGCGTCGCGAATCGCGACAAGGGCATCCATCCGACGGTGGAGATGTCTTCCCAGCGCCCCACCGGGGCTCTCAGTCTAAACCAGGCCGAGCTGTAGTGGAGAGACTAGAGAGAGAAATAGAGGGGATAAAGTGGGGAGGGTGCGTTTTAAAGCAGGGGAAGAGAGCAGAAAGGGAAGGACGGGGGAGGGATCTTTTGGAAGGTCGCTGTGGTTTTCTCTCGTGTTGGATATATTCTCTCTCTCGATCTCTTTCCGTCCTTCGCTCGCCGCCTCGGAAATCCAAGACCGAGTCCCTCTCGAGCGGCGAATCCCTCGACGGATCTTGGTTCTTGATCGCGAGGTTTCACCCTCGCCCCTCTCTGTCTCTCGCGTTCCTCGGTCTCTGCGGAGCTAGGGTTTCGTGGGGAGCTTTCTAGGGTTAGGGTTTGTTGAATCCATCTCGCTGTATGCTCGTTGAGAGCAGCAATGGCGGACGCGTTTCCGGGTCAAGTCAGTGCCGTACAGGTAATCTAATCGAGAACAGAAACAAAGGGCGGAATGAGGGATTCGGTCTAATTACCTATGCTTCTCGCGATTTTTTCCTTGGTTTTTTGTTTTATTTCCATTTTCTTGATTTCAGGTTTGGATCTCTTTGGTGTCACAGAAGAACTAACTATGCTTTTCTTTATTGTATCTTTGATTTTTGTTTTCTTGATTGCAGGTTGGGACCTTTTTCGTGGGGCAGTACTATCATATTCTGCAGCAGCAGCCGAATCTGGTCTATCAGTTCTACAACGATGCGAGCACTGTTATGCGGGTCGATGGTGACAGAACTGAGACTGCAACGACGATGATGGTAGTTTCAATTAATGTCTATATTGGTTATTGATGGTTGTTCTTAAGGTTTTCTTGGACTTAGATGTCAATTTGGAATTGTAGGAAAGTAATGCTCCCCCACCCAAAAGAAAATCTATGGTTGGTTGAATGTTTGAGTGGTAATGTTTTGAAGTTGTGTTTTTTTTCAGTTTTCTTACTTGTACCATTGCAGATCCTATGAAAAAATGGCATATGCATGTGGTTGAGCGGGGATTATCACTACTAAGGCTAATATTTTGTCTTTCAGTTCTTGGTTTCTGTATTGTAACTGTGTTTATTGCTCTGTGGAATTAACATTCTCTCTCTATATCTCTCTCTCTCTGAAAGAAAAGGCGGCAATTCACCTTGCTCTTGTTTGTGATATGCGAAGGAAGCCTAAATTTTAGCAGTGCCTTTAATTTTTATGTTGTGATTAAAATATAGGCCGCATAGCTCTTAGTATTGTATTTTTTTTTGCTTTGGTCTGGAAGGTGATTAGACAGCATATGTTTAGGGGGGTCCATAATTGTACTCAGGTAGTGTATGTCACATGCCGAGTATCTTGGGTCAACATGCAGACATTGGATAAGAGTTGTAAAGTGTTTGTTTGATTGTTCCAAAGAAGTGTTAGCTGAAATTTATGAATTTTTTTAGTTGAATAATTGATGTATTCGGGCCAGTTGTTAGAGTCAATCATAAGATTTCCTGTTCATCAACAAAAAAAAAAATTATAAGATTTCCTTATCAAGTTGAAATAGTCTTAACTCTTAAGTTTTGAGTTGGTGATCTGTTATCTTTTGTTCAACTATTTTTAAGTAGTTGTATGGTATCAACTAAGTGCCCTTCATGATGTCAATTTCCCATATTTCTGTTTTTGTATGCATGCATGTGTTTCACTATTATGAGGACCTACTTGGATTAAATCAAAGGAAAGAAAAGATTTTCTTGTGTTTCTTTCTTCTTCTTCTTCTTTTCCTATTCTTTATTTTTATTGTCTTGTCATAACTGATTTGTTTATGTTGGAATCATCATGTCACATTTGTATGATCTCAAAGCATGGTGTCTTGATTAAGAGGAAAGATAGGATGCCACGTCGAGCTTTCCTATAGTTATCATGCATCAAAAAGCACCCATTCGAGTGACTTAAATGTAGTGAATTTATATTTCAAAAATACTTGCTTACAATCATCACCCATTTCTTCCTACTCCCTGCTTATCTCTCTAAAATCACTATTTATGTCCAACCCTTCGCTTATCCTCTCTAGTGTCATCTTTTGTCTCTCCATGGGGTTAAATGGGCCACTTCTAATATCTATCCCTTCCCTCTGTCACTATTTATATCCAACCCTCAGTTCACTATTTATCACTACTTGTTCCTTTGTTCTTCCTCTAATTCTTCCCCTTTTTTCCTCCTAACTCTTTGAGACTTATAACACCCAATTCTGACCACTCCCTCAAACCTTTCTAATCTAGAGACTCAATTTTATTGTTTTGTGGGAGGAAGAAGAGGCATTTCATGTAGATGAAAAGAATTGGTGTGATTGGTCTTTAGCAAGGGAAGCTTTATGAGATTGGAATAGGATTGGAAAAATAGAGAGGTGGGAGAGAATGAGAACTCAATGCAGCCATCTAGTGGTTTAAGAGAGAGAAACATGGGGGAGAAGAGATGAGCGAGGGGCATTGGTTGTGAAGTGGGCTTTGAGTATATCTAGAATAATGTTGTTTTATTGCCTAGGAGTTGGAGTAGCTGGTTTCATCTCAATCTCTTGCAGTTTTCACGTGGATATCCATCAGAAGGTGCAGGAAGTAGGAGCGGCAAAAGTAGGCGTGGCTCTGTAGTTTTTCTCCTTGATTAATGGAGGTCTACAACTTAATAAAAGCTTGTCCATGGCATGGGGTGGAAAAAATGATCGAACAAGTTATGGTACTGTTCTTGATTATATTTTTTAATGAAATTAAACCATTTTAATTTGAGCCTTTCTGAGACCAACTCTGGGCGTCTAGAAGGGAAATTTTTACCAGTTGTAAATACTTAAGGTAACAAATGTTCATTCATAATTGTATGGAAGCAAATGGAAGATGGGCCAAGGTGGAACATGAAGTAGATGATTTGTTTCTTTAACATGTAGTTAATTATGAAGGATAATCTTGAAAGTTCTTTACACGGCTTGGAAAATTTTCCAAATGTGGTCATTATGATATCCAACATTCTTGTCTATCGAACAAGAAACTTACTTGAAGGCCATTGTTAATTAAGATTACATCATCACTCTACTAAGGGTGTATTTGGTTGGTGAAAGTGGTAGAAGTTGAAGTGGCCTAGTTCGGGTGGCTTCGGTCCTTCCCCTCTGAAGTCACCAAAGTGGCTTTAACTTACAATGGAACGAGAGGGGGATCTCAAACACGGCAAACTACACTTTGGCGGTCACTTTAGGTAGCCAACACGCCGATGTGCCCACTTCAGGGGAAACTCTAGTTCAGGTATCCTTCTTCTGGGCAACCTAACGTACTCCAATTTTAAAGAAATAGATAGAGATATATAAGACTAGATATACATGTTTTGAGAGTTTTATATTCTATAGCCTCACATAATATATGGACCAAATTGAGCCCCTGCAACCTTTTCTATCCTATTCACTTATGGAGGGAGTATTAATGTACCAATAAGTTAATTATAGATCCATAAATTGAGTTTTCTAAGCAACTTGGATTAAATTGGGGGCAAACTAAATTGTTTGAGTCAAAGTAAATTTTTTAGAAGGTTGCAGGTGACAACATGCGACCAAGGTACCACCTAGCGCCTAGGTATAGAGGTCAAGGTGACCTAAGAACAAAGATCATAATTTCTTTAAAACTAAGGAATAAAAGGAAAACAATAAGATGCATTTATATTCCAATAATTGGAACATAACATGGAGTAAGTCATTGGGAAATATCAACTTGCAACTTCTACTACTAATTTGTCTGTCATTCTTATCCTTGCTGCTTAAAAATGATACAAAATGCTATGGCGGGGGCATAGGCGGCCCCGCTTGAGCGAGTTGACTAGATAACCAAGATAATGCCCTCTAGGAATAGGGGTGCAAATGAACTGAGCTAAATATTTTGCTACCCGGTCTTTGCTCAATATACAAAATGGTGGAGCCTAGTTCGAGTTCGAGCCAAGCGTCACACAAATTGTTCAAAGCTCTCATATAAGTTTTGCATGAACTTTTGTCAAGCCGAACCGAGCTTCCTTTTATTCTCTACAAGCCACTTGTGCTCAGGCTCAAAGTAGTAGCTATCGAGCCGATCCTTATTTACTGTCCTACCGAGGGAAGTTTAAGAGTGGGTGCCTATTAGTTACTCAAGTTGGGGTCAAATTGGTAAGTGGCTACGAATTCAATTTATGGATATTTATAAATAAACCTCTCTTTTGCTAGAGTTACTCTTTTCCTAGAAGAACACAAATAAAATGTTATGATACACTAAAAATGGAGGTGGTTCTATTAAGATTGTCAAGGAGAACCTTTAGTTAAGAATTATCTCCTTCCGTCCCTCTCTGCCCCCCTCTTGCGATGTCCATCTTGAACTCTCATCCGTCGGGAGCCTAGTTCCTGCAAGATTTTGTCCTTTAGCATTTCAGGTTTTGGAGTTAGTTTCTTGAAAGAAGGACATTGGCTTCCCTGTTCTAATTTTTCTGGAAACTCCCACCAAAGTGGAACAAGACATGGACACACATGATTTGAGCTATTTGCGAATATCTTGGGATCAACTTCATAATAGGCTTGTTTACACTTGGCTTAGTTAATAAATGAGTTAGGCTCAAACAGATTTTAAAGCTCATAAATAAGCTACGCTTGAAAATTAGAGGTTTGGAAAGTACTAAAGGGAAGCTTAGCTCACCTTTGTAAGAAGCTCGGTTTATATAAGCCAAGCTTGAATAGCTGACCTTAAGTTTGGCCTGAGTTCGACCCAAGCTTAAGTAACTCTTTTGTATACTATGCCATGCCCAAGCAGCCGAGTACTTGACTCGGCTCAACTCGGCTATTTGTATGACAACAACTATATGCCAGATTTTGTATTTTAGGAATACTTTTTCAATTAAAAACTAATTTAATGCTTTCTAATTTGGTAAATGAATGTTGTTATTTAATACCAGAGTTTATGGTCATCAAGAATCCATTATGAGCGCATGGCCTCAGCATGTCAAATGTTGTCATAGGCTTAAGTTAGGGAATTTCTAAATTTAATATTTTAGGATTTCGAAGTTGCTTGGGTGTTTCCTTAGGTGGGCTATGTGGATTAATATAAATGGAAAGATGGAATGGGAAAAATCTGTAGTATTTTTATTGCATTGAATGTGACTATACTTGAGCCAGACACATCAACCTCGTAAACTTTCCTATGATGTCTAGGGTGTAAGCTCTTTAAATACTTTCTGTTTTGTTATTAATGTTTACTTCTTTACTTGTGTGTACAACAGATATGAAATCAAATCAGGTTTTAGTTAGAGTTCAATTGTCTTGTCCTTGGAATCACATCAAATGCAAACCAAAATGCAGTAAATTTTGCAATTGTGGTATGCAAGATGTGCTCATGTAAATTATGTATGCTCTAATATAAGTTAAATGAAAAAGTAGCAAACTTAGTTTGATATAGTTTTAATAATTGTATCAGGATAATGATCAAACCTTGTTGCCTCACCGAGGTTGTCTGTGTAGAAATGATTTTGGGCGTCAAGTTTTAACATCAAAACTCTAATGCAACATGAAAAGTTTAAGTTGTTGTTGATGTAAAGGAGGTGTCTAGTAATATATCTTTGTGATACTCTACTTTCTTGTTAGACAAACAAAGATGCATGGTTTTTGTTAGAGTTTCATAAAAAATCCTCGTGTTGTTAGTTGCATAAGAAAACTTGAAACTAGTCTATGCGTAATTGTCTTTTGTGGTAAAAAAAACACAACTAAATGCTCAGCGACTTTGAAGTGTGGTCTTTTAGGTTCAATATTTGTTGAGAGCTTTTGGTATCCTCTGAAACAGTGATGGATATGTAGATGGTTCTGTCCTGTAGAAGACAATAAGGCCCATGTCATATAACTCAATATTAAGGGTTGCAATTGTATAGTTCAGACTTTTCTGGACCAAGAATGTGCAAACACATAGCATAAGTGTAGCAGGTATAAGAAGGTTGAGGTTGATTATGCTAGAATTATAAGTGTTTCACAAGTTTGTTGAACAATCACCATAATCAGAAAAAAAAAAAGGCATCCATGTGCACAAGGTTCCTGCTATTTCACAGTCTGAGAAGGGTCAAATGTACTACCGCTGTGTGCTGAGAGGTTGCTTCCGCGTTCCAACTCCGTGACGCATGGCACAGTGGAGCAACCTTACTTTTGCGCCAAGGCCTACCCTCAATCACCAAAATTTGATAATGCTAATTCTTTTAACATTAAAGAGGTGTCACGGCGGGTCTGGTCAAGATATCTTTGTTAAGATATTTTTGATTGTGAAGCTCTATCTCCAGCTTCAAGAAGAGAGATGACAAAGCATTGGGAACACAATAGCTGAGATGTGAAGAGATGCCATCGACAAAAGCAAGAACTTAATTCTCAAGTTATGGGGCAGCCCAATGAGCTTGTGGACTTGATTGAAATATATCAAGAATTCATCTTCTTTCCCTCTTCTGAAAAAGACAGGGAATTGTCTGTTGTCTCTGGGTTGAAGTAGTTAAATTGAACATCTGGGGAGACTGAGTGGTCAACTAGTTCAGCATAATAGAAGATGATGTCTATAAGTTGCGGATTTTATAAATTGTGGTCACTGTGTTGCTGATTTGAAATTTCCAGATAACCTGCTAACTTGTTTGTTAAGGTACATTGACTTTATGATTTTGGCATTAGAATGTATCCTAAACTGATCTTTGGTCTATGGGATAGTTATTTCTGGTTCAGATATTGCAGAATAACAACTTAAAAAAAAATTACAGGTAGAAAACAGCACCAGTCTTTTGACAATGCTTACTATATAGGTCATCCTGATGACCAAGATAACTATCTAACTTAATTTTGTTGGCCAAAACTTCCTGATGCAACAGCCATTATTTAAACGTTGTGAAAAGTGTGAAGCTAGAAATATCAGACTCTGATTATGGGTGTTACCCGGATTCTTCCTACTCTATGTTCTTGGTTTATCACATATTAACATAGAACTTGAAATAGGCTACTCGGTTGCAGAAATATGATTGGCCTTATGCAAAATATATGCTTACATTTGGTGGAACATGTAAGAGGTAGATAACATGGCTAAATCAATACACTCGCGCACACCATTCATGATTTGTAATCAAGGATTTCATTCATGCATTGCTTTGTTCCTCAATAATTTATGAGAGCAAGAGATTTGTATATAGGTTAACCATCTCAGGTGATTAGGTTAATCTCTGCATATATTTTAGTCTTATGAGGTGCCCAGGTGCTGAAAGTCCGACAATCTTGAGATAGACTCTTTTAGGAGAAGAAGTGAATTGAGTTTCATAAGAGCCGAACGTATTGTTTGAACCTTTTATCATAAAAATATGGAAACGCAATGTCACATAAATTGGTCATATGCTTCGAGCTGCATATGCCTATGAATGCTACTAGGAGATGTCTTTCTAGCTCCACTGTTAATTTTGGTGCTTCATGTTTTCCGAAAAAACCTCTTATGTGCATACTTTATTATGTGCTTATTCTAGTTAATAACATTCTTAGGGCATTAGCTCAGTTCTCTAGATTTTTATGTTCTTGCACTAATAGTTACGTGATAGTGTCACTGTTGCTTTTACTGTTTTTTCTTCTTCTTTTTTTTAATGTAATCTGTCTATGTAAATATGTAAAAACAGTTTTTTTTAGCACTTATTATGTTAGCATCATCTGTAACATCTTGCAGGCTTGTATGTAACTATCCATCTGTCAGCAAAATCTGATTTTTTCCCCTCCATGCATATATAGGTCATTTCATCCCAATTTTAGCCTTAAGTCTAGGGTGGTGTGAGTTTGCTTTGATCAATGCTGTATTCACATAGACACATGTATGTACATGCATATGGTCATAAAAATGTGTATATATATATATGTGGTGCGTCTTATATGCATGTAGGTGTGTACGTTAGAACCTCACCTAGCAGTAACTGTATTTGATTGCTCATATATCTTTTGCAGCAAATCCATTCTTTGATCATGTCACTGAATTTTACTGGGATTGAGATCAAGACAGCTCATTCTCTTAATTCTTGGAATGGAGGTGTTCTCGTGATGGTTTCTGGTTTTGTACAAACTAGGGACTATAATGCTAGAAGGAAATTTGTTCAGACATTTTTCCTTGCTCCACAAGAAAAAGGATATTTTGTTCTGGATGACATCTTTCACTACCTTGATGAGGAACAATTGCATCAGCACCCAGCAACCATATTAGCCCATAACAATCACGAGAACAATTTAAATATGCCCAGTTCAGTTCCTGAGGCAGGTACAGTTCCATGGTAGAACATGTTTTCATTATTGACTTTTGGTTCTATCTTATTTTAGTTTGCTATGTGACGGCGGGTGCATTATTCGTGTAACCTGTAATATTGAACTGAAAATTCAACAATTCACTAGCAACCTAATTTTGACCTACCAATAAAATGATATGACTGTTCACTTTAGTGTAGTTAGTTTGTTCTATCCTTTTTCTTTAGTCTATTTATGCAGGGTTTTCCTCTTTAACAGGTTGAAGCTTGAGGGTCATACTTCTCAATCCTTCTTTGAATTGAATTTCAGTGCTTACTTTTTTGTACTTATGTGTTAAATATTTGCTTTACCACTTATTTCATATATCAATAGGTATTATTTATTTATTTATTCATTCACTATAATGGTTCATATGTTTTGTACTCAGAATGCCCCCAAATTGGTTTGTAACAGATTAAACAGGAGTAAGTGCTTAATTTATGCTTTTTTTATTAGTACTTAGCACTGTCTGAGTCAATTTGCAATGAACATCATCAAAGTTTTCACAGATTAATACTGTAAATATATTTTTCATCAATTGTATATGATTTTCTTTTCCATATAAACTTCAGCCTATGTAAGGTTTCTGCAGCTACCTGGCTGTTTTTCAGTTGGGGCATTTCTGATCAACTGGTAATTTTCTAGGCTGATGGCATTATTCTATTGCAAGATTTTTTATAAATTTGCATTGAGCATAAGAACCTATAGTGAAATAGTGAAATAGTTTTGACATGCAATAAATGAGGATTTAAGTGTCTCTTGTTGGACCTGTCATTGGCATGGTATCTCCATGCCGTGCTACCATTTTGCATGCGCTGGAATGGGAGCATGCTATGTACTTTTTACAGCCAGTGTTGAGGCATTGCCATATGCGGACAAGGAACTGGCATGGTATGTATTGTGCAGCCCATTCCATTTCCATGCCTTGTCCACTGTCACTTAAATCCATGGCAGTCAACATTCACACAAGTCATGAAAATTGAGTCTTTAATATCAATATTGGTGAGAAATTCAGAATCTGCTCCTATGTTAATTCATAAGATTGTTTTCTGCTGTTTCATGTTACTACTCATTGTCAAATTTTTGGCCTTACCATGTCATTTGCAATTCCATCTCTTTGACACTATAAAATGATGGCTTTGGCAGTTTCTGACTACATGTTGGGTGGAGAAATTCAAAGCACAGAATATGTAGCTTCTGTTCAGGCAGGAGAAAGTGATACAGTCGATAACTACAGCGTCATTGAGCAACAGCACCAAGTCTGCGAGCATGATGACCGAATAGATGATACCCCTGCAAAGGAGCCCATTATTTCATTTCCAAATGCGATCAACATTGCGCAGGACCCTTCTCCTGCCCCTGCAGAGGACCATGTGGGAGAACCACGAAAGCAAACCTATGCTTCTATTGTACTTTCCGTTCCTTGCATCATACTGCTGTTATTTCTATATTGTTTCTCGGGATTGGTTCTGCTTTCATCTCTTTACCATTTAGCATTTATATTTAGCATTTATAGTGATGTGATGGTGGCAGCTGCGAATTGTAAAAGGCCAACCTAGCAACCCTGCATCTCAGCGGACTTCTTTAAGCAACACTACTATGGTGGCTCCTGACAGGCATCAAGCACCACAATCAACTCCCCAGCAGTCCTATCATTCCTTGTCAGCAGCACCTGAGAAGTCCAATTCAGAGATAGTGGATGAAGTTATTACACCAGAAGATGAAGGTCCTGTTTCCCTCAAGGCCTTAATACTTGTATCTATAGTCATTGCTTAACACAGACACACACATACACACACACACACACATATATGGGTATTAAATTTTGATATGTTATTGTACGTCCATCATCACAGGTGAAGAGAAATCTGTTTATGTTGGAAACCTGCCCTCTTTTGTATCTGCATCTGATCTTGAGAATGAATTCAGAAACTTTGGTAGACTCAAGCCTGATGGTGTTACTGTCAGGAGCCGCAAGGTCCATGATGATTGCTTTATTTACTCTACTTCTGCCTTACCTTGAAAGGAATCTAACATCCAGTTGACTGCATTTATGTGAGTTTGCAGGATTCTGGTGGTTATTATGCCTTTGTTGAATTTGAGGATGCTGTGGCTGTTCAGAATGCCCTTAAGGTTGGTCACATCTATCTGTAATGGGATTGGAGCCTCATACTTTTTACCTAGTTCAAAATATTCCTGGGATTGATTTCCAACAGAAAGCCTTGCAGATATTTTGCACCATGCCATGAATCACCTAAAAATAGTTATTTTCAGAGCATTCAAATCAATCGAAGGGTTACTGGGAATATTCTGTAGTTAACATCATTGCCTTGGTGAAGATTCCTATAATTTGGGGATACTGCACATTTGGTTGTTGGGTGTTAGGAGTCTGATATGTATGCTTGGACCTCTTACTGAATGAATGTTCTTGATTTTTCTTTTTCTCTTTTATGTTTTTTCAAAATCTATATTGTTTGTTAGAAATAATAGGCATCATTTTCATTAAATATGAAGCATAGATGTCAATGATTCAACTATTTTTTTTTTTTTTTGTTGCTTGGGCCTATTGTCATGAGACCATTGTACACCATCATCTCTTTTGGATGTGTCTTCCGGCTAAAGGTCCATGTTCATTGTCTTTTGACTTCACTCTTCATCCAGGCATCTCCAATACAGTTAAATGGGCGGCAAATATATGTTGAGGAGCGGAGACCTAACAGTGGCATGTTCCGTGGAAGTAAGTAACTACTTTATCTGATCCATTTCGCTCTCATTGCGTAAAAAAACCAAAAAGGCTATCATTATTAGTGCCAGCTCATAGTGTGTTATAATGACAATTATTTAAGCTCTGAGACATCAAGTTTGATATCTTTTTTCGCCAAAATATAATTTTACATGATGGATGCGTTCGCTTTCATCTTTTTTGAATTTTTCAGTTTTTTCTTGAATTCAACATGATGACAATACCACGAAATTTCTTAAGATTTCGTATCAGTGAAATTTGTTTTCTCATCATGAAGTATATTTTGTGAAGCTGTGCCCACCAAGATGTTGAAATACAGCAAGTTAGTGCAATAATCAAAATCTTCATAGAATGAACTGCAAATATTAGGGATTCTATTTTATGTATTGGTGATTAGGGATAAATATTCTATATTTGCTGTGTCTTGCAAGAAGTATTGTGTGCTGCATAAATTTATATATATATATATATAGGCAGCGGATGCTTTTAAATTTCTGTATTTCAGTTAATGGGTTTGATGATTCTTTTGCTGCTCTATCTTTTTTGGGCAGGAAGGGGTAGGGGTAGGGGTGGATACCAGTCAGATCCTCCAAGGGGACGGTTCGGTGGCAGGAGTTTTGGGAGGAACGGTGGAGCAGACAACAATGACAGGGACTACAGTGGTAGGCCAAGGGGAAATGGATTCCATCAGCGAGGTCCACGCCAAGGAAGGGGCATATTGGGAAGTCAAGTTACAAGGAATGGGCAACACCATTCATCAGAAGCTGCAGCTTAGATATCATGAGTTTGCTAGGTATTTTTAAGGTGTTGAAGCATGGCCTCTTTTTCCAGCATGCTTGTGGTTGGTCCTTAGCTCACAAAATGTGATCCTCATTTTTTGAATCACATTTACTTGGCCGCAAGAGATTGAGGCGCCTGTGACTTGTTCCTGTTTTTCCTAATTTATTTTGGAAGGGTAGAAGGGCAGCAGTAAAGTTGGTAATATATGGTTTAAGTTTTGACTTTGAAAATCACTTTAAATTGTTTTCAGGTTTTCTGAACGCTATACAGGAGATGCATTTGGTTAGTTTAGTTTAAGTGTTGCCTTCTGGATGCATGATGTTGTGTCTGAGTGGAAAGTTGGGGAGATCAATCTGTTTTTGCAACGACACAAGTATTATTTCTTGATTAGTTAGGAGCTCATCTTCCTTTGCATGTCGTCTATATCATGTTTTTGTAACAATCCGTCTCCTTGATTGGTAACTCGTGAATCTCGAGGCTATTTGTTGGGGGACTTGAGGGATGGATTTAGGGGGATCTGCTCTGCTGTTGCAAGTGTTGAGGCTCAAAATGAACATCATTCAGCCCTTGTCGAATTTTCTATACCTTTATCTACTCATTGGATCTGAATGACCATGCTTTTTATGTCGGTGTCCAGTGCTTTGTAACATTTTTATTTATCTATATTTTTAGTGTACAGGTGCAGGGTTTTTTTTCGGTTATTTGGGGAGTAAAAGGGAGGCCAAGCCACGTGGTACAGGTGCTCACAATGTCAGGCAAACCATTGTGAGGAACAGTAGGATAAAACAATGCAGGATTTGCGTTCGCAAAGCATTTTCCGACGGAAAAGCAAACAAGAAAGATAAAATTCTGTTAAGGTACCGAGAGAATCATACGGTTATCAGTGGATCCTCCCACCCCATAAAAAAAAAAGGGAAGAAAAAAAGTGTCTTCCGTCCGCATTTGTGAACGTTCGAGCACATTAACGAAGGTATCCCAGATCTTGTTGGTGAAGTACGCGCCTTTCTCTCCGGCGCCTCCGCTATCACCATTCGCATCTTCGTCCTCAACTTCGGCTTTGCCCTCCTTGATGACCTCCCCGACTAACCTGGGCATGCAACCTATAAAGATAGAACGACCGCTCGCTTGAAGAAAACTATGGTCCTCAACTTCGGCTTCGCCCTCCTCCGTCTCTCCGGATGCTTATCATAAAACTCGTTGTCCGGAGGGAATGGATTCATAAAGGACCATAGTTTATACTAATAACCATATTTATGGTCTGCTGAATCAGACCGAATCAATTTGTTCGGGCTGTAGAGAGCTAACCCGGTGCGAAACCAGATCGGTTTGCTTATATTTTTCAGTTCCGGCTTCGAAACGATACCAAACCAGCCAAAACTAATACAAACCGGCCTAGAACCAGCCGGTCCTTTCAAACTGGGTGGTTGACCCAATTTTGAATCAGGCCTCTTCTTTTGAGTTGTATAAACATGTTATTTGTTGTTGGAAAAGCTCGAGCAACCTGCGAAAGCAGGACAAGATTTTCGCCGCTCCTCTTTCTTAAGAACTCAAAAATCACATTGATTCAGCGGAAGGAAGATCCAAGACTAAATAAGATATATTTTCTCTTCTCTATCTCATCATCTCATTTTCGGTTTTGCAAAAGAATGACATGGCTTCCCATTGTACTGCTATGTCGGGCCGCCCTCCTACTGCAGCAAGCCTTTCCTCCTGCTCAAGAGTTTTAAAAGATAAGATGAAATAAAATAAGAGCCAGCCACTCCCACTATACTTTCGAAGTCATCTCGGCAGCCAGCTGACCCCCACAACGAAAGACCATCTTAGCTGCCGATTTTTCCGCTCTTGAAGGATGCGTTTACATGTATGCATGCCCTCACCGGCCAAATGCAATTTCAAACTGGATGACCATGATCTTTTTTGAGCTTACCAGAAGTTTTATTTATTTTATTAATTTTGGATCGCATAGTAAGGACCGCACTTTTTATTTCATTATTTTATCTTTATTTTATTAATTTGGGATCATAGTATGACGTGCAAGAAAAGTAGGTAACGACCCATTCAATTAAAAAAAAATTAAACAAAGGGCATTTCCAGTCCATCCACAACAGAAATTGAACAAAGACAATCTTGAACCCAACAGTCTTCAGAGAATTCACAAAGATCAAAAACATCACTTTTGAAAAATTGGGATCAACAAATAAATCACTGAAGAAAGGCACCCCATCAAACCTGAGTCAAAACAAGGGGAGCTAAACAAATTCCCTCAACCTAAATTTTTTTCATAGCAATCAAGCCAAGAATCTACATAATTGATGTAGCTACCAGCCTCACCATTACACAATGGCATTGGCTGCACTGGCAATCCTAGGCCACAAATCAGCACATTCATTCCCAATAGGTCCTGTGACGGCAGAACCTGCAATGACACAATAATAAATGTTCAACTGAATATAATTCTGACAAATAGCACGCTCACACATGAACACAAACGAACACAAGCAGAGCACTATAATTAAATCATTTAAATGAGATCAATTTTTCACCTTTCAATTTCTCCCTTTGGATGGACAATAACTCCAGCATTATCTACAAGATTGGCAATCATATAAAATATCAGAAATTCGCTAGCTTTGAAATCGCAAGAGCATGTAAAACACAACTGGTGCAAGAGCTTGAATGCAAACAGTATTTTGACAGTGTAATTTTAGGTAACATTAATAAACAAAAATAGCCAAAAGCAGCTGTTTCATTATCATACAGCAAATGCATGATGAAAAGTAGCCGTGACTACATAACCACAATTCTTCTATGAGTGTAATAGATTGGCGTCTGATAATCTCATGTGGCTATATAGTTCTCATCCAAGTGTAATAGACTGGGCGACATCCCCAAAAAACCGGAGCCATGTTGATTTCATGGGGCATGTTGAGGTGCCGAGACAATGAGGTCACAATGGTTAACAGCCAGGTTACTGAAAATATAGCTAATGAAACTAAAAGCATGTACCATGATAGAATACACATCATCTAGCTAAAACTAACTCATGCATGCAACAGCGGACACAAGGTACTTAAATTGCATGAAATCTTCAAAGTGCTTTCCGCCTAAAGTTTAAACAGCCAGCATATGTATGCTTCTTTAATTTGACATTTACCAGGAGACAGGTAACACAATGCAACAATAAAAAGCACCATGCTGTTTAATACTGGCCAAGTTAAATGTATGCTTCTCACTGAGAAATGACCCAATGGAGGCCACTCATCCAGTAGGGAAGCAACTTCAAAAACATAAGAAGCGAATGAAGAATGTGATGAACTACAAGACATTCTTTAACCGTAGGGCCTATAAGCAAGAGTCTAAAAGTTGTTAAACATACAATGGTGAAGACTTAAAAATAAGACATTATGCTACTTAAATTGCTTTTCAAGTTACCATAAAACAGACGTGCATATAGAAGCAAGGTGGGAAACAGCATGCATCTGGTGGTGATTAGTTTAATAAAGAAACAAAAGAGAAAGTGCATGTCTGTCTCATGGCCAGTCCCAAAAAGTAATGGCAGCAATGCTGCTCCTCCAGGAGCTGGAATATGAGACTGTCATCCAGTGGAGGAACTTCCTGAAAGGATTGAACTTTCAAGAAGAACCATCAATACCTAAGGACTTTCTATGTGACGTTTACTTAGGAATTTACAAACATGATTGGTTTGCTCCAACAAGTTAAGGAGATTTTCACCCAGAAAAATCTCCTTCGTCACAGCTGACACTAGCCATTCCTTGTGGCAAGAAGCAGTTCGGTTAAAAATGAAACAACATGTCTACACTATTCTTAGTTTAAATTTAAAAAACAAAACCAAAAGAATAGAGGTGTATGTATGTCTCATGGCCAGTCCTGAAAGGTAATGACACCAATGCTGCACCTCCAGGCCATAGAATATGGGACTGCCATCAGGTGGAGGAACTTCCTAGAAGGATTGCTCTTTCAGGAAGAACCATCAACACCCAAGAACTTTCTATATGATGTTTACTTAGGAATTTACAAAAACATGATTGGTTTGCTCCAATAAGTTAAGAAGATTTTCACCCAAAAAAACCTCCTTCGTCACACTTAACACTAGCCACCCACTCCTTATAGCAAGAAGCAGCTGGGTAAAAAATGAAACACATCTACTCTATGCTTAGTTTAAATAAAAAAATAAAAGAAAAGTGGTGTATGTATGTCTCATGGCCAGTCCCGAAAGGTAATGGCAGCGATGCTGCTTCTCCAGGCGATGAAATATGAGACCGCCATCAAGTGGAGGAACTTCCTAAAAGGATTAAACTCTCTAGAAGAACCATCAACACCCACAGGACTTTCTATGTGATGTTTACTTAGGAATTTACAAAAATGTTTGGTTTGCTCCAACAAGTTAAGAAGATTTTCACCCAGAAAAATCTCCTTCATCACACTTAACACTAGCCACCCACTCCTTGTAGTGGGAAGTGGTTGGGTAAAAAAATGAAACACATCTGCTCTATGCTTAGTTTAAATAAAAATATAAAAAAATAGAGGTGTATGTATGTCTCATGGCCAGTCCCGAAAGGTAATGGCAGCGATATTGCTTCTCCAGGCAATGGAATATGAGACCGCCATCAGGTGGAGGAACTTCCTGAAAGAATTGAACTTTCTAGAAGAACCATCAACACCCAAAGGACTTTCTATGTGACGTTTACTTAGGAATTTACAAACATGATTGGTTTGCTCCAACAAGTTAAGAAGATTTTCACCTAGAAAAATCTCCTTCGTCACACTTAACACTAGCCACCCACTCCTTGTAGTGGGAAGTGGTTGGGTAAAAACATGAAACACATCTACTCTATGCTTAGTTTTAATAAAAATATAAAAGAATAGAGATGTATGTATGTCTCATGGCCAGTCCCGAAAGGTAATGGCAGCGATGCTGCTTCTTCAGGCGATGGAATATGAGACTGCCATCAGGTGAGGAACTTCCTGAAAGGATTGAACTTTCTAGAAGAACCATCAACACCCAAAGGACTTTCTACGTGACATTTACTTAGGAATTTACAAACATGATTGGTTTGCTCCAAAAAGTTAAGAAGATTTTCACCCAGAAAAATCTCCTTCGTCATGCTTAACACTAGCCACCCACTCCTTGTAGCAAGAAGCAACTAGGTAAAAAATGAATCATCTACTCCATGCTTAGTTTAAATAAAAAACAAAAGAATAGAGGTGTATGTATGTCTCATGGCCAGTCCCGAAAGGTAATGGCAGCAATGCTGCTTCTCCAGGAAATAGAATATGAGACGGCCATCAGGTGGAGGAACTTTCTGAAAGGTTGAACTTTCTAGAAGAACCATCAACACCCAAAGACTTTCTATGTGACGTTTACTTAGGAATTTACAAACATGATTGGTTTGCTCCAACAAGTTAAGGAGATTTTCACCCAGAAAAATCTCCTTCGTCACACCTAACACTAGCCACTCCTTGTAGCAACAGGCAGTTGGGTAGAAAACAACATGTCTTCTCTGATTCTTAGTTTAAATAAAAAACCAAAAGAATAAAGGAATAGGCATGTCTCATGTTCAATCCCAAACGGTAACAGCAACAACATTGCTTCCCCGGGCAATAGAATATGAGACTGTTTCTAGGTCGAAGTACTTCCTTGAAGAATTGCACTTTCAAAAGAAACATTAACATCCAAAGACTTTCTTTGTGACATTCACTTACAATATACAAAACATAATGGGTTCGCTCCAACAAGTTACAGAGATTTTCACTCAGAAAAAAATCTCTCTATCATCTCAAATGGATCAAAACTCTCTTGCAAATGGAGAAAGCAAAAAAGATATGATACCAAAAAAAACTTCTCTGATGTTTTGATGGACATAGTAGATAATTTAGCAATACAAACTACAAACATTCAAAATCTCAGACAGCAAAATAATAAATAAGGTGATCATATCAGCTCAAAAATTCAATAATTTCATCAAATCACAGAAGCCAATAGAAAATTGTATTGTGTGGAAAAACACATGGTAGCATGCTTAAAGCAATTACAAACAATCATATCTATCAAAAAAATCAAAAAGTTCCGTTACCAGTTGTGCAGTAGCATTGTGCACCAGCTAACAGCTGGTGATTGGTACAGATATCATAACCGACATAATCAAAGAAGTATTAGTGCTCGGTCTTGGCTCGCCACCAAAACTGAAGTATCAACTATCAGATCTAACCATCAGATCCAATGGGTGCTACTGATCAGCGGATGCGTTAAAAGATGACAAAGCATTGCTATGATAATTTTTTTGGTAACTAGAAGAAAAATACAAGCGGAGTTTTATAATAAAAGAGATACCTTCAAAGTACATATAGACACCATCCTTTCTGCGCCATGGCCTCCGCTGTGTTACAATGACAGCAGGCATGACCTTTTCTTTCTGACTGCTTATTGCTATCAAGAGCCAACAATGAGGATTGCTTTACTTTCAAGATAGTTAATTCAGAACTATAGCTTACAATAGCTTACGATCGAAGCCGTCAACTTGTCTTAATACTCAATTCCCTTCATTCCACATATTGACCCCGCAATGCTTCAAAACATTATTGCTCTGCTACATATTTAAAAGATTGAACTGGTTGGTTGTTACCTTGGCATCCCTCTCAAAGGTGCTAGAATCATTATTCAAGACATTCAACCTATTAGATTCCACATCATGAGTCATCTTGATTCAAGGAAATGGAAAACTATATCCATTACAAGTTGTTTAACCGTGATTAAATTAGTACAAAGCTTGTAATGACCTGGAACCATATTTGAAAAAAATAGCCAAGAAGTTGCTATTTCGATTTTTTGGCCCTACATAAGTGCTGAAGATCTACTCGGTATATAATCGATGTGAAACTAAATGCACGCCCGTATTGGTCCTCATATACTCTCCACATTTAAGCTCTAGTATTTTCATCAAACTAAAGATCCAAATCTATTCAATTCCAATCATAAATACCATGATCAGCCTATGATTCATCCAAATAGATTTGCGTCACAATATCCTATACTCCATATGACTCATGGGTTGGGTTTGCTTTGATATTATTATAACAACTCAAACCTCATCCAATAAGGTTAGCTAAAATATTATTTAGATTTCTTGGCCCGTATAAGTACTCAAAATTTATCCAATATATAGACAATGTGAGACTAAACACATACATGTACCGAGCCCCATAATGCTCCTACCCCAATTCATTTTATTTCTAATGCCATTGTTCGGGCTAGTTTCATCTCTTGGTTGAACGGGATAAGTCAATGCTTTCCGTAGGGGCACGAGACCACGGGCAGTGAGCTCCATATAATTTTTGGAACATGTTTGTAGGCCGAAGGAAGGGATGGTTTAGGAATTCCAACAACTGATTTATGGTGGTCAGCCCTAGTTCGTAAGGTTGTTGGCAGGCTTATTCTTCAGCTGATAGCTTAGTTTCTATTGTTTGAATTTCCAATCCAGGTGTTTGAAACCTTTGGCAAAAAAAGAAAAAAGAAAAAAACAATCTCATCTTCCATGTGGCTAGTGCAGATCTGAATTTTGTGAGGATTATAAAGTGACCAAGAGCCTGAACCTAGATCAAATGTTGTAGTTAGCCTACCATACTTCTCTGAACAACTTGAGACACCAGAAGGTCTCTGCACAAAAATTAGCAATCCAAATAGACATAGCATGATGAAATTTATTTCACCAATTGTAATATGTTCAGAAAATTTGAAATTTGAAAGCCAAATAGCATGAAAACTCTGCTAATTTAGAAATAGTGCATAAAGTTTTTGGATTAGATTACACACTTCCAAAAGAACTGTTCTGGGACATCAATGATCATCATTGCCTTGCCTAGACAGTTTTTAAATCACAGCAATGTACATCACAGGAACTCGTTATTGATTTACCTTCTTCCACATTGATATATTGTTAAATAAACCAAGAAGTTGATCAGTTGACAACATCAACAATCAGTTTCCTTGACTTTAGAACTGACCACCTCAGGCGCCGATAGTACGCAGCTTGGAGAAGGGCAAGCGACAGCAGAAAGATCCATTTGAAACCCATCTACATAAAAAGGAAAATACACGCTTAATGTTCACCTTGATTGAATGATGGAAAATGAACATCAGAAATGTAAAAGAGGCTACAACAAAACCCAATTACCAGTTTCCTCTCTTCCATTTCAGGTTCTGCTGCCCATGATAAGAATGTCACAACATCCTTCCCCATCTAACGATGACAAAAGAAATAGTAAGTTCCATAATTTATTTGAACTTGCAGCATTACATTTTAGAGGGACAACTACAGAAAAATATAAACATGAAAAGTTAGGAATATTACTTGTGATTCAGTTGCTGGAGTGCCATCTTCATACTCGATTGCACCATCGATGAGCATTTTGGGCATTGCAATTGCACCACCAGGAAAGTAAGGATTGTAGTGCAGACCTTCTCGAATCTAAAGGTCCAGATAAGCTGGTTAGCATATTCACTCAATTAACAGGCACTGCAGCATTCATTAGAACGTTTGAATATTTGCTGCATACGGTAGAGGGCATGGGCGAACAACCCTTTACCATCCATGACTATGCATGACATAGATATAAACATGACAACAACAGAAATAATATTGTTCAGGAGAGAGATAATGCAGCTTCAGCAAAACAGAAGAAAACAAACAATCAACAGTAGGAAATAAAATCATCATCCAAGCATTTTTCCCATCAAAATAGGATTCGCAATGGACCACAGCTCTAGGTCAAGAAATCGAGAGATTGTGGAAATTTTTACCACAGGTGTCACTGTCAACCTTACACCAACACTTAAAAAGATTGTGCTCTTCTCAGCAAAGACAGCCTGAGACATGAGAAGGGCCAATGATGAAACCTAGAAGTTTAATTGGTAGGCAAATACTAGACCAAGTCAACACGATGCAGGGCATAGCAACAATGAGACCGCTGATCATATAAAAAGATATGCTGGACCTTTCTCGATGCTTTTGGGTGACTAGTGATGGCAAGTTAAGCTCGACCAACCAGGGAGCAATTCTCCAAAATTTTCATAGACTTGAAATGAGTATAGATGGAGGGAGAATGGCAATGTTTTAGGGAATTGCTCCTCCCATTATGTTAAAAGACAGCTGGTATTGAAACTCAGTCCCATGGAACCTAACACTAAATGTGCAAGGAAAAATTTTTATTTGAGCCATAGCTCCATTTAATTTATCAGATATACCAGAATTATCATCCAAACAAAGTGAGACAAGAACTGTGATGGACATGGAAAAAAATGTCGCAATAAATACTTAAAGAACAGAGAAAAAACATTACCAAAACACCTGCAGGAGGATCACGATATCCTGTGAGTAGGGCAAAAACATAGTTTTGGCCATTGTGTCGTGCCTGAAGGAATATGCAGAAGAACATTAGTAAAAGAACCAGACAGACACTGATGCAAATCTGAGTCCAAAATTTTAAGCGATACTACCTTAGTGATAAGGCTTAAGTCTGGAGGATATGCTCCTCCATTGGCAAATCTTGCTGCTTGTTCATTTGGATATGGCTGAGGGAAACGATCACTTAATTTACCAGGACGTGTGAACATTTCACCTTCATCATTTGGCCCATCAACCACCTCAACCTCAGCTGCCATAGCCTTTGTCTCCTCTTCAGTGTATGCTACACCAACAAGATCTCGATATGAAATCAGAGACATTGAATGGCAAGAAGCACAAACTTGTTGGTAAACTTGGTGACCGCGCCGAATTCTGCTCAAGTTCATTATAATTAGTATTTCAATCATTGTACATCCACATTAAATCTAGTATACAACTTTGCTTATTTTCATTGTGTAGATGAACAAAATGTTAGTTATCTAAAACGGACAACGTTTTTTGCAGCCAAGCTACAAAGCTACTCAGGTTAGCCATTAAATGATAACAAGAGATCTCTTCAAAGTTGATGCAGCAGATCTCAAAGCATAAATTCATTCAAATTCAGGTAATATATAATTAAATCAGTATAGCAAATATAAGAATCTTACAGAGATGAGAAAAAAAAAATAGTAAATATAGAGATAGTACTCCACTTACGATGCATGGTCATAGGAACTAAGAATGCCTTTATGAGGCCAAGGATAGATTGGACATGGTAGGCCATGCTCAGCTTCATCAGCAGATGCCAAAGTAGCCATGCTCAATATACCAGAAACACCTGCTCCAAGGAATGCCAATGCTCTTAGTGATTTCACACCAGCAGATCCAACGCTTTCTTGATCTTGCTTACACACATAAGATGGAAGCAAAAACAGGGCCTGCATATAAACGATAGATAGTTAAATGCACAAAGAATGGCAACAATAAAATTAATGCAACTTGACTAGAAACCACCACCAAAACTAGAAAATGGAACTCCCTTTAACCAGAGGAATATAATAACTGGAAAGGCCATCAGTAATTTTTGTTCTTCGCCTACTGCTCAGAGAACAAGTTTCATCTATTTGTGTAATGAAGATTAAGTACCTGGGTGGAGGAAGGGAATGGGGAAGCAGATGGGATGCTTACAGATGATTGAAATTGAGGTCTCTTCCTCAAAAGCTGGTGGATGGCTCTTCCTGCAGCCATTTTAGTCAACTCCTCAAAGAGTGAAGATCAAGTAGCTCTGCATACGCAATAAGAGAGTGTAAGACAAAAGGCATATGAATTTCCAGATTGAGGTCAGATCAAGATTTTTCCCTTACTCAAAACAGTGCACAAAGCAGAGGAGAAATTCTGAGATACATTGATCTCCAAAAATAAATATCAAAATGCATTATGGAAGAGATTTGAATTTTCCAAGGAGAGGTGCACACGCACATCTTACCCTGTACTAGGACTGCTATAATATGTGCATCATTCTCCATTTAGACTTACATCTGTCAACTAGTTTCTAATTTAAAGCACATGAAAAACTTGATTTTTATCACATTGACAATAAAAATTTTATCAAATATTGCATCCTGAAAGTCACTTTGAGGTTCAGATAATGTTCTATCAGTATGTGTTAACATTTATCGAATTAATACTCATAGCTTAGACTGATACCACTGTACAGAAAATAATTACAAAGTCCGATATGATCCGTTTCGAGCAGTCCACGAAATTGATATCATGGAACACTGAACAATGACTTCGGACTGAAGCTTTAGAAATAAGGTATGTTTAGGGCTGTTAATTGGTTGAGTTTGGGTTGGGGCAAGTTACAATAGAAGAGATCATCCACGGGCTAGCCATGGAATAAGCACACTACAGATATGCTCCCATATTGCACAGCAAGTTCCAAATTGGGCTGGAAAAGTCTGTGCCCACAGTTTCAATTTAGGCAGAACTTGTTTTATCACTGGCCATATATTGATATGTGTTGATTAATTAAATATTAATAATCTCTCCATATGATATTGGACCAGACAGGATAATACGTGTTCTGTGATTTCTTGATGGTGCCAAAGACTCTACTTTGGTGTTCCATCTAGAAATCGAAGTTCTAATTCTGAACCCTATAACAAGATATCAACTTAGTCAACTCATCAACCTAAACCTCAATCAGCCCCTTTACATCTACACGGACACCAGTATCTCAGCAACACAACATGAATAAGGAATTTTAACAATATTACTGTTCATTCTCAAATTGATTAAAGCTGATAAATCAGCTCACTCTTGATTTAAACAAATCTTAGATCTGAAATTCAGCAAAATGGGACTACTTGAGGACTTATAAGGAATAGGGAATGAAAAATGAAGCAAGTCAAGCAGCAGACTTGCACTCCAAATACAGCCAACTATTTTCTCAGATGGGGAGCCAACAGCGCAATAAAGTTTATGCGTTAGCACTTCTTGGGAACTAATAGAAATAAACGTCTGGATTTTGGGCATCGGAGTACTTAAACTCCGAGTCTTATCCCATCCACTTTAATCTAAACATTCGATAAAATTTCATGATCAGCTTCCAGTAACGGCTCAACTAATTACATTTTAAAAAAAATTGTAACTTGGAGCAGACTAAGATGAAATGTCATAAAATATATAGTGTAGAAAAACCAATTTTATATGACATTTACGGTGACCGATCTCAAAGATAATTCTAACGACATTTGGAGCATGTCTCAAGATCATCAAAAATCGGAAGTAAAAGGAAAGCCTGAAAAAATAGAATTGTGAGAGAATACTGGGGAGAGGACACAGATATAATATGCTTCGGATCTACCTGAGAGAGATCGAGGGAATGAGAAAGAACGTGACTTCCACGCGCCTACCTGGAAGCAAGATCCCGGGAGGGGACAGAGAGGACATCCGGGATAGAGTCATGGCTAGGGTTTTTGAGATGGATCAGCTGGGGCCGATAGAGCAAGGAGCAAGGTGAGAAGAGCCTCCGATATTTTGGAGGATGGATCGGCTGCTCCACCCGTGACACCAAATCGAATTAGTATGCACGATGGAAACGGCGCCACGTACTCCTATTCGGCAACGGCCACATTTCAAGCCCAGCAACCACGGGCGGCAATAGGACCAGACCCGGTCAAGTTAGATGGAGATCTAATCTAAAATTTATCAATTCAAAATTTACCTATTTATTAAATAAGTTTAAATTTTAAGTCTCAATCTAACCAATTTACAGGTAATCTAATTCGATTTATAATCTATTTATTAAATAGATCAAGTAAGATTAAATAGATTAGATGGATTTTTAACAAATTAAGTAAATTTAAATAGATTAAGCAGGTGGTCAAAAAAAATAAAAAGATTTCAAACAGAATAAACGGTCAGACCATAACTCGATCGAATTATAAAACGAGTCAAAACAAATTAAACATGTCAAAAGTTTGAATCTGAATCAACTTATTTAATAAACATATTTAGATTAATTGACCTATATGCGATCTAAATTTGTTTATGCCACATCCAAGTCGGATTAAAGCATGTCATTCGTCGGTCGGGTTGCTAGGTCGAATTATAAATTGCCATCCCTTGAAGGGATGATCTTGGACTAGCGGCTGGCCGGGCATTCGCCAATCATGGTTCAACATGACAGCCATTGTAATAGTTTCAGGCGATGGTCGTTCTCTTGACACGTAGTTATGGTGGGCATCTAAACAACAGCCGGAGCTTTTCCACTATTTTTTAAAAGGATCTTTATATAACACAGAAAAATAATCTTTATTTCTTTACTTTTACACTAAAATATTGAAAGATAGTGCATTTGTTTCCGCTATTAGCCATCAGTTCTATTATAATACTAGTATAATGAAGGAAATAATTTCAAATCATATATATTGAGATAAATAACGGCAACTATGGTGGTCAGTAACAATCTTAGAGCAAATCCATTATAAAAATATTATTGTTACCGCAAGCTTCGCTCATTGGTCAAATATGGGTGCTCCTTTTGCAAGGGACTAAACCATGATATTATTATTTACATTGATTTTATGTAATTAAATTAGCATTAAGCATTTTGAATCAAATGCCGAGAAACTTCATTCTCAAAAGCACTCAATCTTAGGCTCGAGCTAGCCTGTAGACGAATCTCTTTGCCCTTCTATCCCCCCTATTAGCTAATTATCCTATCCATTCTCCAATCCTTCTCTTCTAGTCCATTGAGTAATGGGACTAAATCTTGCAGTCCCTGAGAAGTTTATTTGATTTGCCGAAAGTCGTATTAGAATCCGTCCCATCTATTATGTCCTCCACTAGTCTCCTCAAATAACAAGCATTCACTACGATTTATTTGTCCCTTCAATTAGTTGGTACCATAATTATAAAAGTATATTTCATAGTTTTGTACCCTCGTAGTACACTTGGCTTGCGGTCTAGATCACTTTCTTCATGATGGTCTATTAGTAGTTCCTACCTCACATGCATAGTAGTGAGGCTCGTTACAATGCCTTTATCTCCTATTGTAGGCCGATAGGTCTGCTATACCCTATCCATCCACAGACGTAACCAAACTTGTTGCCCTCTCTAGGGCAATCTCTCTAGGGCTTGTTAATTCCTTAGCCTATATAAGCTTTTGTCGTAATAACTCAAGTTCTAGGCTTTTTAGATAGTTTACCTGCTTCAAGCTGGCTTTCAAATTGAAACTCTGCTCCTCTACTTAAAAGCTTTAGTAGCTCCTATTCGGAGGCTTTACTTTTTTTGAGATTTTCAGGTGAAGAACCCTTGCATGAGGCTTTCGAGTTTTCTTGTTCAAGAAAGCTCCAAGACGGATTTTACCCTAACGGATGACCAGCTTGACTTTGTCAACATTAAGGTTCATCATGTGGGAGGGGTTGAGGCATGCCTTAAAGTGGAATAGTTTACATGACGGGTAAAAGCGATTTGACATAAAGATCTCTTAGTCAAATATTTTATTTTGTATTTTAAAAATGAGCTTCCTAAATGGCATTTTTAATTTGAAAAAAGCATGCCAACACCACTAGGCAAGGCTATGCTTGGCGCGAGAAATGATCTCTCAAATAAACGAGGCTAAAACATATGGTAAGTTCATATAGCTATTAATTTGAACACAGGTACCAGCCTTGGGGAAGATCCGCTCCAAGGTTCTTTTATGGAATGGAGTTTCAAGGGCTACTGGTGAATGGGATGCCCCAACTGATACTTTGCATAGATTTATCTCCGGACAGTGGCTAATAAAAACTAGCCTGGCACCTGGCACCTCTCTTTAAGAAAATGCCCCAGGTAACACTGCAAAAAGAGCTCTTTCTGACCCTTGCAAAAAGAGCTAGTTTAAAATCTTGTAATGAAACTTCGGAAACTTAAACGTAATATCAGCACTTCCAAGGTCGTCATTTGAAAAGAATCTCATGACGTCGGTCCAATTATGAAGTGGTGCCCTCAGGCGGGCTGCCGGGACCAGCAAATAAATTTTTCAACAAACCCCTTACTAAGATCATTATATTATTATACTCACGTTTCTTGTGCCGAGTCCATCATTGAGCTCTCAAAACTCGAACCGCCCCTTTTCGTCTCCCTCCCCACCCCCGGCGATGTCCGACGTAGCGCCGACCACCTCCATCCACTCCCTCATGGGCTCGCGGCCCAGCGAACCCCTCCTTCAGACTCGTCGGGCTTTCAGTTTCTGTTGCCCTTCACTTTTTCCCCCCCTGCATAAATCGATTGTTATTGCCATGGCGTCTTCCCTTGACTTGCCTGGTGCTCTTTTGATGCAAGCCCCGAATTCATTTCCTCTAGAAATATATATATATATATATATATATATATAGTGTGTGTGTGTGTGTGTGGGTTACTTCTTTTGTTAGATTTGAAACACTTCATTCCTAGTGTTGATACCAGCTTGATGGTTTCATATCTTGCACATGCAACAAGCAACAATGCTGTACGTACATATCAGTTTGTCCACATTTTAAAGAGCTAATCACATAATATAATTCTTTTTTCTTAATATCTTAAACTTCTATTTCAGCCTTTCTCCGATCTACTAAATGATTCCTAGTCCTGACTCCCATACCACAGAAGACATGTAGTAGTTGATTTCTTACTTACATCCAATTCCTCTGGAAGCCAGACGAGCCATATACATCCTGGTCATTTTAAATTAGGAAAAAAAAATCCCAGAAAAAGTCTTACAACATTAAGCCTCTTCTGCTGAAAAATGCCACCTTATCCTTTATGCAAGAAAACCAAGCTTTTCTCCATTCTTCTTGGCCAAGCGTATCAACCCTTGCCTCTGTTTATTATCAGCACCTATAGTCTTGCAGAACTCCGTGATCACCTGCACACAATATACCACATACCATCAAAGCTCTTATTCTTCCCTTCATATAGCCACTTCAGACATCTGTAAAGCATGTAGTTCCGAATACCTGCGAGTGGAGAGCTATGGCCTTGCCTCTCAGCTGATTGAATCGCTTCCTGCCGATGACGTTGCGGGTGAGAACAACCAAGGGTGCGAAGAGCCCTTTGCCTTCATTCACGTTGCCCATCCTAGGCCGAGACCTCAGAGGCCTAGCAACACGAACATACGTCGGGACCGACTTGCTCAGCATCGCTCGGTCTTCACCAGCAAGCGAAGTTGCCCAGCTTCCATGGAAGGTGGAGGGCAGGGCTTTGAGCCCTGCGGCCGAGATGGAGGCAGCCATGAAGTGGGGGGAGGACTGCAGAATAGATGCAAGGGAGGGTAGAGAGGAAGCGGTGGAGAGTAGGGTGCAGGGAGAGCCTTTGGTTTAGAGACATGATACGAGCCACACAAATGGAAATCAGGATGGATTACTGGTGGTGAGTTTTAGAGGCGTGTATTGGTTGGCTATGAATCTTCTAAGTAAGCTGCTTCTCCTTTGAGTGGCTGCAGTTTCAGGTGTTGGAGAGGATGGCCCACAAACCTGGCGCTCTCAATCTAAGCAGGAAGCTCCACCAGGGGACCATGGTTTCAGCCAACCAACTTCAGCCTACCACCAAGGAAAGCATGGGCTCCATGTACTGCTCCAGAAGACATAGGCATGTTTCAAGCCTCTGAGCAGGCGAAGCGCATGACCAATTTCGACTTCACCAGCTCCTGGTTGTAGCCAACAATAGGTTGAGCTTCTTTACAACCTCCCTGATCCATGCTGCCAGACTCCACAGTGTTAGAATATATATAATGTGTAATTACATCATAATCGCATCTAACTTTGCCGATTATAATCCATTTTTTCGAAGAAACATGTACAGAATTACATGACTTTCACCCAGACTTTAACTGAAATTTATATGCAGACAGTTTCCACTGAGATTATTATTTTTGTTTTGACCAAATATGACTAACAATATTTTACATTTTTTAATCACTCAGTCTTCTGGCTAAAAGACCCTTGGAGTAGAGGAAAGCACACTAAATCTTCATCCATCTCAAGCCAGCAAAGCATGCATTTTCTTTGAACCAAATGTCAAACTCAGATACCCTATTAATCTGGTGCTGACTGAAAAGCTGTAAGCTCTCAATCTTCGATAAATAAATCAAAAATGATTCACCTTGATAAGAACCATTGTGTTGCTTTATGAGTGAGAACTTGGTGACCCGGGCAACTGAAAATTTGAAAGCAATCAGCAATAACATGCCCGCAATTCCAAATCAAGGTTCTGTGACAATAGTAGGTCGCCGGTTGTTATGATGTATATCTGCAAGAGTTCTACATCACATTACAGGTACATCCACACTCATTCTTGGAGTCGCTTGAATCACTGTAAACAAGCAAGAAAACAAAATAGTTGAGAAAATAATAAGGAGATGAACATTATTTTTGAAATTTAATTCATAAATCTCTGGATGGATGGAAAATTTCATAACCTATCTAAAGGAAGTGATCCAGCAAAATGTGAATTTGCAAAAAGATTACAATTCTTTTGCCATTTGAATAGTCTACCTCTCTCTCTCTGTTTGCATAATATATCCAGAAACGTTAATTCTCAAGTTGTTGAAACTTTTAGTAAACGACTCCAAGGGATTTTTTTTTTTTAAAAAAAAGTGGGAAAGCCTCCACCTACAAAGATTGCATTGAACTTAAATGTTTGCTAACTGTCCATGATTGAGTCAAAATATGTTTTAATTGAAAAGCATGAAGGCATGCTTTCATGATTATAATCCTTCTTGCACATCTTACCACGTTCTGAGGGTGGAAGAATATTTGGTTACTGAATGCATTAGTTTAGCAATAACAAAGAGCATATCACCAGCATACCAGCATAAAACCAATTGAAAAGGTCAAAGTAAATAGTAAATAAATAAAAAAAAACAGTAGTCAAGAAATACTTCTATCACATGCCTCCGATCATAAGAAAATAACATAATACAACTTAAAAAATTAGATAATTCAAATGTGATTCAGGCATACACTTTTTATCACCCCAAGGCCCCAGCCCCTTCTCTCCCTCTTCCTGCTTTCCTTTAAAACGTAGATGTGGTGCAGGGGAATAAAAAAGTGCATCAACTGGAAATAACAGTAAAACTAGACCATTTCAATTTAATAATTAGATTAGGCCAATCACTGAGGCATAAGATGATATGCCTCTCATATGTTCATACGCCAATCCACCATATGGAGAGAGCCATTCCTTCAACAAAATGCATCTAACAATTATACTTGCACCCACCTATCATCAAAAATTCAACATTGAGGAAGTTGAACAACAAGTCATAATATGGATTTAATTAAGGCCATATTGAAAACAAGAAGTGCAACATGAACTAGAAAGATCTAGTTATAGCAATATGGCCAAACTAGGAGCTCAAATGGTAACGAAAATCTCTCCGAGAACCTACTCAAATCTTTCCAAGCAGCCTTCTCGGCTTAAATATTGTGCCTCATAGCTAACCCCATTTTTATTGGGTTAAAGGCTTGGATTAGGATAGTGGAATATGATTTAGTAGTATAGTACTTTAGACTTTAGACATATAAAAGAAAATAGACAAGAATACCAAATACTCCTAAGATTTAGTATATGTCGGATTCTAACATTTGTTCTGTAAAATCAGAATTCTTGATTTTGAAGAATCCTGCAAGAACACTACTCATGCTGATAGAATAGTCCAACTGATACCGACCCGGATGCTATATACATACAATTACTCTTAGGTCCTTGAAGAAAAGGGAAAAAAAAGAAATACACAAGTTTGTAAAGCTTTCAAGAAAGAACAACAAACTGTACCCCTTCTCCTAGGGAGAAGGGATTGCAACAACAATCTAAAAGAAACCTCTTTTTTTCTTTCTCCCGAACCAATTAGCAAGAAAGTTTAACAACAAAATACAGCCCCATATCCTACGAATAACACATCGGATGGCTGTTGAGCCACATGAAAACACATATCAAATTAAATTTTGAATTTTGATAATTTTTCAATTGCTGCAGGATTGAATCCATAAAACAAATCAGACCTTTTTGTAACAAAGATTATGTATTAAAATATCAAAAATTAGATCCTTTAATAACAAAGATTATGGATTAAAAGTATAATAAAGAAACAAAACTGAGCAGAGTTAACCTTGGCTGGAATTCGAACTCCTCCTCTAGCTTGTCGCCGTTGTGATCGTTCCACTGGACATTCCTCCTCGAACTCTTCTTCCTCTTCCCTGCCAACCCTCCATTCACGGCCACTAGCAGAAGGGAGCTGCTCTTCCCTTCCTCGTCCTCCAGCTTATCAACCTCCTCCTCGGGATCCACGAAAATAGAAGGCTTTGTTCGAATACAGTAATTAACTTGCACTCCACTCGAATCCATCCAACTCTAGCAGGACAGCCTACACTCCTGGGCCTTAATCGAACCACCAAGACAAGGAAAAACCCATCAAAGAATCATTTCCTTCCCAAGTCTCGAGAAACACTAATTCAAGAACAGCCTCACAAGTCTCTGACTTTGAAACCTTCCTGAATTAATTTATTTCTTGGTCAAACGACCAAAATCTAGTTCAGCGTTATCAATCCGGAGTCAAAATATCGAAAATTGAGATGAGTTGAGTACCAAACAAACACAAAAAATTTTAAAAAAACGAATTTTTAGAAAAAAAATCGCTAGAAAGCGAGAAGAAATGAAGAAAAAAAATGTTGGAGGGTTGAGAAGGAATAGATCGGACATAAGAAGATCTCCTTACAGGCGGTCAAGAGTTTTCCATTCGTTACAAATTAGGAGAAGAGACCAAAAAAGTCGAGAGAGAGAGAGGCTTGGAGAGACGAATGGAGAGGTCTAAATCCTTGACATCGTCCACGGATTCATCTTACCTGGACAGCCGCTGTATCTTCTCTAAGATTTGGGGGTCCCACAGTCCCACTCGCTCCTTGGAGGAGGGGGAGGGTATGAGATAGTTCCCACCATTATTTACCGTAAGGCAACAATCTTTCCCATTCCTAAGCACATCTTATTCATTTTATTAGACATTTTATGACAACTCTGTGCCTACATGAACTACCATAAATCTCTGTATGCGCAAACTTGTAATGTGCTCGACTTTTATGTATAAGCTGCTTACATAAATTTATCTTGTAAATCTTGTCATTGATCTTGTATGTTGGAAAATACTTTGATGGAATTGTAAGAAGCATTTCCTCTTTTCTCTCAAATTTGTGATTGTTTTTTATTGAGAATCTTGGATTTGTAGACTTTATATGTTCGCTAAAATAACTTTCCCACTGATCTTTGAAATGTAATTTTAGTGTCTTGAATGAATAAATGCTCTCTGGCAATTTGTGCAGAAACCATCTGCAAGATAAACAACACAACAAAAACATTTCATTATCTGGCCAATACAACTGCAGCTTCAGATATAAATCCATTCGTCCACGAAGTCCGCAAGCAGCTTCAGATACAAATCCTAGTGACAAATGGCTTCGGTGGCTGCAGACCATATAATCATGTCATAGAAGCTTCACTGCAGAGAAATACATTCAGTTCATTGCATTGCAACAAGTAACTCGCTATAATCCGGTGTAAGAACCGAAATACCCCTATTGTGCAAGTATAACCAACCAGCCATTCAGGATTTCAGTGCCACCTAGGCCTGGTCGTTCCAGGGTCCTTTCTATTCCTTCTCAAATTGTCCGCAGGATTGATGTCTCTCAGCCACCCACGGCCACCTCTCAGCTGCACTGAAGCACTATAGGCAATCCCATTATCAGGAACTTCAAGAAGCTTGGTCTGTGCTGCTAGATCTTCTAACTCCGCAACATCTGTTGGCTTGTCTGTTACAGAATGAGCTGCAACAGTGACACATTCATCCAACTTTCCAACAGAATCCACTTCATGATTTATCATGGAACTATCGTCAGGTTTTTCTGTGCCCTTGAAAGTCCTTGTTTTGTCGGGCTTGATGATGGCATTTGTCTCCTGTTCATCTTCCACATTGACATACTGAATGGCAGGACCTGTAGAACTCTCAGCATCAGAGTCAACAATACTCTTATCATTTATAGATGTTTCCGACAATTTTAATTCAAAAATTTTATTCACAAGCATTTTTTCACTGTCCTCTCTGGCCAAATCATTGAATTCACCATCTAGTAAGCCCGTGGAGTTCTCTGAGTTTCCACTAACATCATTCCCATTTTTGTGACATCTAGAGCCCCCATCATCTAAATCAACAGTTCCAGCATCACTCATAGGTAATTCAAGAGGTTCTAATTCGGAACTTCTACTCTGAAGTAAATTTGTGATATCTTCTTCAGCCAACCCATTGAATTCACCATCCAGTAGGTCCATGGCATCCTGTGGGGTTCCTATAGCATCATCCTCATTTTTGTGACCTCTAGAGCCCTCATCATCTAAATCAACAATTCCAGCATCACTTGTTGGTATTTCAAGAGGTTTTAATTCTGAACTTCTATTCCGACGTAACTTTGTGATACCATCTTCAGCCAAACCATCAAATTCACCATCCAGTGGGTCTGCTGAATCCTCTGAGATTCCTATAGCATCATCTTCATCAGATGGGCTTGTATCCTCCCATTTTTGTGTACTCAAGTTCCCCAGAAAAACTGCAGCAGCTTCTTCCTTTGGCTGCAACTCAGCTTCATGAACTGCCAGTAGCTTTTCAATTGCCAGTTTGGCAGCATTTGAGGCCCATCTGTCATCAGGTACAACACAGCAAAAGTCGATCAACAATTTAGTATCATTTTAACTAAATCTGATAAGGTCTATCGCTGACAGAAAGGAAGGCAGGCACAACGCAACTCTTGTCCAAGCAGAAGGTGTGATTACATTTTCATGATTTTTTAATGCTTATTATTAAGAAAAAATATTATTCAGCTTCTAATTAAACCAGGCTACTCATATGCAACAATCTGGTACTAAGCTATTGCTTTCCTACAAAGCCTTATTGTATTAGATAATCCTATGCATGATAGTTGTCACATAATGAGAGAGAAGCTATGATTAGTGACAGCGCATTAAATTGATGAATTGTGTAAGCTATGTCAGAAATGCAACTTAAAATTTTGTCACATGTTTACTGCATCAAAGCATAAAACTATAAAAGGTTCCTGGGTGATATTAACATGCAGGGGTCAAAGCCAAAACTGCATCATGGATATATTTCAACACACACAGAGAGACGAGTTTTTCTCCACTTGTTTCTGTCTGAAAATTTTAGCTAACAAACATTAAGACCTAGAAAGAGTTACAAGTAAGTGTGCACTTTTGGCTCCATCATATCCTGGACCTACAGGGACAGAACTTTCAGATTTCTAGGTTGCATTTATATAATTATATATTTATTTGGGTAGCTCCATCGGTTGAGGCTATTGAAGATGTGAGATACACCGAAATAGTACTTTTGAACCAAGTTCATTGGGCCTAAATAATTTGATACAGAAGGCAGACATCAGTCATTTCTGTCTATTGTTTAGATTGAGGTTTTGCCTCGTGAGTCAAGGGTTCAAATTGCTATAGAGGTAATTTCTAATTAGCATAACAGTAAGATTGGAGCACCATGAAGATAATTTAGCTAAACTATTCTTTGAGATATTTCTTCCAATGATGAAACTGTTAGCTTTTTGTTTGGTAAAACTCCTATTTTCTTCCTAATGATATAATGCCATTGCGACATTATCCATGTAACGATGTGACTCCTGACCCATGTTCACAAACAGAGGTTTCATTCCTTGTGTTCTCAGACCCATGTTCACAAACAGAGGTTTCATTCCTTGTGTTCTCACTATAATTTATCTACTATGACTGTTCTTTAGAAAATAATAACAAAGGGTACTGCTTGTCTAGTTTATAAGTCAAACTAAATTATTATCTTCTATATATAATACCTTAAGATACAGCTTTGTTTGTTAGCATGATCGCACATTGCAATAATTTAGTGGGATGGGGAGGTGAAAATAATATTCCTACATGCCAAACCTACAGAAGATAGTAGGATTTGACCTACTAGCAACAGTTTGTAATCTTTGTGCATCTTAATCCAAAAGCTAAATTAACAGATGGAAAATAAAGAAGCAAAAAAAGGAAAAGGAAAAGTAGTTCTCTAACACAATATTGTTAGTGAATGCCTATTCAACAGGTGTGCACAATTACAAACAAGGAGAACAGATGGTAGTATTACCTATCTGAATTTGATTCAAATGCAGCAGATGCTGCACCAATTTGCACTAGTGTGTTCATTGCTGCAGCCATCAGATCATCTGAACAGTACCCTCTGAACTGTGCGATTTCCATTAAAAAATGAATATCTAAATGGATCTGTAGCAGAAGGTGGAGAGCATAAGAACTTGAAGAAGCATGTGGTACAAACAAGGAATGACATATTGAGCAAAAATGAGCCCAATACATATGAGACAAATAGACAGCATAAATTTCAAAATTATACGAGTAGAAAAACACAAGTACGTTATATGCAAGACCATGACTACAAAAATTTTGCACATTCATGCCTGTTAATTGAATAGTCTTCTATGTATGTTCATTGAGTTCTTTAGACTAAAACCAGAATTGGAAAAGAGCAACTGAGTTAGCCAGTATGCTAAATAGCTGGAAGCTCTAAGTTAATCCTATTGCAAGTAAATTCAAGTGTATCACAATAAAGTTGTTAGATACAAAAAAGGAGAGAAAAAAGGTTATTTTACCTGTTCAACAAAGCCGAGCTTTTGTGCGTGAGAACACTTCTCGGTATTTTCCCAAAACTCTTGGTTATCAGAAAGCCAAACAATCACTGCCTCCATTAACTCTTTTAGTAGCTTGTCCACCAACCCATCCTTGCCAATGAAGATAGATTTAGACAAATCTTCTAATTTCCTCAACTGTAGGAACAATGCCTGGCGATCATTTCTCAGAGATATCAGCAGCAATATCAACTAATGGATCAAAAAAAATCTCTTGCTATTTGTAAACAGTTCAATGGCAGAAGCTCCATCTCTTTAAACAACAAAGATGGCAAAAATTTACATTGCCATTTCACTGAGATACAATTTAAAGAAGCATTTTCTCTTTTCTGTTCGTAGAGTTATAGACCTCCGAATCATTTCATAAAGGTTATGGCTCTGCTGTTATCAGGTAATGTTAGATACACTGGTTTACCGACTGAAATATGAAAAGATCATTGTGGAGCAGAAAATTATAATATGGAAACAAAACAAGGTCACTTGAGAATCAAATTTCTATCAGTGAACTACCTCTTCAGATGAAACAATGGAGAGTTTAGTGATTCTGCATTAATTTTAAACAAATTCAAACTTATATCTGAAAGAAATGACAAACCTGAAAAGCAAATGAAGGCATCTCATCTTGTGTTGAGCTAGGAATCCATTGACCATTAGAACATGGTTCCAAACTTCTTGATGATTCACGTTGCCCAGTTGACATGACTTCAGTCACAAACTGACGGCAGAAATAGCACCATAGTTGATCTATAGCTTCTTGAACCGAAAGGATCAAAGTATCGAGTTCCTCCAGTGAAAAATGATCAGCATGCTCTGAGAATACCACATTGTTTAAAGGTTTGGTATCCTTGGACACACTCGCAGCAATGACTGGGAAAAGATCAGCAAGAGTCAAGGAATTGACTAGAAGAGAGAGTTGTTGCGATAATTCTTGAGAAGAACTAATTCTCTGAAAACCATTTTCTCCAGCATTTTCTCTATTTGGAATAGCTCTTTGAAGGGCATGCATATACTCATTGAACAGGTCAGCAAGGCATTCCAGGATCGAACTTTCCATTTGAAGATTTACCAACGAAGAAATATCATCCACAATTGCCTGATTATATTCAACAGAATATCATTATCATCCCATCCAAAATTTCTCTAATGCATCAGTAGTGAAAAAACCAAAATTTTGCACTTCATTCTTTGATCAAATTTACACAAAAAGAAATAAATAATAATCTTATTGACTGCATAAAGGGTATCTTTGTTCATATAAATACCAAATGAAAAGCAATACGCAACCATGACCATGAGCCCACAAAGCAAGATAAACTGAATAAATCTGAATAAGTGGCAACCTTGGAACCAAGATTTGCAGTATCGGTGCATACATCCTGTATGGGGTCCAGTACCAAGATTGTGAACTATGCTTGGAACAAATTCTGGAATCTGGATGATTGTGGGGAAGCGAACGATGCTTGGAACAAATTCTGGATGATTATGGGGAAGCGAACGATGCTTGGAATAAATTCTGGATGACTATGGGGAAAAATAAGTTGCACTTTATTTAAAGATAATCTGCTATTGGTATAGTTCATGGGATCTAACCACAATACAGAAAATATTCAAAATAGTATAGTCTGGCCCCATGAATATTTTAGAGAACCACTACCATGTATAAAAAGAATGAGTCAACATAAACCATAACTATAACTGTCCAGCCTTTTCCCAACTATTTGGGGTCGGTTTTATGGATCCTCATGCATATGACATTCCTATTTAGAACCACATCTAATGTTATTGCAAGCTTCTCCATGCCCTTCCTTACACATCACCTTAGGCCTTCCTCTCCTTTTTTTTTTACAACCTTCAACATGAAGTAAAGTACCTCTCCTTATTGGAGCCCTCTCATGTCTTTATTGTACATGTGCAAACCATCTCAATTGATTTCCATCACTTTGTCTTCAGCTTATGCATAAAATAATCTTCAATCACTCAATAAGATAATTTTTTAAATTAACAGGTTAATAGGTTGATGGAAGATCGTCTATATGATAACACAACAAAATTTTTATCAGCATCCAAGAGCATGTGACATATAGAACAAGCAGCAAGCTGATATAGCTCACATAAACGAGCAATCTATAACAGCAAGAACAACAATATGTGAAAAGAAAAGGAGAAAGATAAAACACTAGGCTGATAATATGGATGATGCATCTGGGTTTCATTGCATGAACTTAAATGATTTTATACTGCATATGGAATCCATTATGTCAGAAGAACAGTCATTAAGCCAATAATGTGCATAATGCATCTAGATTCAGTCCATGACCAACAATACTCTGTTGTTCTTTCAATATGCTGCAAGCTAAGTTCTAATCAAAGACGGGAACTATTATAAGCTGCAAAAAGTCATGACAAATTATTCAGAAATGCTAGTACTGACTGAGAGTGCAGCTCTTATCGGAGAACTGAAATGGTTACTGATTCACATAAAGTAGAATAAGACATGACATTTGTGGCTATGGTCACTCATTTAATCCATTTCTGATGCACATGCAACCATTAAACAGCAAATATGATTGGATAGTTGGATCTTGATTAGTCAGCAATAGTGCTTTTGCCACATGGTCGGAAATTCTTAAAAAAATGCTTCTACATGTGAAAGAAGAGAGTTCAATTTTAAATTCAAAATCCATTATGGGCTTGTATAGCTAATATTAGCAGCCTGCCTTAGTGAGTAGCTAATATATGATCCAAAAATTAGGAGGCCATATGCAAGAACTCTTTTCATTTCTCAAAGGTAGATATTGAAATGTGAAAGGCTCTTTCCATGCATGCAAACTAGGCATGGGTAAATATCTAATAGCCCAGTTATATTTGTAGAGCTTCACCACCCTCGATGCGCAACCACCACCATGAGACAGATGATTATCTGCTGAAGTCTGCCCAACTAAGAGAGACAAATGATCAAAAGCAGAAATATCTAAGTTACGCTTGATGCATGAAATAACAATGCTTGTCTCAAATTAATAAGTACACAGCAAACTGCAACAACATATAATTCAACTACATTCTTCATTTCTGCATGTTCAAAGTTCAACAAACTAGATACTAAATCATATATAGTTATGTACCATGGAAATCACAACAAATAACCATCATCAATTTTTCCAGAGGATATTGAAAGGATGGAAAGAATGATGCATAAATCCACAGTCCTCAAAAAGCTATAAGTCTTATTCTAATGCCATTCGAGATTTTAAAGACAAGATGTTAACTTGTATCACCATAATGCATTCGGTATTTTCTAAGAAATATCACGCACCTGCATTAGCGTAACAAACTTCCTTCCACTGCTACTAAGTAGGCAGTATTCAATGCCTGTTTGAGATGTTTTGTTCCTAAACATTCCTGGAAGGAAAAATTTACCAAGGAGCCAAGTATCAGTACTTGTCCAAATCCTGACAACCTTTTTAAAGTAGTCCACATGCATCGGCAACACCTCTTCCATGCAAGGCCTGATCAATTTCATCAAGTCTGTCTGCAAAAATATCCTCTGAGTTTTTAATGAAGAGCAAAGGGAGAAAGCAGTGTTCACAGCATCAACTACCAAAAATAAGCCCCCACTCAGTTCTGATATAGATCTGAGATGCTTATCAAATTTATCACTGAACACTTTGATTTCTTCCTTGGCCCACTGTATGAGTTCCGAAGAATAGGGAGATGCTTCACCATGCAACATAACAAAGCTTCTTGCTGCTTGAGATATGACAGAAAATACAATATTTGCAAGTTCCCTTAAATACATTCCATGAAGATCTGGTTTTGAGCGCTCCAGTTCTTGCACATAATTTGCAAGGTGTGAATGGAAATACTTGAGCAGTAAAAAATTTGCCCGCTGATTTTCACCAAGCCTGCAGAGCCCACAGAGTGCCTTTTGCATTTCTGGTTGAGACACTCTTGGATGTTCAGCTAAACAAACAAACTGATCAGCTAACCTGTCCCTCCTATCAGATATTGCAGACGTATATGACATGATCATTGGGGATAAAAGGTCTTTCTTGTGCATCATTTGCAAGGTTTTGGTTTCCACTTCCAAAACAACTAGAGCTTCTTCTAATTGGTGTTCAGAAAGAAGAACATCCAATGTATCCAGAGTATCATACATATCAGTCCCAAAGCTTTTAGGAGAATATGGGTCAAGATCTTCAGTTCCTTCAGCTTCGTTCCTCATATTGCTAGATAGTATCTCTAAATTGAGGCTGTTCATAAGATCATTGATGAGCTTGCTTTGGGTTGAAACATGACGTTTGAGTTCCATGAGATCACTTTCCACACTTCTAGCTTCTTCAAATATTCTGCACAAAAAACCTTATTCAACAAGATGCGTTTCCAAGCTCATAAAATTGTACTTATTGGTTTCACTATAATATGCAAAAGCTGTCATAATAAAAAGGCAACAAATTTGCTCTACAAGCATGGCTTATAGCTCCCCACTGTTCATGAATCTTAATAATGATCTTATTACAGCTACCTACCAAGATACATAGTACTGGAACTAGCTCCCGTGCTAATAGGCTGGCAATGTGGTACAGTATGGTACAGTACCATGCCATGCCGTTCCAGTGCAAACCGACCAAGGAAACCAGAGGGAGGGGGAGAGAGAGGAAAAGAGAGAGAAAGAGAGAGAGAGAGAGAGGGAAGGTAGGAGGGAGGGAGAGGGAGGGGGGAAGAGAGATGTCGGAAGAGGGAAAGAGAGGAGGCTTGTAAGCCTTCCTCTCCTCCTCCGATTGTTTGCAAGCCTCGTTGGGTGAAGCCCTATTCTGAACGAAACAAAGGCTCGGCCAAAAGAGAGAGAGGGAAAAAGAGAGAGAGAGACAAAGGGGGAGGGATCAAAAAAAAATTAAAATCTTTGGGGTTGAGCTCCTATTTCATTCAAAACAGGAACTCCGCCCAGCGGCCCCTGTGGATCATCAGAGGAAGAGAGAAGGGCTTCTGAGCCCCCCTCTCCCCCTCTTCTAGCATCTCTCCCCCCCCCCCCTCCCTCTCTCTCTCTCTCTCTCTTTTTCTCTTTCTTTCTCCCTCTACCCTTTTCTCGCTGGTTTCTCGAACCAAGGGGCGGAATCGTGCTGGTCCACCCCCATTACAGCTCAGTACGTCTTGAACTGAGCGGTTTGGGCGGTACGACAGTCCTTACTGCCAACCATTTCCTATCTCCAAATACTCATTTCATTTAAATTGAATATCTTGCACATCAGCAGGGTTATAAACTATAAATGATCTAGTTTGGGGGAACTGAACTACCGTCTATTTTCTCATTTTATTACAATCCACAACCATTCTGTTTCTATTCAAAGCAAAGTAAAAGATCTCAAAGGTATCTTCCAAAACAAATTTTATACATGATTCAACTCCAAATTACAATATTCTCACCTCTTTTCTCTTGTAACTAAATTACTATATGGAAGGAACTGGTAAAGTCATCAATCCGAACTCCTGTAGTTGTATATGCTACATCAGAAGAGTTTTTCTAACATGAACAATACCATATGCTTAGATGTATATGAACAGGACTTCTCTGCAGCATATCCCACTTAACTATAAGGAAATGTCCATTAATTCTCCAACTTCCCTTCCTTAAGAAATCCTTCTTCATGTGTTAAAAAAGTAGACAAGTGGAATAGCAACATCTATAGCTCGTTTTTCCACCAAAGGAGAAGAAACTGCTCTGAGCTTGCTGGTTTTAACATGTCTAGTACATAACCGAATCCATTCTTCTTTTCTCCTTATACATATATAATTACATGAAAAGTCACAGCATGGCATAGGTACATGTCAACAAGGAAAAGCTGACAGCTGACAAACTGCATATGTGCAAAAAAAGTGTCCTTTTTAGGTGAATATGTTAACTAGCAAATGACAATGACAGTACAAACTCTTGTTGATTGATACATTCCAAAAAAATTAAAAAAAATAAAGAAAAAATATTACCTGATAAAGGTTGAATAATTTGAGTAAAGATTGCTTTGAAAATCTTCATCTGATGCTTTCTTTAACTCAAGGAGCTCCGAACAAAGGCGCTTTATTCCCTACAAGGCAAGTGATTAGATGTAAGTATCAATATTTGTTAGCACGACAGTTCAATCCATTGTAAGACAGCAGATGTCATACCTTGTCTATTGCATAATAAAACTGCCAGCCAAGTAGTGTGTTCATATGGTAATGAATCTAGAACTGACTAAAGTTAGATTTATAACTAATATACTTGAATCTAGAGATCAGACAATCATTTAAAAGCGATATCACCAGGGGTGTAACCAAGTTGAGCTTGATTGGGCTCAGGTTTGATCAAGCTTTTTTTGAAATTAGCTTCGAGTTTGAACTCCGAGATCAAGCTTGATGTGTTTACCATTATTTCAAGCTCAAATCAAGCTTAATTTTGAACCAAGCTGAAAACAAGCTAATTATATTGGCTTCATAATCCTAAATCAAGCTAAAATCAACTGGAGATTAAATGAAGTTTAGTTCAAGCTTGAATGAGAACTTGATTTCTGATTTCAAGTTTGATCGAGGTTGTCATTTTGGCCAATATCCGGAGATACCGGTTCATATCGTAAGTAATAAATATCAAGCCTTATTATATTGGCCGATATAAACAACATGCTCCAGGATACATGCCAATACGATATCAATAAATCAACCAATATTTCTCAATCTCTATTTTACCTTCCAGTATTAAAATCTAAAACTTTGGTTATTACCATATTGTAACTAATAATCATTGATTATTGAGTTAAATATGATAATGGATTGCTGATAATAGTTGCCAGAGCCATAGCGTGTGAGCATGGTGGCTGATTGAGGGCTGGATATGCAAAATTCGACAAGGCGGAGAGAAGGAAGGGAAGAGATATAGGAGGAAGGGAAGAGATATAGGAGGAAGTGAATATCAATAATGCTGGACTGCAAGTGGCGGAGTTTTGGCGGCTGGAGGAATAGTGGTGGCAGAGGACTACAACAATCTTTGCAGATGGGACCTGAACAAGATACGGATGGTTGGGGTTGGAAACAAGACTAGGCTAGAGGGTGAGAGAAACTAAACAAGAATATCTAGTGGGATTCCTATTTTGTTACGTTGAGAGTATGGAGTACTGCTGTTTATTTATTAGTCCCTTAAATCAGTTGATACAATATGCCAATCAATGAGAACAACTCTCAACCTTTGGATGTTGATTGACATCTCCAGATAACTCAGTTAATTTGAACATTTTCCAGCATACCACCTGGGCCAAGCTAAACCAAGATACTGGTCCATCTCGTTATCAGTCACCCATCAAGATGACTGAAATCTCGATGCTTTAAAACCTTTATCTTGGCTTGAGGTTTGATTCGGTTAATCGATCCAAAGAATAAAAAATCCACTAATTAAAATTTAATCTAATGATCTAGCCTATATATGATTTAAATATAATTGAGATTTATTGAACCAAGCTCGATCCAGTATGCCATCTTTAGCCTAATGATCAAGGTCAAATTTGGCTTAGCTTGAAATTAATTTCTCAAGTTTGGTTTGTTTAGCTTCAAACCAAGCTTGATTCCAGCTCTTTCTGAATCAAACCCAAGCTGAGCTCAACCTGCTTAGACCGTTTGACACCCCTAGAAATCACAAACAATGGTGATGTGACCACACTAGTACCAAGCTTATTTAATGAATGATATAAAATCTATTTCACCATTGGCATTTACAGAAGAACAAGCCCTCAGAAATGATTCACATCTCCAACACTCCCTCCAAATCATCTTGGTCCCTTCCTCCTCCTTCTCGAACCTTCAGCCTATAATCAAAACTTCCCTCTCTCAGGTTGCTGCTGGCCTAGACTGCACGCACATAACCACCTCAAATGTTTCTCTCCATTTAACTCCCATTTCTGTTTGTGCTGCTCCTACTTTCAAAGTTGGAATGAAGAAAGAAGGGAGGAGGGAAAAAGGCGGGAATCACCTTTATGAATGAAGCCCCAACTCTACATATTGTGCAGTCATGAAACTTCTTAGAGGCATGTCATATCATTCTTTGACAATTTGCACCATACAATGGTAGCTTTACGAAGTGGAAGCTTGATTGAAAAATTGCAAAATCCCACATTAATACAATGATATCCAGCTCTTTTTCTCCAAGCGATGGATTATGCTAATTTCTAGTAGGTAAGGTGCATTTATTCGCAAACCTTTCAGATGAACCAAACTAAGAGTTTAGAAATCCTAGCCCGGCCTTATTACAACTTCACATGCATGCTTGCAGTGCCTGCACCCACGCCGCTGCCTGCTCCCACAGGTAGATAGATGCACAGAGAGAGCAGTTATTTAATGGTATCCATGTCAAACAAAGTTACGAGAGATAAAACGGTACAGAACATCTATCATTTTGTTGGGAAAAAAGGGAACTGATTCATCCAGTTTTCAGCTATGAACAAACGAAATAGCCAAAATTCTGATCACCTCCTTTACATATCCTTTCATGGCCCGAGTACCAGATAAAGATCCTCCCTTCGTTTCTTCTTCTTCTTCTTTTTTTAATATAGAAATGATCCTCTCCTCATATGAATTGCACAACAAACAACCCAAAATCTTGAACAAGACAAACACAAATCAACTGATAACAAGAAAGAAAGGAAAAAAGGGCAAAATCATCATATTCTAAACATCCAAACTGAATAAAGAAGGAAAAACGGGGGAACATCTTGGTGGTGTAGGAATAGGAGCCCTTTCAGAAGGAATCCCAGCGAGTGAAGACCGTACCTTTCCTGTCATGGAGTCGAGTTCGGACTCGTAGCCGCAATCAGAGCTCGGACCTGACGACCCCTCGGTTTCGACCTCGTCAGCCATCGAATCCCCTTCCGTTTCTTGGTCCCTGAAACGGAACCTCAGAGAAGAGGGCATGGGAGGAACAGGAAGTGACGATTCCGCTGGAGCTCCGGCCGAAGGCTCTTCCGCGGCCTCCAGGGACGAATCCAAGGAAGGCTATGGCAAGGGAGAGAGGGTTTTGGAGGTTTCGATCGTCGGCTGCCGCCATCAGGAGACACGGGGTGATCGATCGCCTCGGTCGCTCCGCGGGCGCGGACAAATGGAAGGGAACGGAAAAATCCAAGCCCCGATTGGCTGACGCCATTTTCTTTCATAGCCGTTGTGGTTGGGATCCAAGAGGTTGCTTGGTTTCGCCGGTAAAAATAAACGAAAGAAATAAAGAAAGAAATAGCCGTTGCGTCGATGAAAGACGGTTCTGATGGAGCCGTATATATCTGGCGCGAATCCTAGTGCAGAAGATTTTGTGCCGATGCTGCTGCCGAATCCCGATCGCTCTGCCCGGTACGGACAATATTTATTACCTTACACTCATACATACCTCTCTTTATATATATATATATATATATTTGTTATTATCTTATTGTTATTTATTGTAATATAATAGTGTTGTATCGATACTATACCATCACTCTGAAAAAGCAATTAAAAATTATTTTATCAAACAATAAGATACCTATATTTATCTATATAGACATGCCACTTTCTTCTTGATTTTCGTATTCTTTTCTATTAATATAATACTATATATAATATAGTACTATATCTCTCTATATAAAAGTCTAACATGTGAGAGGGAGGGGAGAAACTTTACTCTACCGTAGGTGGAGAGTATATTTATCAAATTTTATTAAAGAAATTTAACATTTGTGTCACATCCATTCACGAGATGGTCCTTCTTCAAAATAGATCGTTTGTACACGGCAGATGCCAATTACTTATTTATTGTAAACATCTTTCAACTAATATATAACACAAATACCCCATTGGACCTTATTTGGTGTGGCAGCAAAACATGCACAACCTTTTTTTTTAAAAAAAAAGCGGCCAGATGCCTTAGCCTATGCCATGGATTACTTTCCAGGGAGAAGCCACAAGCAATTTATGGTTGTTTCCTTTTTGAAGAAAAAAAGGAGAAAATTTAAACCCCCAATCCATCGATCTAAATTTATTTTGAAAACTGCAACAAAAAAAAAAAAAGAATAAGTTGTGGATAAATTTTCAAATAGATATTTTGATATTTGAAATTTCTTATTGCCAAACCAAACACAGTCTAAGAACATATATCTTGTGAGGATAATCAAACTTATGTATATGAATCCAAGCAAAGGCCTTCTATAATATACATTTACTCATTTAACTAAGATAGCATGTAATTTTTTGCCTCATAAAATCTATCTTTGTATGCACATGAGTGCCCTGATCTTATCCCTATCATTGGAATGCAGGCCAGTTGATAGTTTGTCGAATGTGATTTTATGATAAAAAAATTTAGAAATTAGGGCCACCTCTTTAGTATTCTTCTTTAGTATCTCTACTATTGGAATGCAGACCAGCTGATAGTTTGTCGACTGTAATTTTATGATAAAAAATTTAAGAAATTAGGGTCACCTCTTTAGTATTCCTCTTTAATATCTCTACTATTGGAATGCAGACCAGCTGATAGTTTGTCTACTATTGGAATTGAAGAGATTATTAGTTGGATCATGTTCATTGCTGACCAATTCAACTAGGAAGCAGCATAGCCAAATACGGATTAAAAAAAAAAAAAGAAGCCAGAACCATGTTGGCTTTTGGAAGGATTAGTCCACCGGCTCAGCCGTTGGCTTGGTCCAAATAAAAATTCCGCCCTAACCCGACGGTCCAACGCTAATCATTGAGCCTATCGATGATCGACCAATGGGGGGGGTTGGACTGGCGAGATTGAGCCGTTGGAAACTTTGGAACGCCGATGCTCCGTCGGATGAGATCTCTCGCTCCCTCCTCCTCCCCCGATTTCCCGGGTTTGATTCGCCCAACCTCTCCCTCTCTCTCTATTCCTGCTGCGTTCCCACTCGGAGCCCGTGGTCGACGCGACGAACGGCCACTCTTTCTTCCCCCAACCAGGAAGACCGAGAGACTGCCATACTTCGTCTTTCTCTCTCGCGCTCTTCTCGGGGATGGCGGTCGAAGGAGGAGCCCAAAGGCTTAGGACGCGGCGCCTCTCTCTGCTTCTCGTACCGGTGTTCCTCGTCGGCAGCGTGGTTCTTGGAGAGGATCATTCGTCGTCGTCAGGAGGAGGGGAGCGAGACCTTTACGCGTCGAAGCTGTCGGGGATCATCATACCCGGGTTCGCGTCGACGCAGCTGAGGGCTTGGTCGGTTCTTGACTGCCCCTACTCCCCCCTCGACTTCAACCCTCTCGACCCCGTCTGGCTCGACACCACCCGAGTAATTAATTATTAACCCCCCCAAAAAAACAAATCTTGTTTCTTCCCGTTTCTTTCTTTCTTCTTGGGTTCTTGTCTGTTTACTGCGCCGGATGAGTGCGGATGCTTGATGGATGCCTTCTTTCTGATAGGTTTTGGTCAAGACCGTTTCTTGGTGGGATGTTTTCCTTGACTCTCGCTCTCTAGCGATTTTTCATAAACTTTTGTTCTCGCTGGATTCTTATTGGTTTTCTACACTGAGTTTGACTTTTTCGCTCGAGATTGTTTCTTGTCAGGATGTTGTACTCTGCTCCCGTTTGGTACCATTGTCCTTTTGAGTTCAGTAAACTCCGAGTTAAAAATTCAAAGCCAATTATGGACAATCCAAATTCAAGTTAACTTGATCTATACTACAAAAAGTGGCTAGAAACTAAAATTTATAAATTTTGGTAGTTTCTGACTTAATCATCAAGTAAGTATCAAAATGGATTTTTTTAATAGCATGATACTATGCTTAACTATGATCTAACAATTAAAACTTAGTGTCATATTTTATGATATATAGATCATGATCCTATGTGTCACATTTTTCCCAACTTGATGCATACATTAGAGACCACCAAAATACATAAATTAAAACTTAGTGTCATATTTTATGATATATAGATCATGATCCTATGTGCCACATTTTTTCCAACTTGATGCATACATTAGAGACCACCAAAATACATAAATTTTGGTTTCTAGACATTTTTATAGCATAGATCATGTTCAATGGTTTGAATCTCCAATTTGAATAGCCTTCTATTGATTTTAAAATTGTTAACGCAATTTTCAAGGAGTTAACATGAAGTGTGTGGCCCAACTTTTTTTACATTCTTTCTTTAATATATATATATATATATATATATATTGTTATTGGATCTTACGTTTTTATTATGCTGAATCTGGGATTACGGTGGTGTCAATGCTTGATCGATGCATTTCCCATGGCAAGGTTTGCTCAAGATCATGTCTTGCTACGTGGGTCTTTTCCTTTGTTTACATTACACACTGTTTTCACACTGTTTTGTGTTGCAGCTTCCTCTTGGTGACTCTTAGGTCCTTCCCCTTCTGCTTTGATTCTCTTCTTGTTAAGATGTTTTCTTTGCTGCCAATTCCCATCAATTTCTTTTTTACTTTCTTGTAGTCTTCTTTTTTCTTCCCCCCTCAAAAAAGGTTCTGGGAATTTCAAGCTGCTTTGCCCAAGGTTTTATTAAGGTGCCGTGCTCTTTAGTCCCACAACCACCAAATTTTCTTTTAGTTTCATTATGATCTCTCTTTTATTTCTTGTATTGTAGGTGTGCTTGGTGGTGCTTCTGCTTTTCAAAAGCCCCTTTTTTCAAAAACTAGATTAATAGAAAACTACTGTCTAATATATTAACATTTGGCAATCACTTTTTTGTAACTACCTTTATAGATGTGCTTACCATATTTGAAAAATATGGAGCAATCTCGCCAAAAAAGCAGCTAAAAGTTAGTTTTCCTAATAATGCTTTTTTGACTTCTGCTTCTCCAGGAAACGCTTCTTAGATAATATTTCTAAATGCCTAACTTTTTTAGAAGGTACCTTTTTTAACTAATTTTACATTAAAAGATGCAAATGGACTTTCTTAAAGCAATACAAACATGACCTATACTTGGACTGGATTAACTTAAATACTTCATTGATTTGTCACTGCAGTTCCTCAGTGGCCACACATAACCATGTGTCACATGTCAAGAAAGTTTAGCCTCACTATTTTCTCAATGCATAAGTTTAACCTTTACCTACATAAGTGACAAGTATGATTTTTTTTGCTATTCATGTTAATTGATCATATAGCTTCAAGTGTTTAATTCTCATACTTGTAAATTAACTTTTTGGCGGTGTTTGTTTCTTATGTAGCCAAGTCCATTTTTAGGACTGTTTATGAGCTGATGGTATCATAGAACATGTCAAGATGTGTACCTTAATCATGACTTCTGCAGGTTCTTTCTGCTGTAAATTGTTGGCTTAAGTGCATGTTGCTGGACCCTTACAATCAAACTGATCACCCTGAATGCAAATCAAGGCCTGACAGCGGTCTTTCTGCTATCACAGAACTGGATCCAGGATATATAACAGGTAAATGCCTGCTTATTTTAGTTGTTGATCTACTGCCGAAATAGTGTTTCTTCAGCCTGCATTTCCTTCACTAAGTATGAGGTAGCTCATGCTTCTTTGTGCCTAGTCAACTTATTGGCTTTTACATTGTTACATGAACATGTCTCGTAATGGATGTTGGTATATTCCTCTGTTCTCTTATTTTTATTTACTTTTTTTTTGTCATGAATCCAGGACCTCTTTCTTCCGTTTGGAAAGAATGGCTTAAATGGTGCATTGAATTTGGAATCGAGGCTAATGCAATTATCGCTGTTCCATATGATTGGAGGTTATCAGCATCAAAGCTTGAGGAGCGAGACCTTTACTTTCACAAACTAAAGTTTGTATATTTCAGTTATATTATTTTGCTTATTTTCCAAATGATTTCCTTGCCAATTGCTGCAGTAGTGTTTTTTCTATGTCTATTTACTTTCAGTAGCACCTCTAATAGAAATTTGCTTGATGCCTTTATTTCATTTAATCTTTCGCATATCTTATCAGCGGCTCTGATGTTGTACTCACTTTTAGGGAAACTTCATTGTTGCGGCCTGCCAATTCAGGTTAGCAAATTTATGTTGGTAGCTAATAACAACCATTGGTTGGACAAAGGTACTTCAAAAACTGATGGGGAACTGCTTTTGAAGGCTAAAATGGAACCAATTTTCAGAAGTCAGAAAAAAGTTTCGGAAACATAAATTTTGCAATTCTAATTCTTCACATGAAGCTGATATAACAAATTTATTGAAGAAAGAGTGAATAATATCTAAATGCCAACTGCCATACTGTTTGGACATTATCAAGCAAAATTGAAGAAATTTTGGTAGTGGATATAGGGCAACGGCAGTGATTGGCATAACAAGTCATAAAGTCTGTAATTAAATATCTTTTCTCCTTTCCCTTTGACAGGATGGTAAGCTCATAGAACCTAATGTTCAGTGATTTTGTTCTTGTTCTTCATTTTCCTTGTTGTCACCAAATTGCAACAAAAGCATCAGTGAGGCCTACTTCTCCCATGCGATACCTAGCAAAAAGCTTTACCATCTCTAAATTCACGACATTTATTGGATGGATATGTTGAGTGATGAAATGGTTAAACAAGTTGTGCTGTTAGTTTTAGAACAAAGTTTAATCTAAACCCTTACAGACTGAACTTAAATGTTAATTAGTTTTTTTTTTCCTGAAGGGAAAAAGTTAATTAGAAATTGTTAAAATCATTTTTTGTCATATGCTCCCAAAACCTTCTTTTTGGCGCATGGAACTTGTATGTTTATCTTTTTGCTAAATCAATAGATACAATATCTTGATGTGAAGTTTTTTAGGGGATGAAACCCCCATAATCAAGATAACTTGAAAACATATAGGATGATGAAAGAAATCTCATAGTTGTTATATCCAAGCAAACTAATAGTCATCAAATGAGGTAAATAGTTCTAATTTGACTCATCAGCTTTTTGTTTCCGTTTTGACAGATGAATGCAATTTGCCATTGCAAATCTTGAATTCTCAATCAACCAGATTCTTTCCTGGTACAATGAATCTTGGAGACTTTCTCTCTACTCACAAGTTAAAATTGTGAAGCTATAAGGTAGGATTTGCCGGCCACCATTTACAGATTAGGTGTCATGGTGGGCTCCTTTCTTACACACAATCACCTTAGCATGGTATACTGAACTGGTCCGTACCGGCCGATTCAGCACGTACCGTACTAGTACCGTGGCCAACTGGTACGGTTCAGCTGTGGAAAATGATTTTCAATGCGTACTGGTGCGAACCGATCCGGTTCGCATTAGTACGCGCGGGGCAGTGCGCCCGCGTGCGTGGGAAAGAAGGAAGAGGAAGAAGAGGAAAGAAGAGGAAGAAAGAAGAGGAAGAAGAGGAGAAAGAGGAGGAGAAGAAAAGAAGAAGAAGAAAAGAGGCTGGGCCTCGGGCCGACCGCCTTCTTCATACCTCGACGAGGATCACCCCCCTCCTAAGATCCTTTCGCCCCTCCTTGCTTGGGAAGAAGGGGGGAAATAGAGGAGAAGAGAGGAGGAGAGAGGAGAAGAAAGGAGAAGATTCAGAAAGAATGAAGAAGAGAAGAAAAAGAAAAAGAAAAGCAAGAATTGAAATATCATGGTCACTAGCATGGTATATATTATATCATTTTGTGCCGATGGGCAAGTACTGGCATGATAACATACCAAGTACTGGCTTCCAGCTGGTGCTATGCTACTGTTGTGTGATCATTAGGCACTGGCATGGTATGTATTACACCATGCCGACTTCTAATTAAATCCATCATTAAGAGGAAACTGAAAGATTTTAATTCTAAGGCATGGATTTGAATTAGAATTTGATGATGGATTCTCATATTTGCTTCTGAATTAGAGTGTACATAATGAAGATTGGAGAGTGATGGCTTGCATTTTTCCGTTTCCGATTCATTTTGCATGCTTTTTAGTTTTTCCTCCTATCTTGCCTCATATTCTGTTTGAGACAGTTGATTATTTGTACTTTTTCAACAGTTTAATTATAATTAGATGCTTCTAATAATCACTTTAATTTTTTATTTTACCTTGCAGGTTAACTTTTGAAACTGCACTTAAACTTCGCGGGGGTCCCTCTTTGGTGTTTGCTCATTCAATGGGAAACAATGTTTTCCGCTATTTCTTAGAGTGGTTAAAACTTGAAATTGCACCAAAGCGTTACATCCAATGGCTTGATGAACACATACATGCCTATTTTGCTGTTGGTGCGCTCACTTTGCTTTCGTATGGGTTTTCTACTTGAACACTTGGCTCTCTACCTTATGCTTTTGGTTTGGTGATTTAATTTCAGGAGCTCCTCTTCTTGGTTCTACTGAATCAGTCAAGGCCACTCTATTCGGATTTACATTTGGTCTTCCAGTTGCCGAGGTACATTCATTTGCTCTCCTTAATGCATACCTCAGCTATGTGCCTTTTTTCTCCTTTTCCTGTGCTACTGCTGGTCACAGATTTATCTCCTATGTTAATAGAATTCCTAGTTGGTTACATCATTTGGGAGACCCTTGGTGAGAATGCTTCAGGAGCACCGCGTATAGAAGGCACAAATGTCAATAGTTGATAATATTGGCCAGAATAGCTTTCTGGTAATGCTAATGAGTTATAATTTAGCAGACTATGGTGGTCTTGCTTCTTGGTGTAGACATTTTCTTGCTTTTCTCTTTTCCCGTCAAAATCAATTGAACTAGTTAAACTTATTTTTGTGCAAACACACATTATATAAATTGAATTTCTTTTTTGCTTTAGCTAATTTCAGGAAGTGGCTTACCTTTTTGACATTTGGTATATGGAGGGGGAGGCTCTCCACTCTGACATAGTAGAAGCTAAAGTTATGAGATGATCGCCTGTCCCTTGGATTGTTGGTAAAAATGGGTATTTAATGTGCCACATGAAACATTAAATATAACTTACAGTATAGTGCCTTTCTTAAGGAAACATAAGCCTACAGTATGGAACACTTGTCAGCAACTTCAGGAGTGGAGACAACAACATCAAGCTTTCTATTTTACTAACAAGGGCAAGCAAGATCTTTGCCATGCCCTTTTGTTGTTCAGTGAATGTGTGGAATCGACTCTTTCCTTGTTGAGGATATATGTTGCTTCTACTATCAAAAAATCATTGATTTGTGAATTTCAAAATTTACTTAAAAAAAATTTACTAATAAAAAATGGGTTATGGAGAGATTACTAGAATTTAGGCGTTAAGCTATAATGATTTTCTGACTATGCAATGAGGAGATTCTCTTGATGCCACTCAAATCCGTGTCCATATGGTTGCAAATTAAATGGATCCAAATTTGATTCTAGGAATGAAGGGAATTCCTTGTTGGCTTGATATAACGTCGGAGGCAGTCTTAGGTAGGAATGAGAATTTGTAAAGCTGACTCTAAGGACTTGTTTGGTTCACAGGAAGAGGAGGGGGGAAAGTGTGGTCAACGGGAACATGACAAAGTAGCTTATGTTTGGTTGAAGATTTCAAATGAGAGAGATGGGAAAGTAGCCTTCCCATAGGAATAAGTTTTCCACCTCCTTAGAGATATAGAAACCCATGCGGACATGGGAAACCCACTTTCCCAACCAAGGTAAAATCCTTTTTTTCCCCAAAAATGCCCTTAATCCTAATAACTTATGTCCTTCCTTGTAGCCTATTTGTTAAGGGCATAAGAGATTTTACCCATGTTTTACAAGAAAGTAGATGCTCAACCAAACATAAGTCGCTCCGAAAAATGTGCTTCCTATGCCACTTTTCCGTGGCCAATCAAACATGCCAAAACTACTTTTCTAGATATAATATACCCAGGTATCAGCTTCCCAAGAAATACATTCCAATGAGGTAAAATTCTTCCCGTGAACTAAACGAGTCCTAAATCGTTGGGGAAAGTTATGATGGTTAAGGTCATGATTGTTATTATGAATACATATATAATGTAGTAATATTTAGAGTTTGCTAGCTCTTACCATGAACTTTGCTAAATGATTATTCTAAGATTTTCTCTTTCCTTTCCAAATGCGAAAGCCATGTATTTTACAGGCTTAGGCATGTTCATTTAGATATACTTCGTATACTTTTTTCTCCTTTCTCACTGATGAAAATTAACAAGTTAATTACTTCTTCTCCCACATTCTTTCATAATTCTTATGTAGTCATGTCTGATTGTTGGACCTGTATATGTTTTGGTCCTAGGCAAAGGTGCCTAAGGGGCTTCTGAACAACTAGAATAGGGTGCTGAAATTGAAGGACACTAGCAGACTTAAAATCCTAAATACCAAATTTCTTGAAAAGAAGTATAACCCATTCCCTTGTTGCCATAATTTCGACTATTTGAAGGTTTTCACTTTGCACGATGCCTTATTAGGTTAAAATTGGGAAAGATTATTAGCAAGAGGTTCGGCTAATTAATAGCAAGTAGCTAACCTATTGATTTTGCAATTAGATGTATCCCATTATTATATGCCCATGTTGTCCATTCCACTTCCATTGCATAGTGTGCTTTGATTTGGATGCAACAGGTCATCTTCTAATACTTTCTTTTCGAGTACATCTCCTCTGTTGCTGATGCTATTCTATGCGGCTACAGTCTTTTACACTCAAATTATTGACTTGGTCTTAAGGCATTCTGGGCATGCTGCCCTTATTCACAAGTATTTGATAAACCTGTCTTATGTTTTAACTAGTACATTTTATCAGGGAACGGCACGATTGATGTATAATTCATTTGGTTCTTCTTTATGGATGATGCCATTCTCAAAGTACTGTAAAGCAGATAATGTCTACTGGAAACATTTTTTTGAGGAAGGGGAATATCGTCGTCATGCTTACCATTGTGATGAAATAGAATTTCAAACAAACTACTCTGGTTGGCCGACAGAAATTATAAATATTGAGCTTCCTTCTATTCAAGGTGCCTTTTGATCTCTCTCTCTCTCTCAAAGAAGTACTATTAAGCTCTATGTGTAGTCAATTTACTGTTTCAATCTGCAGGCTCAGATGCTTATCCATCAATCTCGGATGTAGCTCAGGACATGACTTCTAGCATGGAATGTGGAAGACCTATTCAATTATCTTTTTCTGCTAGAGAAGTTTCTGATGGTACCTTCTTCAAAGCAATAGAGGACTATGATCCGGATAGCAAAAGACTCCTGCACCAGCTACAGAAGTGAGTTCATCATTTTTCAGATACCCATTTTATGAACTCATGTGCATGTTGAAATGGTTGTATTCTCATGTGCACGGTGATATTATGGTTTGCATCATCTTATTGTGGCAAGTTATGCTTAGGTCTAGTTTTGCACCTTTGCTCAACCCACTATAGCTAATGCAAAGTTGCTCTCTTCTCTCTCCTTTTTCTCACACAAACTTCTACTTGTCTGTTTCTGCTCTTGCAAATGCTAATGAAGCAGAATTTCACCATCCATATCATTGGATGACTATCAAATTAGCTATTGCTGGATCCAGCTGCCACTTTAACCTGCTAGAGTTCTGATATCACTTGTTGGGATACCGGGTAGTGAATGATGATAAAATTTGGTTTGGCATCGCTCTTCAAAATTCTAATATGTCTGAGGCATAGAATGAAAAACCTAAACAATCTCTACATGGTGGACAATCCAAGTAAAAGAACCTTGACAGTTCAAGGCTGTGGATGGATGCCACAGCTACCATCTCAAATAATGATGAATTTATCTTAATTTTTAAGAGAAACATGTTATTGAAATCTGTAAACCTCAGGTACTACCAGGATGACCCAGTGCTGAATCCTCTAACACCCTGGGAGAGACCTCCACTGAAGAATGTCTTTTGCATATATGGGATTGATTTAAAGACTGAGGTATCACTTGTTTTGTCTGAACAAAGTAGATGTACATATTTTCTGCAAGCAAAATTAATATGGATTCCTTTCCAGGCTTCCAATTTTATCATCATTATTCTATTCTGCTAACTAGGTGTATTTATGTGGTGTACTAATCTTTATTTTTTTACGTATACAAATAATTCTTTACTTCTTTTATAATTCATTTAAATGCTTACGCATGTGCTGCAATTTCCTTTTTATCTTTCTTGTTATGATTTCCTTTGCAATGGATATCTGACACTTGCTGCTGGAAAACTGTTGCACTTGATATATCCTGGATTCACTTGCTTTATCTTTATAATGCCAAAGTTAACATAGGCTGTCTGCCAGTAGTTACATGTAGTTTTAATTTTACGATGGTGTTTATGCTGTTATACACTATTATTATGCCCTTAAACATATCATGGCATTCAAATGATACGGTAATTTTATCCTTGATGGATTCAAGATCTCACAAATTAGCTGCAATCTCTACTATTTTACAAATGTTTATGCAAGTGTCAAAATTTAGATTATAGAAAATAATGTCTAGACAATGTGCTCTCACCAAGGATTTTAATATTGCCTGTTCGATAAAGTAGTACTGGTATTATGATGTTCTGGTAGAAAAATGATATCCGTACAGATGCGAGAGACCTGTTCTCTCTTGAACCTGTCTGTACCCACCATATCAGTTGCCTATTGACAGATTCATACCGACCGCACCTATTGCTTTTCACTCTTCTTGATACTATCTCAGTTCGACCAGACTGTATCAGTGGTAGATCGTTCCGGGACAAAACTGGTACGTGGCTCAATACCAATGTTTAAACTTTTGGCTCTCAGATTCCCTTCAAAAATTTAAAAAGGGTTGCATGGGTTAATGGTAATGCTACAACATTACTGCAGTCAAAGATACTTTATGGTATAATGAAGAAAAGAACCTGGGAATAACTTGCAGAAGGACTTGATTCTTAAGTTCTATATTTTGCATTTTTCATAACTTATGATAACCAAGAAAAGTTGCTAATGCAATGCATTTGGGTCGGTATTAATTTATCCGCTTACATCAAAGAATTTAGTTTTTTTTTTAGCTATCAGCCATTCTTTTATTTATGTTGGAAAAATTCTGCAGCTATTCAGGATTATTAGCTGATGGATGCTCTGTTATATTTTATGAAACAGGTCGGATACTACTTTGCACCCAGTGGCAAACCATATCCTGATAACTGGATCATAACTGATGTTATTTATGAACTTGAAGGAGCCCTGCTTTCAAGGCAAGTGTCAACCCAGATCCAACTTATATATATCTAATAGTAACAGAAATAACATACATGTAGTACAGGAGTAGTAGTAGTGGTGGTAGTAATAACATTACCACTACTCGTCATCTTCACATGTGTGTGTGTCACTGTGATGCCCGTACTTCTAAATTACTAGAAAGTTGGGTCTTTTTATTGGTAAAGTTTGAACTCCCCAATAGAAGGATATATGTTTCTCTCTTCATTTGCATTTAATACAAGCTGGGAGGCCTAGCACGAGTTTTAGAGCAACACAGAAGAAGATTGAACTAGTTATTGCAAGAAATTAAACTAACTCTAGAAGTAAGAAAGCTAATATAAATTTTAAAATCTAAAGGTTGTGGAGTAAAGAAGGAATTGAGGGTTAACTAGGGATAATTAGTAGCCTACCTTGCTACCTAAGACCCTCGTTGTTGCTCGGAATCCATTGCATGTTATTGAACGAGACACCGATCTGCCAAAATCTACCTCGCCACCACCGATCTCCAGATCCACCAAGGCGCCCCAGAATCTACCAGAGTCGCGTAGAATCCACCATGCAAAAAATTTAAAGGGAAACCATGAGTTAACATGTACTCAAAAAAATTTTGATTGAACTGACATGTAAAACTAGGGTACATAGAGGGAGGGGTATTTGCAGGCTCTAGGGTCCATCAAATTATAGCAATGACTGGATACCCTTAGAGCTTGATCAAGAAATCGACAAACAAGTCCTAAGACCCCTAGAACAATTAATCTTACTGAAGGGGCAATTTTAGAAAAAAATTCATTCTGCCGCCGAGCCCAGTGCCATTAAATCGGGTCAGATGGCAGTTAGTTTGTCATCAGATTTGATGGTGAACAGGGTGTCATTAGATTCTAGGCTCTGAGTCTGACTTGATTTTGGACGTTGAAGTTGATGCCATCCTAATTTTTCAGATGATGTATGGACTGTCATTGGAACAAGCTGAGTTGTTGGACTGGGTTGCTTCAAAGGCCTTTTGGAAGGTTTTTTACCATAAGATCGTTCTAATAGCGAATTTGCTTCTGACAGCAAACTTTGTGCCGTCGCCTAACCATTTGGTCTGTGCCTGGGCCTTGGCTGGTTCCTGCTTGCATCAACTTTTTTCCAGATGGACTTGGCTTTTTTGAGGGGCGATGGAGGCATGTGCGATGTTAAAGGGTATTTTAGTGTTTTAAACGGTTGTTCGGCTCCAGAATTTATGTGTCTTCAACTTGATAGCTATGATTAGGTGGGGGAAATCATTGTTGAAGTTTGCTTAAATCATGGTTCTTGGTGCCTTAAATGCTCCTCTTCATTGCTGGAGTCTTCTGCTGCATAGAGGTAGGCTAGAGTATTCCATTGTTAAACAATAACTGAGTGATGGAAAACGAAGCTCCTTGCAGCAGTCAGGTTATTTTAGTTTGTGCAAAGTCCATATTAGTGCTTCAGTTTCTTCTGCATTGCACTATTAAGCGGTTTTCAAATTTAAGGGTGGATGGTTGTATGTCTCATTTGTCGCTTATCAATATAATTTGTTTGTTGATGGTCATTGAGGAACATGTTTATTTCATCCAAACCAAGAAATCTTATTCCAACTGAGTGGGAATCTAGCTAACCTTCTTGATACGCTGTCACTGGAATGAGACAATGTTTTGGAGCTTGGACCTCTTTGTCGGTAGCAGTGGTCAGCTTATATTAGGTTGCATAAAAAATCAGAGCCTGAGATCAATATCATCCTGCTTATTAGAGTACCATGATGCTTCAACATGAAGTAATGGACCATCTTAACTGCTAGATCAACTAATTCTCTTGGACATATTAGTGAAGTTGAGAATCTTTCAGCATCTTCAACTTCATTATTTTACATTACAATGTCTGCATAATTCCATTGGAGAGCCCAGTATGGATTGGAAATGATGATAGGTCAGGAGAGAACATGAAGAATATGATGAATAAGAGACAGGTGAATACATAAAAAGGTATAAGCAGGATGTCTTAGAATAAGTCAAGGTTTGGACTTGAGCCAATTACATTATGAGGCAGCAATTCAAGTTCAATAAAAAGAAAGGCTTCGAGGTGACAATAACCGCAGGTTGTCTTCCCAGTGTGGTCAAGAATGATGATATGTTACCAGGTATAAGTATCTTGCTGAGAATTGTGCTAAGGATGTATTGGTATTTCATATGCTCATTATGTGTCTGTAATTGTGTTTTATCAAAAAATATATCTAGTCAGTCTGTGCATATCTAGTATCAGTTATAATGGTACAGTCACTTCTTTTTTTGAGAGAGAAAAGGAGGGAAACCCAGCCTTACTGTATTACCAAGCCCAAATTTTTGAGGATGCACCACCCAATACTCGAATCCAGAACCTCTATTGCTAAGTGGAGGGGTGTGACCATTGGGATAAACCCCAACTCACAAGTGATACCACCATCTTGATTCTTAACTTTATTGTTTGTGACTACAATAGAATAGTTTGTCTTATCAAACTTCATTTTTTACACAATATTCTTCATTCTCGTGTCTGCCTATCTACCTAGTAGTTTTGAATTTTTTTGGAACTTATCATTTGGATGTAGTGCTTTTATTTTCATTCTTAGATTTATTTTTTGTATATATTCTTATCAGATCTGGTAATTCAGTCAGCGGGAATCCTGGAGCTGTGAGTGGGGATGGAACCGTATGGATGATAACTAATCTACATCATTTAGTATATGGATGTCTTTAGGATTTCGATATAGAATTAGAGTATATCTATATGATGCCCAATATTCCCAAAATTAGTTGGCATTTAGTCATCTGTTATTGAAGTTCTACTTGACAGGTTTCATATAACTCCCTCTCGTGGTGCAAAACCTGGCTTGGTTCCAAAGTAAACATAACAAGAGCTCCACAGGTATACTAATGGTCTCTTAAGCCACATTGAGAAGGTGCACTTATATCTCTCCATTGCTCTTCTATTTTTCAATGTAGGCTTTGTAAAGCTTTTGCTGACTGGCACTAAACACCACCATAGGAATGAATGAGAAGAGGATAGAAAAGCTGAAGCTATATAGATGGGATAAGGACTTCTCTATATTGATTCAGTTTTTGCTTTTGTTATACTAATTCTTTAACATTACTTGCTAGTTGTAATTTATGATTATTAGCTTATCACATTCTTGTTGTATCAATGTACTGGCTGTTGAACACTTCTGTGCATGAATATAGTTGGAAGGGCGATCCAGTTGAGGCATACTAATTTGAAGCTAGTAAATTCACCCATCAAAGAATTAATCAGTTGAATAATGAACTTGGAATTAACAGAGAACATTGGTTGAATATACCATTGTCAAATGATTTGGATTTTTGAGGATTCAATCCTTGAGTTTCTACATTAAACATTCCACTGTTTCAACTAAAACATTTGAATTTTTGGACTTCTGAACTTGTGAGCTGAAATATAGAATAAGCTAGTTTATGTCCAAACTAAGGCTAAAACTTTCTAGGAGAGATGTTTGTTTCAGCCAAGTATATAAACCATGTCCTAGAATGCTGAAGATGCCCATATCACAGAGTATGGAACTTGAATTCAACATCACACCAACTTTCAAAGGTAATAGCAAAGTTTTCAAGGCGCCACTTATACTATGTGAGGCACATATGCGTTTAGGATCTTGTGACCTCTACACATTTTATCCTTGATTTTCCATCTTGCTTTCATGCTTTCTTATTACCCTATTTCAAGTTTTGATTAATAGTACCTTATTTGGATTGAAATGAAGTTTCGATTCAGAATTATGGCTTGGTCTTTTGAAACTCTTTATACTTTTGATATTTTCTTGGAAGCATGTTCTTTATCAATGCAATATGTTGTGCTATTGTGTAGACTTATGCCTGTATCCTTATTATTGGTAGTGCAGTCTGAACATGACGGATCGGATGTTCAGATAAGCCTGAATGTAGAGCATCATCAGGATGAAGACATAGTTCCAAACATGACAAGGACTCCCCGTGTCAAGTATATAACGTACTATGAAGATTCTGAAAGCATTCCAGGAAGGAGGACAGCAGTTTGGGAACTGGATAAGGGTATGCTGATTGGTCAGATCTTTAATTTTTAGGATAAATTGATTGTTTTTATTTTTTGAATTTTATTTTCGGCAACCTGATGATTTAGAGCCTTCTTAGCATCATTTGAAGCCCTAATCACCTGGCCGTGAGTTTGAAGTGTCATTAATACAACCTGTTTTGCACCAAAACAATATCCACTCAAAAAAAGTTACAATATTTGAAATATGTGATTGTGTTCCATATGATTGTTCGTTTGCTTTCTAATCAAATTAAAGTGGCACATGGACTCTCCTAACCCAGCTATGTTCACATTATGACTTTCTTATGCTGATATCTCTTAAAAAAAAATTCTGAAGGAATTATAACTTTAATTTACTAGTGAGAAAGAGTTACTGTGAACCCATATTTATTCTGTATGAGATTTACTCTCTAAAATGCCAAAAGTATAGATAATGGAATATAAAATAATTATGAATAAATTACAAAAACCCTTTTGAAGTTTACGTTTATTACACTTACACCCAATAGTTTGTAAAATCTAAACTTACACTTGATTAAATTAACGGTGTTAGTGAAACTATTTACCTCATGTGAAAAGTCTAAATTGCTCTTGAGTGGGGTGGGGTGGGGTGGGGGATGCTTATGTTTCCTTATATCCTTGGTGGTTGTTATGTTACTTAAGGTTATTTTGATTATTTTTGATTTTTTTTTTTCTGATGCGGTATTTGAGTTCTTTTTAAGGTTAATGGTTTGACTAACATTCTGTCAATTTATAGATTAAAGTGTTGGATAAAAATAAATTTCGGGGAGATAAGTGTTGGTTTTTCAAACTATCGGGTGTAAGTGTAATTTACCCTTGATCTCAGAGTTTTTTTTCTAATTTAATCAATAATCAAATATCCCAAGATTGCTGTAAGGTGCGTCACTTCAGAAACAAGTTGCTTTGTGTCTATTATTTGGCCATGGAAATAAGATTAATAAGGATTCATGACAATCCTGAAAAATGTGTAGACATGTTAATAGCTTACACTATTTATTACGTCATTGCTTTCCAATTAGAATTGATATGATTGGTGATTCTCAATCATTCCAGAGGTGGAATATATGTATGAAGGTGAATTTACATTATACTCCTTGGTAGAAACTGTTTGGATAGGGAGGCTACTTACTAGAGAGAACCCTCTGCTAGAAGATGCAAGTTCTCCGTGTTTCCCTGCTTTTGTTCAAATTTTCCTTGTGTAGTTTTATCCTTGTATAACCGTATTATGGTTAACTTTTGTTCTTAAAATCCTCGACGTAAACTGGGGTCCCTGATTATCATCTCTCTTTTACAGCAAACCACAGAAATCTTGTTAGATCTCAAGTTTTAATGCGTGAGTTATGGCTTCAAATGTGGCATGATATACATCCTGATGCAAAATCAAAATTTGTAACAAAAGGTATTATCCCCATCATGTGTTTTTTCTGTAATCTTCTTCTCCATTTGAGTTCTGGAGTTCCTAAAATTGGCATGCGAGCAGCCAGGCGTGGTCCATTGAGGCATGCAGACTGTTACTGGGATTATGGAAAAGCTCGGTGTGCCTGGCCTGAATATTGTGAATACAGGTTATGTATTTGCCTCTGTGTCATTTCTTCTATCTGACTTTGTTTTCTGTATCAAATGTCTCATTCTAGATGCTAATCCAAATGGTAATTCAGGTATGCATTTGGTGATGTTCACCTTGGGCAGAGCTGCAGGCTGAAGAACTCTTCCACGGACCTCCTCTTGCACTATCTATAGAGTAAGCTGCTCATTCTCTCAGTCAATTATTATTGTTAGAAATGCGTCAAAAAAAATAACTCTTTTAAGGCCTTGCACACTGCAATCATTTTTGCATGCTAATATCCTGTTTCCTACTGCATCAATATTGTCACAACTCGCAACCCATTTTTGCAAGCTTCTTGTTCAGCAAGATCAAAATTTTCCATCCTAATCAGTATCTGGTCATGATTGAGCAGGGTAAGATCTTCTTTGGATGGACAGCTTTTTTTGCTTTTCCTTTTTTTCTTCGCATGTGACTTTTCAACAACACCAGAATAATCACTGAAGAGCAATTGATCCTACTTGGGTCGGAAAAGGAGACAAATGAGATGTACACTACACTAACTGGCAGCTCGCAAATGTACCAGTTGATCTTTTTCATCTCTGAGAACTTTGTTGGCCAATTCTTGGAACTTTAATGACATCCCTGCTGGGCTGCCCTTCGGAACTCGAAAGACATCATTGGTTTGCCACAACAGCAGGAATGGCTTGAGTGCATGCGTGCATCGTGCGAGAAGAATTGCAACATGTTGTACCTGTGGCATAATTAAGCATACTTAAGCATCTACATACACCAATGTTTTTCTAACCGTAAAATTGTAAATTTACTTTATTAAATGAGTTTGTAGTTCGCCGCAGACTACCATCTTCCTTGTTCTTGTTCGAGTTCTTGCGAGATTCATTTCTGTAGCAGCAAACAAACTTCTGATGGATGCTTCGCCTGGATATCGTATGGTACAAATAATGATGATAGATTTGCTGAGACTGCAAGGTGTCAACTGAATAGCAGGTTATAAGGATCATTGGGGTGATGTTCCAAGAAGTGCTCTCTAGTATCAGCTTGCAGAGGTCTAAAGACCCTCAAAACAATTCCTTAGTTTTATTTTATTTTACAAATACAGATATGGATATAAATATTAGTTAGAAGTAAAAATTTATATCCATATCTATTTTAAATGGATACGAATATTAAAAATATGGATATAAATATAAATATAACTCAAAAAATTAAATTTTATAATCGTAGAATCCAAGATATTACTATATATATAATAAATCAAGTTAAGATCATGTTATTGTGGTTATGTATTTTTTAAAAAAATTTATTAGTGTTGTATAGGATTAAATAGAGTTAAAAATAGAATTAGATATTTCAACAAAAATTGAATAGTTATGTATTTATTTTTATATTTAATTTTTTATAAATGTAATTAGGGATACAAGTATTAATGGGATGCTTAAATTATTATCCATATGGATAGGTTCGAATAAAAAATATAAATTTAAACGGATGTTATTCGATCCACTTCAACCCCTACCGTTCTTGCAAAGCTTTCTCTTGCAAAGCTTTCTTGGTTTGTCCACGTTAGGAGCCGTCCAACGTTCTTCCCTTATCTTCTTCCTCGATCTCTCTCATTCGCTCTTATTTCGGAGAGTGAGAGGGGTAAAATGGCGGCAGCTCTGGTGGGGCACTCGGCGCTCTTCTTCGCGAGGACCGAGGGATTGAATTCTTCTTCTCCTAAGGTTGGGGTTAGGGTTAGGGTTTGGAGCGTCAGGGCTTCGCTACCCTCCAATCAGTGCTCGATGCTAGGGTTCGGGAGGTCCCAGTTGGGCGGTGCCAGGATCGGCATCTCCCAAGCCCCCCCGCCCAATCCCATCCTTCCCATTGCTCCCGTACGGCCCATCGTTGCCCGTGAGTCTCTCGATCTCTTCCTCAACTTGTGCTGCTCTTTTTTTTTTCTATGTTTAACTCTTTATTCTCCGCGGTCAGTTTTTTAACCTAATTCTGGGTATTGGATGATTATAATATCATGGAATGCGGTAGTTTTACTACTTCTAGCGAACCAAAATATTCCTCCGAAGAAGAAAAGTAGAGATATACAAAAAAAAAAAAAGGAAGAATTTTTGCTGAATTTTTAAATACAAGATATGTGGTATTAACGAGACTCTTTGTGATGTTCGAATGTAAATAATTTTCTCATATTTAGAGAGAAGGATGGGAAACTAAAGGCCATGCTACAACCTAAATCTATGCCAAAGGAATTGTTACCACAATTATATCCTTTTAATACCATAAAGCATTGAGTAGAGGAAGCGGAATCATTGAATCGTGCCCCTTGTACAAGGCAAAGGCTTGTTCTCAAGATTGAAACTTGTTAAGCAGTATTGATTGCCCCTCTACCTCATTTTTCCTACTAAAGACTGGATCTTTATCCAAGAAAAAGCGCATCTTCACTCTCCTTCTGGAATTGCAAAAGAGGGTCTTGTTTCTAAATCATTCATTCGTCTCCATCGCGATTTCAGTTTTGAATTCCAGTGAGAGAGAGGTAGCTCTTCCTCCCTTTTTCTTTCTTTTAAGTAACATCAACTTGTAACCTTAAGATCTTGGCACAACAAATGAATCGTACCATTTAATGAATCCAAAGTGCGTGCGTGTGTGTGTGTACATACATGCATATATATAAATATATACATATGTACACATACATACATTTGTACATACACATGCATATATATACATACATATATATATATATATATATATATATATGAACAACAATTTATTTTGGAGAACGAGGAACTGAACCATATCATAATCGCTTGTATGAATTCGTGGTTACCTGTAATATCTCGACTAGCTAGGACAGGATTCACTCCCTTTTCTCCTCAAATGTGTTGGTAAAATGTTAAAAGTTCAAAAAGTTTCTGGTGCACTTGAATTGTGGACTGTGAATTTAGAAGTCCTATGCAGTCGTCAATCCTGAAGCTAAAAAGATACTTATTTCTTCATCATCTCAGCTGAACATCGAAAATCCTGGATCACAAAGGGACTCCGCTCTTTCTCCTCTCAGCCTTTTTTTTTTCTTCTGATGGTCTTTTTTTTATGTCGTCCCTTTTGTTTATCCATTTCATTGAGCTGTTGGATTTTTTGAATCTTTAAACCAATAGTGTTCTGCTATTCATTTTTGTCATTCCAGTTGTTATCATTCATTCAGTTCCTGTGCCGGTGCAGTTTAAAAGCCTGTGAAGTTTTTGTGATATTTCTTAAAATTGAAAAAAAAAAAAAAGTTTTGTGACTTATCAAATATGGAGTCCCGGTGCTTTCTTCGACCATTCCGACATATATTTTATTTTTATTGCTCATAGGACAAGTAACAACGATGTTCTTATAAGAGGTAGTGCACCTTAAGATCACATCAAAATATTATTTTGCTGGTAAGATTGAGTTTTATGTTGCTGCCATGGTTTCTTATTCAAGGGAACTGTATCTGAAAGTTCATTGCAAATGTTTTGGAAATTTAACAAGCAAGCTCATCCTGCTTAGGCTCTTGTTTGTGTCAGTATAAGGCATATAATTATGTCAGATGTTGGTACTTGTTACTAGGTTAGCTACGGCCAGCTCTCAACCAAACTGCATGTTGGATGCGTTCGGTAACAGGACCATTCTTGTTTGTATCTCTCAGTTAAATGACCATAAAAATTTACCCGCGAAAACCTTCATTTTACGTTAGCAACATATCGACCATACCATCTGCCCTGCTTGTGTTTGATGATTTAACTCAGAGACCTTGTGGATTCAGGTCGGGTATGCCCTTTCACTGGAAAGAAGGCGAACAGGGCCAACAAGGTCTCCTTCTCAAACCACAAGACGAAGAAGCTGCAGTTTGTGAATTTGCAGTACAAGAGGGTGTGGTGGGAAGCAGGGAACCGCTACCTCAAGCTGCGCCTGTCCACCAAAGCACTCAAGACCATCGAGAAGAATGGGCTGGATGCTGTTGCTAAGAAGGCAGGAATTGACCTCAGGAAAAAATGAGCTCATCAAACCACTTTTTTTTTTTTTTTGTGCATGCGTTGTTTGGACAAACCTTGGATTTGCATTAAAAGGTTGGTTCCCTCCGACCACATCTATTAGTCCCTGTGTCTTAACATGGATTCCACCTTACATCAACCAGGCAGCCGATTCACCCAACAGCATGATTGTCTTTTTGAGCTTCTTAGCCTCGCCTGAAATGCGTACCCAAATCAGCAACAGGCAATTGGTTTTTGTTTGGCTTTGTAATGGCACAGAACTCGATCATCGGCCGCATGAAATGACGATTCTTACAATGTAAAGATTGCTAGGATGCATGAAATGAACTGATCCACCTGATGTTTAGCAAGCACAAAAATAAGCATGAAATAGCACTGACAGATGGCACAAGGGCTGTTGTGCCAGTGGGTTGGATCGGCTTTTCAGAATGGAGGAATTGGAAAGGGAGGGATGCACGGGTGAACATATTCGCCCAACTTCTTTTTGGGATTTTGGTAAGGTATGGTCTCTTTAGAACTGAGTTTCCGCTGTTAAAAACATACTGGAACTTGAAAAAAAGCACACTTGCATTGTACAGCCTCTTCCATTCAGTTTTAATCTTGTTTGATCTCGAGAAATATACGATCAACGGTTCTTGATTTCGAAGGAGTAGTCGAGTTCCAGGTGGCATCTCCTGTCGTCATCTTCAAACTGCAATAAGCCGGAAAGCGAAATCAGTCTTATGCAGGTAATATTTTGTTTCTCAATTAGCACAAAGAAGATTTCGGATAAGTAACAAAGAAACTAGGACTGAAGTCGATACTTTTGATGTTTTTATCTAGATACCCATTCGATCGTACGTACCTTAAGTTTTGCTGAGTAGATTCCACGAGCAAGCGAACCAGAGGGAGTGGTCTCTTCTTCCAGCAGATGTTCGTAGGGGTCACGCCGAGGAGCAAAAGTACCGAGCATTCCCTTGCTCTGATCGACTGAAATTTGAAAGAAGGGAAGAGGAGGGAGGAATGTAAGTCGAAAACATGCGTCCACAATTATGCTTAAGCACATGAAGCCATTCATTCTCTGGCTAAGATAAAACAGTGTCAGAAATCTGGAAGTAACTATGAATTGCACCCGAAATCACCAACAGAGAGACCAAGGACCAAAAAGTTGGCTAGGAGAGGGCAACTCTGCCCACGGTCCAGCCAGCAATCTTTTGTCTGCTTTTCATGTTTTGCTGGAATCCCCGAGATTTTCAGGCTTCCATTGAAACATGGAACCAGTTGTAAAGCACAGGAGACGTCTCTATATTATTAACCAGATAAGGAAAACAGTATACCACCATTGCTAAAGGAAATCAGCAGTTAAATTACCCACATAATATAGAAGACTTATTCTGCAGTCCTTATAAGCAACAAGGTTTTTTTCTCTCTTTCCTCCTCCGTTCTTTTTTTTTAGTGAAAGACACGAAAACATCAAAGGAATGATTGAATTTTCGTTTATGAAATATTCATCAGATCTCTCTAAAATGAATAATGAAAAGAAAGCAAACTAAAATGCCAAACAGATAGTCATGGATTAATAATTATTTAGAACTTAAGAATAGAACAGAATGAACTATTTGCAGAATATTTGGTTGTCAGTCAAGCTAAACTTTGCCATCGACTACTACCTTTATCGGGTTTTGATTAAAAGTTAGACAACACTTGGTACATGATGCAAACAGAAAATTACTTTTAGTGTATATTTCTGCTGACAAGTCAAGACTGCTCTGGAAAGTGAATGTTGCTAAATGAAATTAGGGTGCCCAAATAAGATCGTAGAAGCCAGTTGTTTCTCCACAGCTGCCACTTAAAGAGATCAGGTAAAATTCTAGCACCTCCAAATACATTCTTGTCATAAACTACTTAAATCCTATCTATAGCTCATTGAAGGAACCAGTCACAATGCTATAGAAAGAGTGAAACACTCCTCTGCTCGCCTCTTGTTTCTGAAACCTTTTGAATTAAAGAACAAGTGAATGCAGAATGCCCGACATATATAAGACTACAGGGAAATCTTCCTTTGTGACCTTAATTTGGGGCTATAGTTCTCTGCTCTGAGTATACAACTACTATAGGAAACAGATAAGAACTAAACTGACAAGTAAATGTTATGCTAATTGACATATAGTCCTATAAATCGATGGTTGAACCAGATCTGAAAAATAAAAGTGGGTGAGGAAATCAGGTAAAGTACAAACAGTATTAAAGAGGAAATCTCAAGGAATTTACCCCAATGCAAAGAAACAATTTGGAGCCAGCCACATACAACTAATATTTGACTGATTCATCATAGTACAAGGTAATTCATAATTCTCAGTGAACTGTTTAAGGAACAAACACAAGAATGCCAAGCTCTAAGCTAGCAGAGTTGCATCAAATCCTGGACTTAATCTTTATTTCTGATGTTCATTGCATTTCCTTAATTCTCCAAAAGCTAGACTTTATTAAGTATTCACTATATGATGGCACATCTTTTCAGCAAAACGAATATGAATGTCAAGCTTGCTAAAAATATGGAGCAGGAAATTTCAAGGTTCTGTCATCAGTTTGGTTTTTCTAACCCAAAAAAAGAAAGAAAATTGGTGTAATGAAATATACCTTGTAGACCTTTCTTCCACACAGTATTCAAGTAATTTAAGCCAGAAACAATGTTATGCTTAACACTGAAAGTCAGCTTGAGACGATATTGTGATCCTTCCTTGAGAAAAAATAAAACACGACTTTGATTCTCTGCTACCAGTAAGGGTATTATAATTTCAGCACAGCCCTCGCATACAATTCCTATGGAGTGAAATGTAACTTTGGGTTCCATTTGGTCTGCAGAAAGGTGACAGTTTTGAATGCAGGGTCATAACAAAACTTCAAATTAGCAAGTAAAGAAAACAGTTAGACTGACCATTTAATTCTCCTTCAAGACAACCAAGCAGCTTTTCTTTCCACCTCCTCAGACTTTCATCATCCTGCAGGGTTCATAGGATTTTAATTGAAGCTAAGATGATGACACTAAAATTTGTCCTGTAAATGCAAAAGTCCACTTCATAAATAATGGAGGGAAAAGAATCTAAGAGATGCATTAAACATCGATAAATCGGTAACCTTGTTACTCCATGGTATCATTTGTTCTATTGCCGAGGGACATAAAAGTACAAAATGATGCAAGAATCTTGCTACGTGTTCAACAATCCAGTATTATGATGGTTGCTTTCTGTGAATTGCTTTGGCAATCATTAAGGGATCTTAAAGAACCTTGGTTGTTACTTCCACATCTTCAGGATGCCCCTCGTGCAAGTTTCAACAGTACGAAATTATAGGATTCTGCTCTCAAATATTCTAGAGGATCATTGGTAAAAAAATTTCCACCCTCTAGATTAGTCATACTTTGATCCCTTGCATAAAATCTTGGATCAAATTTAGTTGTTACTCTATCAGGATATTCCAGATAATGCATGTCCTTTCTTGCCATCTCGATGAGCATCTTGGTAGCATGGTTGCCAGCAAAGGTTCACAATTCCTTATTCTCATAGCTTGTAATGTCAATCCAACTTTGACACAGATTTCGAAAGATATAAATTTACTTCTCAATTCAATATTTGGATGAATCAGGTGATGGGAAAGATGCTCTAGATATTGACCAAAGGCAAACCCTCAAACCTGATCTCGAATATAAAGCACACAAGATACACAGGGGAAACAAGATTATTATTATCATCAAAGCACATTACTTTTGGCCATATTGACACATGAAATTGTCTCAGTCCTTGACTATTTTAAAGCCTACTGGGCAACCAAATCTATCTTATTTGGAAAACCTACTATATTACCTTCTATAGGAACAAAAATATATTTAGATTTTATTAAGAGACGTGTTTAACAACAAAGCCAACCTACCAAAAGTGGTATTTTAGCCACATAAAATGATTCAGGTAAAAGCCAGCCAGCAGTTATTGAACTCTTACATAAAGGACATATGGACTTTCTGTATGTGAGATCCTGTCAACCCCTAATTGTCTGCCATATGATCACATTTCCTATGAAGGCTTCTAAAAAGTAAAGAGAAATGCACCGTCTAACATTTATGATCATATACAGCTTCGAGATTTGGTAATTATTATAATGTCAGAGTACATTAATTTAACTCCATCATGTGCGGACAAATAAATAAGCAGAGCTGTTGGAACTTGGAACTCTTGTGTATTCTAACCCAAGGATTTAAACCTCGGGGATCAGTATGATGTTGATGGACAGCCAGTAACATATGATCTTCTATAGGTGGTGATCCTCAATAAGCCTATGTATCTATACTCATATTCAATGTAACCAAGTAGCTAAGAAGTATTTCCCAAGGTTGTCTTTGCAATGTTAGTAAGGACAATTGTACCGATTTCTTTAATATAAGATCTATTTAAACATAGAATAGGTAAATTTCATCAATGCATAAAATGGCATCATGTGAAGATTTATGCCATTGAAGAACCCTAGGTGGTATGAGAGAGAATGATAGTCAAAAGCTGCCACTTTGTTTATCAAGCATGTTGTATATATATAAGCCAAGGGTTCTCCCTGTCAGCTTCTACTGCTCGATGCTGGCTCTGTTTTGAGCTGCTTCCTTTTTTAAGCTTGATGGTGCTTGAGGGGGAAAAGAATTTTTTAAAACCATAAGAAAAAATTAGTACATTTTTTGAATTATATCAGTTTTTTGGTCGGTAATAAAGAGAGCATCAGGCATTCAAACTCAGAACATGCTCAAAAGACAGTCGCATAGAGGTAGAGATAAATTTCTGTGAGCATTTTTGCCTATTATAAAAAAAAATCATTTACAAATTAACGCAGCATGCTAGTTCTTTATGGATTCAAAAACATTGACTAAAGGAAGAACAGTAAGGAAGTGATATATGGGATCTTGACAACCAATATGACTGATCGTCAAGACACTTTTATACCAATCAGACATTAACTTCTAGGACGATATCAGAAATTTCTATCGGTATTTTTTTACCTTAACAATAATTATATTCTTTCGTAGGCCAGTCAGCTAGGTCTGTAGCCCTTCTTTCCTAATGTAGTTTGCTCACAGCTAATGTGATATAGCGACTGGGACCAGTCAACTTGTATTATTGTGCCACTGTTCATTTAAGTAAATTTAGGAAGACTCTGTTGCTCTGTTGAGTAACACTCTTCAAAGTAGACACACACACACACACACACACACAAAGCCTTCGACAACTCAAGGCATTAAAATCTTTAGTGCATAAAAAATAATAATAATAGCCAAGCATCAAAGCTAAATAGATAAAAAAAACATTCCTATATAGTATTAAGTCATTACTTCGAGAAAAGAATAAGATATTGAAAAATAACGACTGGGTTATAAGCGACCAGAGGAAACCATACAAGAAAGGAGCATTTCTATCCAAGATATAGAAATAATAAACTGCAATAGATCAAATAGTAATGCAACAAAGGCAAATGAGAATACAATTCAAATCAGGTTATACTCATATAATACATGGGGAACACAAAAACACCATCTAAGGCCACAAATTTCTAATATAAGACAAATATGGACAGAAAAGATCTAAGAGAGAGGGAAAAAATAGAAATTTTCAAAGAGATCGAAACCCACAGGATCCATATCAGATAGCAGACATCGCCAAGAACGAAACCAACCCAAAATAACCCACCACCTCGCGACCCACGACATCGAAAGCAAACAAGAATCCAAGAAAACCAAAAAGATAGATAAAACACAAATCTAAAATACAGCATATATCAAGTCGATTGCAAAAAAAGGATCGCATCTTTAGCGGAAAACTCACGTCCCAGATCTTTGAGAAGAGGAGGGAGGGATCAAAAATAAAAGAGACAAGATCGCTAGAGAAAGAGAGACGAAAAAGAACAGGCTAAAATCAAGACCTTGTCTTTCTCCAGCTGTTCCTTGAGAGGGATCAGAGGCCCGGGAACGAACCCATCGACGCCGACCTCCTCGTCTTCCTCTCCGTCAACTTCCTCCTCATCGATTTCGGCCTTCTTCCCATCAACCAAGACATCATAGCCGCTCCCCGGCGGAGCTTCAAGGACGTCCCTACGAGTTCTCGAGGCGGAGGAACACTCCGCCTCCGCTCTCCTCTCTCCCTCCATCGTCGCCGAAACCCTCCTCTCCGATCGAAACCTCGAGGGTTTAAGAAACCAAAAGCGAGAGCGAGAGAAAGGAGTTGCTTTTAAGGTACTTGCAACGTGTCCTACCGGCCCTGCCCGTGTACATTTGGACAAGGGGTTAAAGCGGGCGCTTCCACTTGAGTCGCGTACAAAAAAAAGATTCCGTGGCTCGACATGGTAAGTTGGTCAAATGGGTCTGGGCTGTCGGTTTGACTTGGGAGTCCGCATGTCGGATCAGGTGATAGATTATTTTGACCCGTCCTGACTTTTGTCAAACTCGCGCTAGCACAAATCTAGCCTTGACCATGACAGCTAGCGCCAGGCCTCGTTGAAATTTATGCGTGGTCGGAGGACGGCTGGAATGAAGAAAGAAGAGGGAGTTTTGTGAAATTGACCATTTCATCCGTTGGTTATGGACCCACGTACCCCTCGTCACCTCATCTTGGAATATAAGTAGGAAAAGTGGGAGCAAGATGCGAATATATAATGTACATGAAATATATTATAGAAAAAAAAAAGAACAACTTAAGAGAGAAGAAAGGGAGAGAAAATGAAAATCTTCCTCCTCCATCACCATAATCTACCATCTTTGCGATTTCCACCACCACCATCGTTGGCCTCCATCATCATCCACCATCATCAATCTCCACCACTGACCTTTATTGATCTCTACTACTGCCATCATCACCAAACATCTCCATTACCATCCACCACCACCCTTGTCGATCTCCACTATCACCTACCGTACTATAAAACCCTATCAACCCCCAGCACTAACGTTATCGATCTACATCACCGTTGAAGATTTCCACCACCATGCTAAGGATTTTTATCCACTCATCACTATCAACAATCTCTAATACCACCCATCAATGTTAATGATCTTCATCGCAACCCCAATCATCCATCAGACTATCAATGATCTCATACAACAGTTAATAGTAGTAGTGGACGAACTACTACTATCCACCATCACTGTCGTCGTTCTTCAGCACTACTCTACATCATTGAAAATCTCTATTATTATTCACTGGTATAATTTTCGCTCTACGCTATCTCTCCTCATCATCGAAGATCTCTCCTCTGCCCAACACCGCAATCTCTACTACCATCCATCACCGCCAACAATGGTGGTGGAGATTGCTGTTCCACGGGTTTTAAAAGGACAATTAATTCACACATTAGATAATAACAGATGCACATGTTTCAAATTGATACATGGATATCTTAAACAGATGATGCATGGCAATCTCGTGCCTACGTTTTAAAAAGGCAATGCGCATATTATAAACTATTAATGTAAGTATCTGACAAATGACATGCAAATGTTCAATTGCTGGTTTTAGAATAGGTGATGATTGTGCTTGTCTTCTGGGTGCCCCCACCCCTAGCTGTCTCAAGGTGAACTTTAATAGTAGTGTCGGCAAGAGAGGGAGCTGTGGAGGTGTGGGCTTCATCATTAAGGGCTCATTTGGTTTGCGGAAAAAGAAGAAGGGAAAGTGTGGTCAATGGAAAAGTAATGAGATGCTTTTTGTTTGGTTGGAGTTTTCAAATAAGAGAGACGGAAAAATTATATTCCCATTGGAATATGATTCCCACATTTCATAGGAAAGTCTTTCCCATGAGAGATGGGAATCACTCTATTTTTATTTTTTTTTCCAAAAAGGCCTTTCAGCATTAAAGAAACATTAAAGAGGCATTAAAGACCTAATTTTTATTAAGGGTATAAAAGGAATTATACATAACTTTCCCAGAAAAGTGGATGGTCAACCAAACATAAGTATTTTGAAAATTTATCACTTTCTTATGGTAAACCAAACATGCCAAAAGTACTTTCCTATGCATCCTCTTTTTAGGAATCTGCTTTTCAGAAATCATATTCATGGGAGGAAAAATGCTTCCCGCAAACCAAACGAGCCCTAAAGACCACAACGATTGGCTGGTGGCGGCAGGAGGATGACAGATCTTTGACACGTTTGTTGTATGCGCCGAGCTCAGAGCGGCATGAGAGAGTGTTACCTTTGCGAGATGGGTGCTGAATGTGGACATTATCCTCCTCGAAGGGGACTCAACCATAGTGATCAAGTGGGTCCGGGGTTAGTGGTGCGCTGCTAAGAAGAGGCCGTTCTTCCAATATGCACAGCCTATTGGGAGAGTGTGGCTCCCATGAGGTCACGTATGTTTACATAGAGGCAAACTGTGCTGTTGACTGGATTGTCTCCTTTACTACTCGTCACTCTAAAGGGTTTATCTAGATGGACCACGTGTCTGCGCTAGAGTCCCTATGTAGTATTTTGTTTTCTGATCTTGTAGGCTGCATTTACACCCGCAAGATGTGAGCCGCCGTTATACCAAAAAAAAACTTATTTGATGAAAGCTAATGCACATTTTATAAAATATCAAAGAGTTATAAGCGCACATTTTGAATTGTTGATTCCTACATTTTCAAAAAATGATGCACTCATTAGGTAGCATTGCACGCCCAAGTTCAAATTAATGATGCATACATCTTAAATAGTTGATGCCCATGTTTTAAAAGGCAATGCATACGTTACAAACTACTAACACATACATTTGAAACTAGTGTTCGGCAAATGTTCAATTACCAGTACATGCATTGAAAGCATATGATGCGTAGGCTTTGAATGGGTGATGCACTTTTTGGATGAAAATTGATGCATGTGTTTCAAATTGGTGATACATGTATCGCAAATAGGTGGCACACACGAATCTAATGGGCCCGTTTTAAAAAAGTTGCATATATTATAAGCTTTCAGTGCACAGATTTAAAATGACCAGTCCACACGTCTAATTGTTGACGCGAATATTTTGAGCAAGTAATTCATACACTTTAAACAAGCAATTCATTGGATAATAGGTAATAGACATGTTTCAAATTGGTGGTGTACATATCTTAAAAGAATGATGCACACTTTAAAATAGACGATCCATATATGCTTAATTGTTGGTTTGCATACTTTAGTAGAGAACGAGATCACTTGAAAGATTTTAAACACAACAACTCAATTTCAAAACAAAATTAAGAATATTTGGATCACTGATTTCAAATGTATTCATTGCCTCTTAAAAATGTTTGCATTGGATTCTCGTGTATGAGGTGGTTAATATGTCTGCATCATCAATTTGGAGCACGTACACCAGCTGTCATCTAATGCATATTCTAAAATATTTCACCATTTTTGTCAATGGTTGTGGGTGATGGTCGATGGTGATGTGGTTAATTAGTAGGTGGCAGCAGGCAGTGGTAGAGACTGTCAATGGAGATTATTTGGACTCTGCTCATCTCCATCATTATTGACTTGCCATCTTTTTTTTAATTTTTGGTACATTGGCGCTTCACACACACCGGGTATGAATGCAGCCCATAAAGTATGACAGGAGAAAATACATCGAAGGCGGCACCTAAGCGTGGGTATCCCAAACAACGTTCCTGGAGTGGTGAGCTGCAAAAGATGTCATCCAATCTGCCACACTGTTAATCTTACGGAAGACATGGGTAGCCTAGTGAGAGGTACACTCGCCCAATCCTTCATAGGTGATCTAGCCAGAAGCTTATATATAGTAATATTGCGAAGTGCAGCGAAGGACATGGATGCTTCCTCTCCCTAGCGTGTGCTAAACACTCAGATGCATTTATTTACCTTGAAAGTATCTCTAAGCCTAGTGCTGCAACTTGAATCTAATCTTAATCGCATATTACTTAAACAATATTTATGGTTTTAAAAAGATCTCTCGAGGTTGATCATTGTTTTTCCTTTTTACCTCTTTCTTTTGTTGTTACAGTTTTTAGACCAAAGCAATGAGCTTCGTATGTTACAAGCAGCATACTCAATACTAGTTTTGCAAACACCTCTCTGCCTCGCGCACCTTTAAAATCATGGAACGTGATGAATGGAGAATTAGGAAGGACGGAAACAGCTTCTACAAGTCTAGTTTCACCCTTATTTACCCGCCAGCAAGGCATTCATCAGTCACAGAATCCAGATTTACCTGAGAACATAGGTTAAGGCACAGCAGAAAAACAACAGCTAGAAGGACAAAAAAACATGAAAAAGAACTAATTATTAGTTTATTTATTTCTTTATAGACGAAAAATCTAACGTACTAAGGCTCTGTTTGGCAGAACTTTTGGTGGGCTAGAAAACACTTTTTCACCATCCAAAAATATTTTTGGATAGAATAGGAGTGTTTGGTAAAAAAAAATCGAAAAGTTATTTTAGTTTTATTAAAAAGCTAAAACAGCTTATAAGAGAAGTTCTAAAATGGAGATTCTTCGAAAAAGCACTTTTAGCATGCGTCGGAAACCTGTTTTGATTTATTATTTTTTTTGACCAAAATACCCATAATTAAATATTATAATTACAAAAAATATCTCTTTATATTTATTAATACATAATGATAATAATTATAATATTTTATACATTTATTATTATATTATACTATAAATATTATATTAAATTATGTCATAATACATTGATATATTACATTATATAATATCGAATTATATTATATTATTATACTATAGTATACAATATTATATTACTATATTATAATAATATTATATCATATTACAGTAATATTATATTATATTATATATTTATGTATTAATACATATTATACATTATGCTATGTTGTTTAATACTACGTTGTCTTTTATGATCATTTTATCATACTAAAAAGTATTTTTTTCAGTTTGTTTACCAAACACATATTAAAATTCTATTACATTTTAGAAATATAGTTACCAAACAACAAATAAATTTTTATAAAAACTCTACTTCCGAAAAGTATGTTACATGGACACAGACAAGTGCTGATTGTAATCATGAAACCAGGCATGTAATCTCTTGAACCTTACTTTCAGCGGATGTACGAAATTTATGTTAAGGACCGACCGGTCGCCACAATTGACGTGGGAGAAGTAGCTTTGCTCAAACATAAAGCAGCCCCAGGCCTCCGATCTAGACCTTTTCCAGGAACCCAGCGGTTGTTACAGGGAGAAAAAAAAAATTTTTTTTATTTTTTCCAAAACGATATTTCATTTCATATACCTCTAACGTGAATACAGCGAGACATAGTAAACAAAATAAGGCGTGTAAAACGCCATCTAAACTAGACCAGAAGACCTCCCCAGTGTGCCGGGCAACATAAGAGACGATCCAGTTTGCTGTACTGTTCGCCTCTCGGTAAGCATGGGTCATCTGACAGGAGATCAGCTCCTGCACCAAACTATAAGTGTCCCGTATCAGATGGTGACCGTCCACATACGTGTCTACACCTCGTATCCAGTCAATCACCGTAGAACAATCATCCTCGAGAACAAGTATGTCGGCCCTCAACACTCGTCTCGCATACAAAACGCCCTCTCAAGCAGCCTACAGCTCTGCTCCCACAGTCGAACAGCCAAATATGCTCTGTCTGCCCCTATGTCCCTGATCACGAAAAAACAAAAAGCCTTCGCCGCCTCATACTTGTAATCCAAGAACTTGAACGATAAGAGTAACCATCGGTTAAAACCTCTGACACCAGACCGGATTGATACTCTGCCGACACAGTAAAATGGCAACCACTGAGCCGAAGAGAGTCAGATATGACTGTAAAAACCAAATAAGCAACACATGGGCTCATCACATCCACCCGGACCTTTTAGGAGAGAGAGAGAGAGAGACGAACTTTTCAGCGATGGCAGACTCATTGAACAGTAAAAATGTTACTGCGATAGAAAAGACAAGGGGTAAATGGGACCATATTTATTCCCCTAAAGACATCCAGCTTCATCAGTTCCTGTATGCGCAAGATCCAAATGACGGTACAATCCCCCCCCTATGAACCCCTAAACCAGAAGAGTCTGATACATATCTGGTGTTATCAGAAAAACTGAAAAGTTGATGGACCCCTGTCAGCCCGGCTAAATGTTATGTTAGAAAGGTTTTGGATTTATCGGTATTTCTTTTTTATTTTTTCCATTTTGGTTACCTGCTAGTTCTAGCTGATAAGTTCCATCTGTTACAGGGATTAGACTAAGAACTGTTCTCCTTGCACTTTGTTTCGTCTTTGCATCTTCCTTTGAAAGTTCTGGGCATTGATGAATGGGAAGTTGAAGATATAGGATCAGCTTCCACGTCCATTAGTCCAGTTTCATCCATTCGTATCGGCCAGGGAGCGGCTGATCAGTTACAGGATCATAATTATACCTGCCGACACAGGAAACAAAAACAAAAGTCAAGAAATGCGAGATAAACCAACAGGAACCCAACTTAATGAATCATATCAACTTGCAACTCTGGGATCCCCACCCTCATCTTAAAACCTCACAACATTGTGTTCTATGTTGACATGTTTTATTCAACAATTCGGTGAGAGTAACATGTATTAGAAGACTAATTATTACTAGATTCAGTAACATGTATCTAACCAAATAAGCTTTAGACATAAATCTGCACTTTTCCACAGTTCTGTTGCCTCCTTAAACATGACAGACTCGAGAACTGGAGTTATGTCATTAGTAAATTAACATTTCAAAAAGAGTGAATAATGGGGAATCATATACTTCTCTGCAAATTGTCTTTGTTGGGGTTGCTCAGCTCCAGCAAAAAATTCTTCCAATTCCAGGGCAGCCAGGGTGTCTCCTCTGCCCGTTGAGTTCCTCGCCCTCCTGCTGTTGCCAGTTGATTTGGTCGGTTTGTTTGTAGAACTGGGGGCCTCTATAGATTCAGGTTCCCTTATCAAACTGCAAGGTGTGGTCTCTCTGGCATTCCTGCAGCCAAGCATTACAAGATAAAATCCTCTGCATGATTTTTCTTTTTTTTTTTAAAAAAAAGAATTCTTTCAGAAAATCCTGTAAGAATTTCAAAGACAATATTTACATAAGCATGCTCTAAAGGCCATCTAAAATTTGGAAACCAGCACAAAATGGAGCAACTTATAAAGATCCGAAGACAGCCATATCAGCTATAGTGATTGGGTTTGATAATACCTGTCAGATGGAGATAAATTTCCAGAATTTATTATTCCAAAAAATGAAAAGGAAAGAACTTCAAATCTTTATTTTCCTCCTAAGTGGAGAAGCATTCTTTTCCATAACTTTTTCCTTTTTCATATATAATCCGAGAAACCAACCAGGTAACCACCACATATTATAGCCACATCAACTTGTGGATAAAAAAAATGCACCAATCAACAAGTTTTCAGTAGAAAAAAAACTAATAACTATAGTGCAACTATATGAAATTGACCTCACAATTCTTCTTTTACATGCAATCCTAGTAAGGGCCATGGTCATCTCAAATGTATAATTTAAAAGCATAAACTGATCACTTGTGTCTCTAACCACATCAGACAACCACATATGGGCCCAACATCTAATGGCCCGCTATCCTGACAAATGGCTATCTGCCAGGTGTGAATGCCATGCTTGACAGCCCTATGATCGTGATTGGATGGCTTCCAGGAGAATCCAAATAAAATTTAACGCATGTTCCCGGCACCTGATAGTTCAGCAATAACTTCATAAGATTCCACTGTCAAGTAAAAAAGAAAAAAGGCATCACAAGCACCATGACAAATTGGTTAAACAATAGAAACTACAACTATCACTATCAGCGACACTCAAAAGAGTGTCAGAAATCTAAAAGTAGCTCCAGCACTCAGCAAGGATTCCATGATGAAGTTCATCCATTTCTTGTTACACTTTTCGGGCTCTTTATCACTAGCCATAATGTATGCACAGAATCCACACAAGTTTGTGGCCAGGAATGGTCCTAAGATCACCTTTTTCGTATAGGAAATATAGGAATCCAAAAGGTGCACAAAAAAGTAAGCAAAATGCATATTACTTCCAGCTTTGCATGCTCAAATACTAATAAACTTCAAGCAACCTTCTTGTGTCAAGAAACATAATAGAAATGTAGGAAACACAAAATGACAAAGTGACCCCCACCAACTGAAGCAGTTCCTCATAACTCAAAATCATCATGCTTCAACTATTCGCAAGGGAATTGCAAGTCAGTGAAATCATATAAAACCCCAGTCAAGTTTGTCCATCACACTAAATCAAGTCGAACACATGTCTAGACAAATCCAGGCCATATAGAAACTATAAGGAATAACTGGCATGCATCTCCAAAGTTCAAGAAAAATGAACTGATATAAATAGCTAGCATGAAGTTGGGAAAGAGAAAAGGCATTGAATTCAGGTATTGTCGTATATGGTAAACCCACTTGCAGAAAAAATGACAATCGAATAAAGAGGTCCCTTCAAAACCCATTTCACAAAAGTAGGACAGAGTTTCCCGCATTATTGTAATATTTTCTATCAATACATGCTTCAAAAAAAAACAAAAAAACAAAAAACCTGAAGATAACAGTGGCAGTAAAGAGACAATATATGAGTATGTCCATGTTGAAGCAACAATCCAAAAGAGACAATGAAAGAAGTGAAAAGTGATGATAGAAGATTTATATATAATTTTATACAGTCTCCGAGAAGCCTGATTTCCAAAAGTACCAGAGTTTCCGCAGCAAAAACAAATACTATGTTTCCAGAAGCCAAAAAAAAAAAAATCGTAGCGTACAAATCAGAAGAGAATAACCCAAGAAAGAAAATGACTAGGAAACTTTGATTTTAGAAAAAAAATTTCTAACATTAAGAAGTCTCGGAGAAGAACAACATGTGGAGCGGTTTTGAGCATAAAACACTAAACCGACCATAAGAATGGCAAAGAGGAAGCGGAAGAAAATGGGCTTTTAGAGAACCAGAAAGTGTTATGATTATTTTTTTTAAATGCCTTACAAGAATCAAATAGAGGAAAGACCCAAGAAAAATTAAAATTAAGACATATATAAGAACCCTCAATCAATTCAAGTGGCGATTTAAAAACCCTACATAATAACGATGACTTAAAAATCAAAGAAACGAATAGCTTAAACAGGAAGAAAAAAAAAAATCACACTCCCACTGCATCTGGTCTTCTCCACTGGAAAAACAAGCATCCAAGATGCCCTAGAAATACGATTTTGAATCACAATTATCTCCCAGAAACGACCCCAAAGGCGATAAAATTAGAACGAAGACCAAACCCTAATGAGTGAAATTTGGAAAGATCAGAAGAAACCCCACCTGCCAGATTCGTGCTCGAGAAAATTATCCCTGTAGGAAACCTCGATCTCCGGCGAGGCATCTCCCTTCTTCAAGCAGCAGCTCCTCGCCGACACCGACCCCGCCGAGCCCGAATTCACCAGGCCCTCCGCCAGCTGGCCGCCAGGGCTGGTGCTCCCTTTAGAGCTAGCGTTGGAGCTGGATTTTGGGCTAGGGCTCGGTTTCTCCTTACAGGCCTCCTTAGCCCTAGCGGCGGTGGCCAGGAAGGGCTTTTCGAGGCGGCGGCTTCGGAGTTCGAGGTAGGAGGCTGGGTCCACGGTGGGCTTCTGGAGGCGCTGGAGGGCTAGGGTTCTGGCCCGGGTGCGGACCCCCACGGAAGACTGGTTGGGGACCTCCATGACCGCCACCGCTCCACTGATCTTGGCCTTCCTCATGTCCTTCCCCATCATCCGATCTACTCTTCCAACTGCTGAGATGATCCCATACACAGGAAGGAAAGATTGGCTTTTGAAGAGGAAACACAGACACAGAACGAAAAGAAGCGATCTTGGAGACGAAATACAGAAGGAAACAAAAAGGGTTTTGGACGGAGGAGAGATAGAGAGTCGCAGATGAGGGGAAAGAAGACGGGCGGGAAGGGATGGAGAGAGGAGACGAGAGCGACACCCACACGAGGGCGTGAGAATTTCTGAGAAAGAGGCCCCTCGGAGAGAGAGAAGAGGGAAATCTTATGTAAAAGACTAAAGAGAGAGCAGGAGGACGGTGGCTTCGGCCTGTAGAGGGAGAAAGAGCATAGGCTACGAAAGCTTGTACTTTCCGCATGTGAACGATTTTTTTTTTTTTTTTTTTAGGGGGGGCGGGGGGGTGGGGGTATTTTATTTTTTTATTTTTATTTTTACACATGTACCTAAGTCATCTGATATAGTTAAAAAATTAATAATTTTAAATTAAAATGTCTAAAACAGGATAGATATATAGAATAAAATATTTATTAGTTTATTATAATTGAGGACAAAAAAAATAATTTCAAAATTTTATTTTATTTTTAATTAAAATAAATATAGTTTTTGTTAATGGTGTAGATGAAACATTATATTAGGGATATTTGTGCAAAAATAGTATTTTATGAGGATACAGAAATAAATATAAATTTTAAGGGTGTATTTATGTAATTTAAATTTTTAGAAGGATATTTATGAAAAAAAAAAGCTATGCTGAAAAATACTCTTTTCAATTTTTTTAATAAGTGTTATCTAATTTTTAAAAATATAGTAATTTGCCTCTCTTGATATGTGGATGAGTAGAATTTTTTTCTTGTATCTTTTATTTTTATTTTAAAAATATAATATGAGAGTTAAATGGATTTACAAACGGATAATTTGGATGCTCGGTTAATCATGTATTAAACTGAGGATAGAGTGCAAGGGCTTAAAATTGCCATACTTATATATTTCGTGGAATCATCAATTATAGAGTGATCTTTGTTATAGCTTCTTAGATTATAATTTGAATTGCCAATATGGATATCCTATTTATCTTATTGCTTAATTGTGAAGATCCAATACCTTCTTGAAGATTGACTATTTATAAGTTAAGAAAAAGTTTGCAGCATTGCAATCTAGCATGCATTAAAATGAAATTACTAACACTTATAAATTCTTTTGTAGTTCTTTTCTTAATTAGCACTCACAGCAATTGTGTAAAGCATGTGAATTATTAAGTAAATTGGAGCTACTATTGACTCTAATAATTTAGCCACTGCCTTTGTACACAATTTTGCTTGCATACTTTTTGAGTGTGCTAATTTATAACAAAAGCTTATTTTTTATTCTTAAGATAGTTCCAACATGTTTTTTTTTTGGTAAAATGATATTTCATATAGCTCTAACGTGAGTACATCCTGCTAAGTCAAATGAAAGTAAAAGATACAAGAAAGGAGGTAAAACTGTCAATGCCGTCTAGATGAACTCTCCGATGTGTCGGGCTACAAATGAGACAACTTAGTCTGCTGCTCTGTTCATCTTTCGGAACACATGTGTTGCCTAAAAAGAGATAAACTTCCGGACCAGTCTACGAATCTCACAGATCAGAAGATGGTCAACCCCAATCCTGTTAGCTTTGGACATCAATATACCATATAAGCGGCCTCGACATTGATGAGCAGATCTCTTTCTTATTCTAGATTCAAGCCGGCACGAACAGCTAATGCCGCTAGGGTGGCCATCTCTCATCGTAAATGATCCAGATGACAGCATGGTGATTATTTTTATATGTAAGTTCTACAAATTTGTTTTCATATTATGAAAGTTTGAGTCATTTGCTTTCAAATATGTTTAACTCATATAGAGTCAAATGTTCAATAAAAAAATACTACATATAAAAAATATCCTAAATGTCTATAATGAACAGATAGCAAACACAAAAGCATCATAATATTTTTTTTTTTCCGTTGAATAGCTATAACTCCACCACGAATTACTTAATTAAATTGATTAAAATTTTACTTATGTCAAATACTAGAGATAACACCTTTCAGCTTTCAAATATGGATGCGACGTGATACATCAATGCATGAATTGATGCAATTTGAATTTCTAGGATCATTCAACTTTGTAAATAATTTGGAATTCTAACAGCTAGGAGAATATCATGATTTTTTTAGTTAAATTGTTTGAATAACATTATCCTCAAAATTTCTAAGAACAACGATTTTTCCTCTAAAATTTTTCAGAATAAAGAGGCTTGCGTGCCCAAATGCCTCAGAAATCTTTGTTCTTTGAGATCTTGTTTGAACCCCCACTTTGTTTCCCATGAACCTAAATGTCATGCATAGCACTTTGGTTTCCCTAAATAAAATCGTCATACCGAAACCAAATCGCTAGTATAATACCTCATGCTTATGCTGATGGTAAACTTTATTTTTTTTTGGATACAACAGCGGCTCACATCAGACTGATAAGAATACGGTTGATGGTAAACTTCTTAATTCGTCAGTAATAAGCCGTACAAGTGTACGAAATTGGGACTAATACGCTAAAAAAAAACACTTACTTTGCCTTATTCTTTGTTTATTATTATTATTATTATTGTTTTGTTAGTTGCATGCATATCCAGAGCCGCTATTTATTAAAAAAAAAAAATTTCTGTACCAAGAAAAAAAATATAATAACGTGATTTGAGGGGCAAAATAGGCATTTCCTCTCGGAAAGCATCGAACCTGGATATTCCCCTTTTATGCTCATGTCAGGCTTCCCGCTAAAATTCGATCGCACTACTGATCCTCACAACGGTTGGAATTCCCGCCCGAGTTTGAGACGGTCCGGCAACGGCTCTCCATCAAACCGGCGAAAATTTCGGCTTTGTTTATTAGTAGGACTTGATCAAATAAAATGAAAACAATAAACAACTTAGAATGCAATATCTTGCTCAGTGCCAAGAAGGATAAATCATATAATATGTGAACGTTGGAACCTCAGTAGGATGATCATGTTGCGGCCCAAATATGGCATCCCTTTCTTCTCCAAGGCATAATAATGGTCACAATTACAATCTCATGAGATGCATAGGATTCGATGCATGCATGCTCTTGAGGGTCAAATTAGCGCATATGAATGGAAGGCTAGTTGATATAAAGTAATTTAGATTAGGTACGGAACAATCATTGCTATAAAACAATTTATGTAAATGTGCAAACAAAATATTCAGCTGATATGTATTTTATCATGATTTTATAGCCAATAAAAAGGACATTGAAAATCAAATTATATTCTACTATGGGAAATAATTATATCAACGAATTCAATACTACAAAATGTAGAATATGTTCGATAATATTTTTCATGATTTTAGTGCAGTTTTTCTAGCACCAATTCACTCATGTAATATGTAACAAAATGTAGGATATAGAATTGAGCTTATCCTATCATTAGCCGGTCATTAACACAAAGTTCGTAATGGTTTTAAACTTGTTTGGTTGGTATGAGCCAAGCCTAATATCTTGATTAACAAGAGGTCCTCCAAAATTGTCACGGCGGCAATCCATTACCTTAAACCTGCGCTTAAACCAAGAAATTCTTGCTAATACAATACTTAACATTTCATGTGGTATATGGTTTAGGATAACAGCGTGGATAAGGTTAAGAAACAATAAAAACAAACAAGGGGCACGAGTTTCATAGCCATTTCCTCGATTCCCTCGTCATTAGTTGGACCTTGTGAAAATGTAGATTAAACGGCTGACCTAACTTATATCTACGATGCAATGGGGACCCATTTTTCCAAATCTCTAAATATTTTTCTATCCGACAAAGGACTACCATCCATGCTAATGAGTAGATGGCAACGACGCCGACGACAAAAGACAGTAGAAATGCAGTTTGAGCTGCATGGAACTTTGCATAGATTCCAACAAACCACCTGATGATTCAAGCTGGCTGGTTTAATTATACCTCTTCACCCGCAATAGGTAGTGTCATTGGAACAAGATTTTTTTTTTCTTTGGGGGTAAGTAAAGGAGTCAAAAGCTTTCATTGAAAAGCCAATAAGTACAGTACATCTCAAATACTCTTACAAAGCGCACTTTATGAACTAGAGCCCATACAATACTATGTTAAGTGCACTATGCATACAAGTTAACACACAACTAGCATCAAAACAAAAGTCTGAGATATGTGCAAACAAGTTCCCCTCACAACATAAACCTTTAAATGAGCATGTCTTCAGGTTATACGTATATTGACTAACTGAAGCATTGTATAAAAAAATCACAGATTGTAGATGAGACTTAAAGTACACTATCTTCAACTTATATATGTGTATATTTATCAACCTGTATGAGTACGACTCTACCCAGTCGCTGGCATCTATCTTCTGTAAGCCGTCATAGGTTTGGGACAACATTAACCTGCGCTGATTTGCTTTCTATCGAAGAATATATTTGCATTAAGTTCTTGCCCACTAAAGAGTTAGCAATACATGATATGATAATTATAGAGTTATGAAGGGATCCTAGACAAACCGTGGGTCAGTGCTAATGTCTTTATGTAGTATTTTGTTTTCTAATTTTGTTGGCTGTATCTAGCTCTTAAAAAGTGGCCTTCGCTATCTTGCATTATAGACCTGGCAGTTATTCTGTTTGCTGTTACAGCAACATCAAAATTTACTTTTAAAGTTCCAAAGGGAGGGGGCAGCCATGAGACAAAATGATTAGATGAGCTGCCATTGTTAAGCAGTTGGCAGTTGCCCCGCTTCCTTGATGGAAGCTTAAAAATAGTTCCTTGAGTTAAGCTTGAAAGCTTAACTGTGGGCACATGAATGCATGATAAGCAATAGAGAAGAATAGATGAAAACATGGACTGGAGCAAGATTGCTCTACCTGCCAACGATGGAGCCTTCCAATATTGTCACTTTGTGTAAGAAAATATAAAATATATAAATAAATCTACCTTATTTTATAAGTTTAAGCTTTTGGGGCAAGTGGTGAATTCAACATGGTATCAGAGCAGAGGTCTTGAGTTCGAATTTTGTCTCTGCACTCGTTAACCCCATTATTAAAAATTTCACATGTTAGGCTGACCCATTAAAGGAAAATCCGGCCCATATGTGAGGAGAGTGTAAGAAAATATAAATTTGAGTTTTAGTAGAGCTTGGAGTACCGGGCTTATCATTATCTAAGATTTCGAAAGATTAATTGCTTGGCCTAAGAGCTAAGATAGAGGGATAGACTATATGCTCTTAGAATATTACTCTCTACTATATAATGAAGGAGTTTGGAAAGCACTTCAGTGTAGAGAACAAATAAATATGGCGACGATAAAGCTGAAACCATTGAGTTGGAGTTCCATTCACAAGCAATGCAAATTGAGGATTCAACATTCATGCTCGTACCCAAGAGATGAATTTAGAATGAAAACTGAATTGGGTTAGAATTTGAAATAAAACGGGCCAATGTATCCAATCATATGTCTTTTCCATATCTTGCTTCAGCGACACTAGGCCTCTTGTGGGGGTGCCCTTTCTAAGGTGTACATAATTTTCTGGGAATGTTATCAGCAATGATGCAGCCCTGCACAAAAGCTTCTTGCTCAGCTGAAATCATGATGGAAAGTAAAGGCTTCAACCTATTAGCCAAAACCTCGGCCACAATTTTATAGCCTGTATCGCGAAGGCTAATTGGTCTATAGTTGGTAACCTCCACATGATTATTATTCTTAGGAACGAGAGTGATATAGCTTCTTTTCTAGAACTCGGGCATCATAGCATGGCCAAAGAAGTATTGAATGCCTTGGATTACCTTCTTTTTGATTAGATAGCAGCAGTATTGAAAGAAGAACATTAGATAACCATCTGGCCTAGGAGCCTTGTCTAGGTTCATACTTTTAATGGCTTCTTCGATTTCATCGACTCTCATGGGTTTCCTTATATTGTCATTGTGATCATCTGAGACCACCGATGAGATCACAGGATGATCCATTTCCTCAGCATCAAGTTGACTAGCCCACCTTTGTTGAAAATGGTGAAGTAATAGATTAATGTTTTCATTTTGATCTTTTATCTTATCTCTATGAGCATTTTGTAGCATTGATATTCTATTCTGCCTTCTCCGAAGAATAGTGATCTATACAATTCGGTGAAACCTCCGAGTTTACTAGATTAATTTGTTTGTTGATCGCTGTGTCAATAAGCTTTTTCCTCCAAACAAAAGATTTCGATCAAGCGTGGAGCATAACTTCGGTGTATGAGATGCAGGAAACTGTGCAGGACAAAGCCAAAAAGAAAAGGCAAGCAGATTCTTGGGACTAGTCATGAACACAATATTTTCTCTTTCTTTACTTCTTTTGATTCTTTTTTTCCCCTCTTTTACAGTATCATCGATAATCTCAGCAAGAGGTGTTGCGAAACAGAGTTTTTCTCAAACTAAACTATTTCAATAGCTAATGATCGAGGAGTTCGTGAATTGATCCGCGGCCATGGAAAGGTACTGCTGGTTTTCAAAGCAAGCATTGAGCCATTTACTGCTTATAGACCTGCAGTTCATATTATTTTTTTCACTAATATTTAAAAAAAAATTCACAACTTAAATACTATTTGCATCTTTGTAAGGAGACCACATTGCTAAACTATTCGTATGTTTGCTTTCTTTCCATGCAAATATTGTTATCAATTTCAACGGCATTTTAATACTTTGGTGGAATAATATTTCAATATCATTTGTCGATGCCAGCTTGTTAAGTTGGGGAAGCCATTGAAGAGTAGTACTCAATAACCTAGGCCGGAATTCCATCTACAACCAGATAGTTGGTTGAGGGATAAAAATATTTTTATGTGCATCTTAGTTTGGTAACATGACTTGCAAATGGTTAATTATAAGTTTTCTATGCTTTCAAACTTTATCATTTTTCTCCGTCTCTATTTTTGATTATGAGCATCTCTGTTGGTGCTTCTAAATGTCTAGTCCGAATCCCTTCGAGCACTCGAGAGAAATGCAAAATTTTAAATCCACAATCCCATCAAATCATGCCACTGTGTGGATTCCGGATTCTCTTTTCTTCATATGTGGTTGTTTCATTTTGCGCAACCTTGAATCATGCTCTCGTTATTCTTCATGGAGATGCAATAAGTTCGAGTATAACAAAAGGTTGGTGAATCTTTTGGATTCTTCATGTAAATTTGTCCTGCCATACATCTTCGGGGTATAAGAATAATGGTAGAGATGTGCTAAATTGGCTTGGGTCGTATCTTTGCATTAAGGAATAATTCATTTGTTTTTTACCACGTCAACCACTCGATCATGAAATGGTCTCTTTAAGACTTGCAGAGGTGGATAAAGAGAGAAAGAGTTCAGATTGCTTTGAGACCGGTAAGAAATTGAATGGTTGAGGTTGCAACAAAAATTAATTTTTTATATAAAAAATAAAAATAAAAATCGGTGCTAGTTTAGGTTGGACCGGACTTTAATCCTAATCCTGAATTGATCTATTTAAAAAAAATATAAATAAGAGGAGGGGCAGAAGGTGCCAGAGCATCCGCTTCTCAGTGACATACGACAGATGATGCGGAAATGTCATGCTGTCCAGATTAGGTATGTTCTCCAGAAGACGACCAAGCTGCAGACTGAGTCGTATCATTTGCTGCTCATCATTCAAAAAATTTTTTATGGACCTAGCATACTTTTTCTTCTATTTTATGTAGTTTTCTTACTAGTGATGTAGCTGACTATACTCATGCAAAAGCTGTATGAGTAGTCGATTTACTAATATATATATATATATATATATTAGATCCAATCCGTCCGTTGGATCCAAAATATTCATTCAAGCTAGTCTGAGATCTTTGGGACTCGAACGGCCCAGGCGGGCTCGTGGAAGAAGTCTATTTAGACGGCTGATGGAACGGTCCGTTGGTAGTCCACCGACCACCGGTCGGCCAAAAACGAAGATCTGTCCGGAAACGTCTCTGCCGATGACTTGTACGTCGCTTCTAGAAGATTCTCCCCCTCTCTGGATCCCGTGACGCACGTTTCTCTTTAAACGGCGCCGAGGAAACCGCGGCTTGCTCTCTGTCTCGGTCCCTGGCGTTCCTCTCGGCGGGCAATCGCAGAAATAAAGAACTCTCCTTATTCTCTCCTAATTTATTCCTGTTCTGTTTTTCTCTCGCGTAATCGAAGCTAATCCCTTCCGCAGCTCCGCCCCTCTCTTTCTTCTATTGAGGTAATTCGAAATTTCCCCCTTCTCCCCCTATTAATTCTAATCCCAATGCAGATCGGGTTGTTTTCTTGTGTTTAGTTAATCCGAAGAGACATTTTAGGGCTGAAAATTTTTGTTTTGCCGCTAGTGTTTTCTGTTTGGTAATGTGAGGTAGAAAAGGATTTTTGGCCACGAAAAGAAAATTCATTTTACTGTAAAATAATTGGTTTTTTTATTCATTCCCTAGTCTCCACTACTGCATTGCAAGTTTTTATTGTCCTGCTAAAAAATCAAATTTTGAATCAAATTTTAGGGTATCTCTTGAAACATCTCGCCGCGTTCTAAAGGCTGAGATGAAATATGGCAAGCCTTCGTTGGTCTGATTTCTTTTGTCTTTTTGGCGATGCGGTTGTGCATATGATTTTAGTTGTTGCTGTGAAGAAAAGATGGCAGGTTGCCAAAGGAGCAGCTTAGATTTCCTTGAAGATTAATTCCTAATCTGAGTTTTTCCCCTGTAAAAGGTGTCTTTTTTGAGGTGTTTCTTCCTCTTTGTATTGCTTTTCTCCTTTTTAACATTTAGCGCTTCAAGATAAACTTTTTCCTTTCATTAAAAAAAAATAACAAAAAAAAGAAATCTTTTTTCTTTGCAATCTCAGTCTCATGAAATGGTCCATGCTGTTAATAGGCCGTGGTACGTCTATATCTCCAGCCGAAGAGTTCAAGTGTCGGGTAATTGTGGAGATGGCTGAGGTAGATTTAATTTATACAAGTTTCCATGATTTTCAAGAATGTGGTGATCGTCGGCGTGGGACTGATCGGATGTACTGTTCTGTATTTCCAGGATGGTCACAAAGTCACCCTGAATGTGTATGATCTCAGCCAGGGGCTAGCTCGCCAGCTTTCGACGACATTTCTAGGCAAGGCCATTGAGGCCATATGGTAAGCTTCTCTCTCCCTGCAGATGCCATGATGCTCTTTTGTTTTATCTCCAAATTTAGATGTTGTCACAACTCATGACCTCATCCAAAAAGGCTAGCCAAAAAGGTATTGTTTGGGTTCTTTAGTCCCGTATAAGTACTCAAAATCTCCTCAGGGAATAACCGATGTAGGATTAAACACACGCCTGCGCAGGTTCTTACATACTCCCATGTTCAAGTCCTGACGTCCTCGTCAGGCTAAGGTTTCAAATCTAATCACAAGCACCATAATCGGCCTGTAGTCAACCTTCATAAACTCGTGCTGCAGTGTCTCCTAGTCTACATGGGCTATGGCCCGAGCTTACTCTGATACCATTTATCACAATTCATGACCTCACCTAAAAAGGCTAGTCGGAAGATATTTTTTGGGTTTCTTAGTCTTGTATAAGTATCTAAAATCTCTTCAGCGAATAACCAATGTGAGACTAAACACACGCCTGCATGAATCTTCACAGATGTAACTGTAGAAAGGTCAATCGCCGTTTCTGAATTTTTCATATGTTGCCTGTAACAACCCAGGACCTCATCCAAAATGGCTAGCCGGAAGGTATTATTTGGATTTCTTGATCCTGTATAAATATCCAAGATCTACCCAATAAATAACCAATGTGAGACTAAACATACGCCTGCACGGGTCTTCACATACTTCCTCTGTTCAAACCCTGACGTTCTCGTCAGGCTAAGGGTTCAAATTCATTGAAATCTAATCATAAATACGACGATCGGCCCATGATCAGCCTCAATGGATTTGTGCTGTAGTGTCCCCTAGTCCACATAGATTATGAGCCAGGTTCGCTTTGATACCATTTATAACAACCCATGACCTCATCCAAAAAGGCTAGCTGGAAGGTATTATTTGGGTTCCTTGATCCTGTATACGTACTCAAAATCTATCCAGTGAATAACCGATGTGGGACTAAACATACGCCTGCACGAGTCCTCACATACTCCTCCCGTTCAAGCCTTGACGTCCTCGTCAGGCTAAGGGTTCAAATCCATTTAAATCTAATCACAAACACCACAATCGACCCGTGGTCAATCCTAATGGATCTGTGCTATAGTGTCCCATAGTACATATAGGTTATGGGCCAGGTCCGCTCTGATACCATTTATAATAATCCAGGATTTTACCCAGAATAGCTAACCGGAAGATATTATTTGAGTTTTTTGATCCTGTTTAAGTATCCGAGATCTACCTAGCAAATAATCGATGTGGGACTAAACACACGTCCGCATGGGTCCTCACATTCCCATATGTGAGTTCCCATGTAATAGTTAATGACAACTGATAGGTTTATGGTTATTGTTAGTTTATTGCCATTTCTGGCATTCTGGGTTCTCACGATAATCTCAGAAGAGTTCATAGAACCTACAAATTCTTAGAATTTGCTACTACAACCTTTTCCATTCTAGTAAAACTGCTTATCCGAAGACTGAGAGTTCTCTCTTGCTTTGCCTCATAATAATTTATAGATATGATTTTTTTTTAACATTTTTTAAATCCACAACAATGTCAGCGCTCTGCAGTAATCATAGGAGAACATTAATCATGATGCCTTTAGCTGAGTCTCATAGCACAACCCTTGGACATATTTCACTGCAAAAAGTTACCAGGAAGTTAATAGCACCACGTGTTAGCTTCTAGTATCCATTAGCTTATCATTGTTCACTTCATGCAAACTTTTCTTAAACTTCTGAGAAACACTTAAAGGATTTTGTAATTTCCATGATAATGTAATTATCTTTAAATGATCAATTGAAACTCTCTAAATCCTATCGAACCAATGCTAACATCCATGGTTATGTCGTATAATCTCCAAAGTTGCCTATTTGAATGTAGTATAGATATCTTGTTCATTCTCCTCCATCCTTCCCTGCTCAAAATACCTGTCAGCGCAAATATTTGATTATCCATCCGCATACTTGGTATTTGCATTATCGCAAGCTATCACTTTCTCCAGTTTGATTTCTTTGACGTGGAAAGTGGAAACCATGTGACAGAAGGGTCGCATTAAGATGGTCAAAGGTTGGACAGGACTTTCCCTATTTCTCTCTCTCTCTCTCTCTCTCTCTCTCTCTCTTCTGTGCGTTGGGTTGTTTTAGAAGGTGCTGTTTCCTGTAGATTGGACCTCTTCACAACCACTGCGAGGACATGAATTTTATTTGAACTGTAATCATATCTTGTAATTGCCATGATTTGTACGGCATATTGACTACAAGCTATTGTCTCAAAGGTCGCATTGTATGGATGATCAGTTATATATTGTGTTCCATATGATGCACTCTTTTCATCTACATATATGTAAACTGAAATAAGAGTTAGCTGTGATTATACCAGGGAATGTCTAGGAAGATGGTTAGTGAGCTGTTAGTTTAGGCAAGCTAGATATTCTCTGTATAATTAGAGCCCTTCTTGTAGCAGCCCACAATTTGGCAGAAGAATGCCAGCTTGTCCGAAGTCTGATAGAGTAAACAATTTTTCTGATGACATGCCATAGTCAAGTTGTCATGGTACTGTCTTGATCTGGGCCAATTGCAATAAAAGACATCTATCCGGTTTGCCTCTGATTGGTCATTGTTTCCAGTGCTGCATGGATTTGCTAGTGTGGGTACTGCTGACTTGGTATGGGGGAACAGATTCTTCATACTCAATAGTGTTCAATGACACGACTTTTTGTGTAGTTGGTTATGATGCCAATGCATAATATCAACTAGCAAACAAATCAAGTATTTGCTTGGTATTTGCCTATGCATAATTTCAATAAGCAAACAAAGCAGGTTATATACTTCTGAAGATTTTAAGTAGTGTTCATGAAGATTTTGGGGGGAAGAACTTCACCACATTCAACATCCCAAGCTTGTGCTCTATTTTTTTGCAATTAAGTTGTTCCATTGTTCTCACCGAAGATTGATTATATTTTGTTTGATTTAAGGGTTCAGGCTGGGACATTGAAAGGAAAAACCAATGAGTCAGTAGGAGCTTCTGTATTATAATGTCTTGCAAGTACTATCATATTGTAGCGTACCGTCAGTTGTTCTCTACTTTTGTTTTTCCTTCAGATACCATTCAAGTCTATAAATGTCGAATGATGCATGGCATGAGCTATTGCTCTTGCATTTGTAAATTATGTTTTATATACATAAGGGACTTGACTTAATCTCGAGCACATGGGGAGTGAAGTGAAGCTTATCTTCTCCAATGTGCAAGAGGCATGTTAGAATTGCAAGTACAAATTTGTGTCTCCATATAGTTAGATTACCAAACTTCGAGTGGTATCCAGATCATAAGGGAACAAACAGAAAGTTTCATGCATTTTAGATGGATCGACTTTTCTTTTTCATTATTCACTGATCTCTGTTTTTATTTTTTATTTTTTTTCACAATATCCCCCCCCCCCCCCCCCCCCCCCCCCCTCTCTATAATCTATTTCCATTGAATTTAAATTTACTTGACTGCTGTCTCTGGAAAAGAACCTTTTCTCAATTTTCTATATATGTAGATCCGAATAGGCAATTCTCATCCCTAATTTTTTTTTACAACTTGTGAACTATAACAGGCATACAGGAGTGGTGGCATATGGAAATGAATATTATTTTGGGGGAGGTATTCAGTGTGATCCTGCTGGAATGACGCCTTATGGTACTCCTCTCCGGGTGATTGAGCTGGGGGTGACTCATGTGCCTAAGGAAGTATTTGAGGAATATTTACGGGAGATCGGCCCGAGGTACACTGCCGAGACCTATAAACTTCTCAGCCACAACTGCAACAATTTCAGCAACGAGGTTGCTCAGTTTCTGGTTGGGACTAGTATCCCGGACTATATCCTCAGTCTTCCAAATGAAGTTATGAACAGCCCAATGGGTCCTCTAATATGTAAGAGCATTTCTTTGACTTCACATAAATCCATTGCCTTCTGTGGATAGTTTCTCGCTGATCTCAATGCTTTATTGTTCATGTGCAGTGCCTATGATTCAACAGTTGGAATCGACATTGAGAGCTGGTGCAGTTCCTCAAGCTCCTCAGTTCACACCTGCTGCTGCCATGGCTCAGCCTTCTGGACCTAGGGTTGTTGTTTCCAAGGGCACACAAGTTACCACTTCTCCGGAACCAGGGGATGCTGTCCCTCCTGCAGTGGAATTTGCCACTGCACAACAGAAGAAACCTTCTGCGGGTGACCCCCTTGGGGATGCTCGGAGTAAGTTGCAGGAAGAGATTACCAAAGAGTTTGCAGCGATCATGGCTACCGGAACACTTCGCGCAAGCGAGGCAGCAGCACTTGCCACAAGGAGAGTGATGGAGAGGCATGGGCGCTTGAACATGCCTATGCAGCAGAGTTGAAGAGTCACAGGTTGGATCGGTTTCTCATAGGATAAATTAATATCTGACCATTCTTATGGGGCCAGAAATGTCTGCCTTTTTGCTTGTATAACTCTGCAAATTTTATCCGCCAACAGAATCAATTCAATGTTTTGATAAAAGTACTGCCAAGGTTCCATGAAAACTTCAGTTAATTAAATCATGTATTAGCTCTAAACATTCCTTTTCTTCACCTCTCTTCGAAGCATAAACATCCTTTCATTCATAGACCTATGATCATTTCTAAATTTTGCACTTGGCTAATACATTTATCTCGCAAATGATGCTTCTAAGCTCATACCAAGGAACTTGGCTTGCTTGCTTGAGTGAGCAGCAAATCTCCACCATAAGATGCATCTTCTTACTAATTGCTTTATAAAGCTTATCTTTAATGGATCATCTATTCTTATATATTCTTTTCGTCCATGACCATAGTCCATGTAACTCATCTGTTTTCATTACTAGGGCTAGTTTTGACTTGCTATATACTCTCTCTTTTTGTGACATTGTGATTCCATATGTGGAATACTATAGAAAATAGTGCTTCTCTGAAAGGATCTCAATGTAATGATGTTGAGGAACCAAAAATTGATATGGAAGTTAAAGATGAGAATGCAGTATATGACTTCTGTACTACTTATGCATATAATATTGGATTAGCATTTGGAGAAGGAATAAAGCAGGTGTGGTTGTGTTCAGAAGCTTTTCTTGCTATGAAGAAGGTCAATGAAGAAAAAGAAAATCCATATATATGCATTGATATGGCGCTAGGAGATGCTCGAACTGTTTTGCAAGTATTCCCAAGACCATGAAATCAAACTGGATGATGTCCACGGTGTCCGAGCCCATTGGACCATGATATCATCTAGCGGTCCGCGGAGCATCCGACCGACCTACTCGCCGCCCCCAGCGTCGGCTGTCCCCCTCTCTCTCTCTCTCTCTCTCTCTCTCTCACACACACACACACACACACACATCCGTACATCGCAATCGCCGCCGTTCGTTCGAGGGTCGCGATCTCCTGATGACGCAACGTTAAAAGGTCGATTACTTTTACTTCGACCCTCATCAAATCGCAGCCGTCGGATAAGGCCTTCCGCCCCCCCCAGCCCTAGCTTGCTCGACGTTTAAGCACTAGTGTGAATGGAGCTCTCCGCGAGTCAGTTAACACGTCGATCGTCTACATCACGCGGGCTACAACCCAACGAAAAAATGACACGTCGGCAAAATGATTGCCGGTGCTCTCAGAAAATTGACTTGAACATCCCGGTTCTCCGCACGCGCCACTTTATGATTGGCTTTGGTACAGTGTTTGGCGTTCGTCGTGATATTTTAAAATCATAATATCAGGGGCTAATCCAAAGCTCCATCCCGGAGGCCCGTCGCCTCCGAGCCTCCCAGCTTCGGCTCCGAACAAAAACTTCGATGCCCCCGACGTTCCCACGTAACAGAACACACCTGGAACCGTCACTCCGTTAAATGTAAACAAAGGCCGTTAATAGGCGGCGTTTGTTTAATGACTAATTAAAGTATTATGAAATTTTATGAACAGAGGAAAAAGAAATCTTTTTACAAATAAAAAAATACAAGGCTTCGAGTCTAAAAATAAGCACAAATTTTCTAAGAAAAATATTTTTTTGATATCAGAAGCAAAGGCGTAAAATTATAGGCTGGATGGGCGACGGACGTTAGCTGTATGGACTGTCGTGAAAGCGTTCGGTAGCGGGGTGGCATGCGGACGTTATGACGGCTGTTATGACTGACGTAGGTTTTCTCCCTAGGCACCGAAAGTTCTCGAAGCTTCATACTCGAGTCGAAGGTCCGAATCCCGAGCCAAAGCTGAGGACGCCCCTCTGTTGTTTCTCTCTCTTCCGAGGCGGTGAGAGAAACAAAGAGAGGGAAGGAGAACGTTACCCTAACCTGTACGTTGTCCCGTTAAAGATGGAGCTGTTCGTCCTCTCTAGGGCTCGTTTCTCATCTCCCTTTTTCGCCCCCGTCGGGAATTCCTGATTACGTTCCTCTCCAGGGTTTTAATTTAGTTCCCTTCGTGTTCTTTCTCGTTTATGTTCTCGGTCTTCGAGGGGATTGCGCAAGAACGGTTGAGATTTGGGGAATTTTGGATTGATTTCGAGCAAAGGTACGTCTTTTGAACTCGATTTCGTCGGAAAAATTCTTGCCTTTCGCTTTAATTCGAAGTGAATTGCTGCCTCGGAATTGGGTGGGAATGGGTTTTGAGATGTGGCGATCAGGCTGCGGAGGATACCAAGATCGATAATGTAGGCAGCGATCGTCTCGTGTCTGGTTAATCCGAGGGACTTTATTTCGATCCGATCACTTCTTTTAATTTTCTTCTGAATGTTTTAGTTTTCTTTTGAATCTTTTGACGGCCTTTCGAGTTTCTCTCTCAGTTTTCATCGTTCTTGATTTCCTTGCAGTCTGCTGAGGAATGATGCTGTAACGGGAGTGGAGTTACGCTTTTTGCTTTGATAGTGGTCGGAGTTTGAAATGGCGCAGAGTAACTGGGAAGCGGATAAGATGTCAGTATATAACAATATATTTTTTCTTATTTTTTCTCTTAGATTTCATTAAGTTTTCGTGCTGGAGTTATTGCACAGCTTGTTCTTGATCTTTTCCCTATGCCTTGGTAGGCTTGATGTTTATATTTATGATTATCTGGTGAAACGAAATCTACAAGCGACTGCGAAAGCCTTTATGGCCGAGGGAAAGGTTGCTGCCGATCCAGTAGGTAAGAGAGTTCCTATTTCTAGTGATTTTCGTGTTATTCCATCTAGTCCTATCCTTTTATTAGTAAATTTGGGAGAAAGAACATAGGACAGATGCACGTATCGTCCTGTCACTGAATAGATTATTTGTTTCTACATTCTCCTTTACTAACTAAGGTAAGTTGCCATTGGTTGCTTCAGTCTTTTTTCTTTATTATGTTATTATATGCTAAGTGTTACTTTTCTTTTCTTTTCTTTTGTGACGTAAAAGATGGATTGGAACCATCAGACATTTCATTAAAGAATTTGTTATGCGATGAACTACAAGTGTGAACAGCATCCAGAATAATTCTATGCCTAAACATACTGTATGAGAAGAAAAGGATTAACCACTAGCGATAAGTAGGTTTCCCCCTAACTGCTGGAGCAAATCTATGGTTAAGCTACAGTATGAAATGAAAGTGTCTAATGACTAGCGACAAAAAGGAGTTACTTGCTAGTGGCAAACACTTTTCTTTCCGCCAACATCCAGAGCGTTTCTATGGCTAAAACTACAGCATGAATAGAAAGGGATTAACCATTAGCGGCAAATAGATTTTTCCCTAACATTTGGAGCCAATCTATGGTTAGAGGTACAATATAAATAAAAAAGAAATTAATCACTAGCCACAAATAGTTAGAACTTCAGGATGGAAAAAAGGATTAATCACAAGCGACAGTTGTGTTTTTTCCTTTTTTATGGATTTATTTATCATTTTTTATTTCGCTTTTCTTTCTTCTGCATTAAGAAGAAGATCCTTGCACATGTGATAAATGTCCCTGTTTGCCACATTTACTAAACTACTATTTGATGCAGAACGTTTTATACCACATGCTTATATCTTGGAAGATTTTTATTAACTTGGGTTCAAATTATTTATCCATGCAGCTGTCATCTGTTCATTTCATAACTGCAATCAAAATGTGATTCTGAAATTCTTGGTTCTGGGTATTCAGTGTCAAAATGTAATTGAATTTGATTTGTTATGAGCGACATGTAGACCAATTCCATAGCTGAAGTAATAGTTTGATGAGATAGTGATGAAATCACTGATGACAAATAGGTCCCCCCCCCTCCCCCCCCTTTCTTCTTTTTATTTTTTAATATGAATTTACTTATGTCACATTCTCCATATTTCTCTATCAAGAATGAAGTACTGGCATTAAATGCTGCATGTGATGAATGTCCGTATGCGACACATATTTATTGATGTATAATGTTATATACTGCATATCCATATTTTGTTTGGAACTTTACCAACTTGGGTCCAAAATTTGAAGCTAATCCATCCATACAACTATTATCTGTTCTTCTCCTAAATCCACTCAACATGTGATTCTGATGTTTCTGGTTCTAAGGCTGCATCATTCTTGTCTTCACAATTTTGTTTCGATGATAGTTTCTTCCAACACAACAACTCATTCATGTTTGTTGATTTTGATGAAAAATTTTTATACTTGCATTAAAGAAAAAATATTAAGGTGGCCGTGTAACCTTTGGTTTGACTGACAGCGATTGATGCTCCGGGAGGTTTTCTCTTTGAATGGTGGTCTGTTTTTTGGGATATTTTCATTGCAAGGACTAATGAAAAGCATTCTGAGGTTGCTGCAGCTTATATAGAGGTGGGGTTGCAGAGACAAAACTTTAATTATTTCTCATTATATTTCTCTTGTGATTGTAATGCAGTGTTTCCAATTAAACCTGTCTCCTCTTTTTGGCTGACAGGCGCAACAAATAAAGGCGAGAGAACACCAACAACAGTTACAGATGCAGCAATTGCAACTCATGCAGCAGCGGCATGCTCATATGCAGAGAAATAATGCTAATCACCCTTCTCTTAGTGGTCCCATAAATGCGATAAATTCTGATGGAATTCTCGGTTCCCCAACTGCCAGTGTCTTAGCTGCAAGGATGTATGAAGAACGTTTAAAGAATCCACACTCAATGGACTCTGAGGTGTCCCCTCAGCTTCTCGATGCTAGCAGGATGGCCCTTCTTAAGTCAGCAGGGAACCATCCAGGGTAATGTCTTCTTTTAGAAACTCCTTTTGTTAAACATCGAGCAATATTCTTGGCTACCTGTGTAAACATTCTATTGCTCTTTAAACACAACAGGCAGTTAATCCAAGGCAATCCAGGCAATGTATCTGCAACACTCCAGCAAATTCAGGCACGAACTCAACAGACAACTGTAAGTGGTCACTCTCTGTTTTTCATTACTTTGTTCTTCTCCATCTCTTCTGATGCTAACGCATATTGCAAGTTTGGTTGATTATTGAACATTGCGTATTATGTTTCTAACTATATCAGGACATTAAAAGTGAGGCTAACTTGGGTGTAGCTCAAAGATCTTTGCCGATGGATCCATCCTCAGTATATGGACAGGGTATTATCCAGTCAAAATCTGGATTAGGTGGGGCTGGTAAGTATAGATAAGGAGTGTGAATCAGATCCAATTTTTTCTATTAAGGGTGGTTGTTGCCTGTATTTGGAGTTCATTATGAAAGCAATCAACTGAAGAATTTAGCTTATGTTGTCTGAGTTATTCTCTACGAGATAATAGTCATCTTTTTGGCAGATGCAAAGTATGCGCTGAAAGCTTTGTTAACGCCCTAATATTGCGAAGCTTTTATGCTAACAAATCAGAAGATCATATGTATATTTGTTTTTATGCTATTGTGCCTTCTTGCGAGATAATTTTGCTCTAATGTAAGACTGACAGTTGGTGTAACCATGTTTTGATGTTTTCTGTTTTGCCAACAATACATTGATGGACTGTAAATTGCCTCACGAAGAAACATGACTTTTAGATAAGTCTGGGGAACTAATTTCTTGTTTTCTAATGCTAAAGTTCCAACATATATTGTCTCTTTACCATAAGCAATGTTCTTTTGGGGCAAGAAAAGCCTAATACAGATTGTTGACTCAAGGGGAAGATGATTCAGTTATTTCTTATGGAGGATAGCTTGAATCTTCTATATGTGGAAATTGTGATTTTTTATTTTTTTTGTACTTTTTATGCGGTGAGCGGTTTGATAGTGTTTTTTCAATAAATGAATTCCAAATATTAAATACAAAGTGAAATATTATATAACATTTCAGTTTATGGAGATCACCTCAGTCTTAGTGTATAATTCTATTACTTAAGAATTGTTAATTAGATGTAGGCATCTTGTCCTATTCCAACTATATCAGGGTCTGTTGAATCAGCCCGTACCAGCCGGTTCAACCCATATTGTACCAGTACCGCTTAGGACTGGTACAGTACAACCTTTGAAAATGGTTCACACTGATAGGAAAGAAGAAGAGAAAAAAGAGAAAAGAAGAGGAAGAAGAAGAGAAAGAGGAGAAGAAGAAGAGTAACGGTTCGCACTAGGCCTCGAGCCGACCCACTCCCGAGCACCCCATTGAGGATCACCCCCTTGCTCGTGGTTTCTTTTCCTTCCTTGCTTGCGAGAGAAGGGGGAAAGAGAGGAGAAGAGAGGAGAGAGGGGAAGAAAGGAGAAGGAAGGAGAGAACGTTCGGGAAGAAGGAAGAAGAGAAGGAAAAAAAAGGAGCGCTTGCGTGGGTGCGAGCGGGGAATCGCACGCCCAGCTTGCACCCGCGCGCATCCCACGCGCAGGAAACCACGCCGGCACACGGTTCCCCGAGCAGGGTAGCGAGCGCACGCGGGCCATTTAATGCCACAAAGTGGCATTGTGGCTTTAACGCGGACTCGCGCACGTCGTTTTTTTTTCCTTTTGTGGTTGGCCGGTTCGGTACCGGTTCCAACCGGTACCGACTCCCAACGGTATGCCGACCGGTACCGGTTCGGCGTACCTTGAACTATATACTAAGTTTTGTTAACACCAAAGCAACCTAAAGTTGATATATGACTTAAAACTCCTATTCTAGTCTTGTGCTTAAACTTGAGCTAATTTATGGTGCCTATGATGGTTAGTTTAGGGGAAACTTGAAGCCTGGAATTATTTAGTTGAACTAGACAGTTTTTTGTTTTACCAGAAATATGTTTTTTGGTTTTTATGTTGCTGATTATATATTCATATTGTGGTCTGTGCATGACATGGTAAAATATTGTGTGTATTAGGCTTATTTTTTCTAATCTTTCTGTTTCATTGGTTGTGGTAAATTCTTCCTATAGAAGTGGATTCAAATGCAGCTTTGGGTGGTTTGGATGCTTATAGTGCGAACTGTAACAAACAGATAACTCCATGATTCAACCAATCCTTGCTGTTCTTCTTCGATTTTATATATTGCTTTGTCAAAAAATAGTTGAATATAAGTGGTGCGAAAAATTTCGGGAAGACTATATAGCATTTTTGTCTCACCAACTTCAAGCTTTAACTCTGTCGATCCTGTTGATTGTTCATCTCTTCAGGATTGAACCAAGGTGTCAGTGGTCTTCCATTAAAGGGCTGGCCTTTGACTGTAAGCTTTATACGGAAAATTACTTATCTTGCACAATTGGCTGGATATACTTTTGCTAACGTTATGTGATTTTTTTTTTTTTTTTAATTCAGGTGATTGATCAAGTACGTCCAAACATGGGCCCGCAAATGCAGAAGCCTTTTCTATCTGCACAATCTCAGTTTCAGCTTATGTCACAGCAGCAACAACAACAAATCTTGGCACAAGCCCAGGCTCAAGGAAATCTTGGTAGCTCTCCTAACTATGGGGATTTGGATCCTAGAAGGTTTAGGGCCTTACCTAGGGGTGGCTTGAATGTGAAAGATGGTCAACCCGCTGGAACTGATGGATCAATAGGTTCCCCAATTCAGTCAAATTCACCAAAGGTTAGACAGGATCAAGCTGAATATGTTATGAAGGTCAGTTTCTTATTGGCTGCATTCTTGAAGACCCACTTTTTTTCTGCAATGCAAATCATCTGATTATATATTTATAAATTGTTGGAATCATCAGTTGCTCATAGAAATTATGAACTTGTTCGTAAGTGCAAATAGACAAACAAATTTGTCAATGCAACTTGGAAACAACTGGATAAATGCAGAGATGGCTTAAGCGCTCGTTATGCTGCAATGTACTAGTAGTTCTTTTAGATATGCCTAGGGTTAGCGGAACCTTCCTGAACCGGGTGGTTTTGGTCGTACTGAGTCGTCCCGGCGGCGGATTGGGATGGTTCTGGTAATGGAAACGAAATCCGTCGCCGGAGGGGGAGAAGGAGAAGGAAAGAGAAAAAGAGAGAGCGAGCGGAGGAGGGAGAGAGAGGGAGAGGAAGGAAGAGAGAGGGAGGTGGAGGCCGGCCGGCGAACTGCGCAAAAGAGGCTTCTCTGGGCTCCGCAGTCGGGTCCTCTGTTTCGAACGAAACAAGGGTCCGGCCCTTTTTTTTATTTTTGCGACTTTTAAGTAAAGTCGGTAAATCACTTGCCAACTTGTTCTGTTTCCTTTCCTCCCTTTCCTTAAAGCTGATTCACTTAAATATCGCGAAATTAAAAAGAGGCCCGAATCAGGCCGCAGAGCCCTCTACTGCTCCTCCGCCCTGGTCGCCGGCCCTCTGCTCGCCTCCACCATCCTCCTTCTCTCTCCCTCCCTCTCTTCCCTTTCTCTCTCTCTCTCTCTTTTCTCTCTCCCATTCGTCCTCTCTTCCGCCTCCTCTCTATGTCGGTACGGGGCCGGAACGGAACGGTACGGGGGCATACCGTTCTGTGCTGCTGGACAACTGGTCCGGGCCTCGGTTCCAGCGCATCAGACCCTAGTTATGCCTTTCTTTGAGCTTTTTCTAATTTCTGTCTTTATGCTTATTCATATAACAATTTGTAACACTTCAATTCTGACGTACCTAATGCCATTGTCGATGCACACCCACAACAGAAGGTTGAGGCTGATAAAACTGTGTGATCTGATGGTGCGCCTGGTGGTTTTGGTCCGAGGAATTTAGTCTGTTATAACTAGAAAGAAAGACAAAATGTGTGATCATGGTATCACTAAAAGATGTGACAGCATACTGTAGAATTGATGGTGATAACCAGTTCATTTAAAAAGATGTCTCTGATTGAGTTAGAGGAAAGATAACATTGTTTTTTCTCATCAAATTGTGTTTTCTCGTCATCAATGGTTTTCAACAAACTTGATAACCATCAAAGAATTGTTGGTTATGTGGAAGGATGTGACTTTAATGCAAGACTTGGTATACTACAGTGCTTTAAAAGGCTGATGCGGTCAAGGGCCTGAATGCCATATATATGGTATGGTGGCACTTATTCAGTTGGTTATTTTTCAAAAATTTGAAATTAAATAAAATACATAAAAAATACTGACATTGATGATGATAACAGTGGTTAGCACTCAACACCTAATAGCCTGCATTAGTCCACATAAGAGTTGGCTGCATATGTGGCTGTCTAAGGGTAGCGGACTGCCTTTATGCCTATATATGGCTTGATTGCATAGAATAACTGCACATAAGGAATCCAGCATGTTTCGTGGACCGCATCTACATATCTGGCTGCAAATTACCTATTTTTCAAGCATAAGGATAGTAGAATTCACACTGAAGTTATAGAAATGTATTCTCATATAACTTTAAATTGCACATCCTTCGCGTGGCTGCAGGACTGAAATCCTCTTCAATCACATTATCATAGATCCAATATTGCTTTGATATTTCTTGGTTAGGATAAAGGGGTCTCTCATGTTCTGCAAGGGATATTGAAAGAAATTCAAACTATTTCTGTAAGTGTTACAATAAACTCTTCTTTTTATGGTTCATATTCTTCCCCTCAATTGATTCTATAAAGGGCTGCTCACTAGACCAGGTGATGAGACTCATAATATGGGTGTTGGTAACTTATCCAACCTTTAACTGCTACTAATACATGCTGCTGGTTAAGTTCATACATGACAGGACAACAAAAGTTTAAAATGATATAGCAGATATGTTGCAAATAGTGTTGCATCAGATTGATGGTTACTGAAAGATGGAATTTCAAATATGGTATGCTGTACCGGCCCGAACTGGGCATACATACTGTACCGTACCGGTTTGGTACCAGTATCCGGTACAGGTAGCGTACGGACACTCGTATGCCAAAAAAAATCCGTATTGTATCGTACGGACACTGTGCTAGTGTGGCACCGATACAGGGTCCGATACGGAGACGGCGAATCGTTTCAACTAAAGGGTTGGTCAACTAAAGCCTGCCTAAACCGTATGAAGTATGTTTTGAATACAAGAGTTCTCAGATTTGACTCTTCTTCTGTGAATACGTAAGATAAACTTGTAGTTAAATAATATTTATTGATTTTATTTATTTGATTTAGTTTTCAATATTTATTTTTTTGGAGCTTTCTCGTTGGGTGACCTTCGTGCCAGCCTAGCCTCCATAAAATTACACCTTAAGATTAAAGCCAACTGAGTGCACCCATGGAGTGGTATATCAATTTAAATTGCCTTATAGTGGGAAGTCTCTCTCTCACACACACGCACACGCACACGCACACGCACGCACATGCACATGCATGCACACACTTGTCCTTAGCTCACATGGCACCCTAAATAATGAGCCTGATTGAAAACATTATCCCTGCAATTAAACATACTATAGAAATGTGTAGTGTTGCGTGGCTTCATTATTTTCCATCGGAAGTGTCGTGTACTGTCTTCCATCCTGTGGAATTTTCTAGAAACTGTTGGTTTTTATAACCCTTGTATGATATTTTAGATGGTGTCAACATCCTGTTTTTTTGATAATTGCTTGCATCTCTGATTTGATCTTAATGTAGTTGAAGGCAGCCCAGATGCAGCACTCCTCTGCTCAACAATCACAGGAACAACTCCAGCAGCAGCAACAGTTACAACAGGTACTACAGAGGAATTTACTTTGCCAGCTCCCTTCGGGGTATTGTTTTTTCAATTTCTGAATTAATCATTGATGAGAAGTTACTTTTCTTTCTGAACCAACTTAGTAGGTTTTCAGTTCTGACAGTTGTTTATTAAAAATATCCAGACTAATAGGAAAAGGAAACAGCCTTCTTCATCGGGAGCTGCAAACAGTTCTGGAACAGGCAACACAGTGGGCCCTTCTCCCAACTCCCCTCCATCAACTCCCTCAACCCATAATACTGGTGAAGGAGTGGCAATGGCTGGAAATATACATCATGTCAACAATATGCCAAAAAGTTTGATGGTGTATGGTACAGATGGAACAGGAGGACTTGCCTCAGCTTCAAATCAGATGGTATTGTAGTAACTTTTCTTCTTCAGGCTTTTTAATGTAAATTGAAGTGGTAGTGCTTAAAAATCCATGAGGCTTGATATTACTTATACACTAAATAACAGGATGATCTGGAACATTTTGGAGATGTTGCTTCTTTGGATGATAATGTAGAATCGTTTTTATCGCATGATGATGGAGATGCTAGAGATATATTTGCTGCACTAAAAAGAAGTCCTGCAGAGCCCAATCCGGGGTCTTCAAAGGGTAATTATAGTACTTGCATTCTGCTAGGAATTTTTGTAGAAAATTCATAAACATGAGTGAACTTTCTGTCTAGGTTTTCCATTCACTGAGGTTAGCTCTATCCGCACAAGCAACAGCAAAGTTGTCTGCTGCCACTTTTCTTCAGATGGGAAGTTTTTGGCCAGTGCTGGGCATGAAAAGAAGGTATTCTCTATGGCTTTTTGTAATGGTGTTTTTGGAAGTGTCAACTTTGACATGAATATTGATTATCAGATTCTAGAATGCCTAGATCATGGTTTTCATCTTGGCAGATGCATCAGTTCGTATTGGTTATAGAAGCCCTCTGATATCATGGTGTCCATATATAATATATACACAGATGTAGATGTATGATCGATCGATCGATCTCTGACCTTATTATCTTGGCAGATCCTGAGCCTTGTCGATATATCAAGAGAAAATTTCCAATCTTTCGTTTACCATATCTTGAAGACTCGAACAAACATGCATATATATATATATATATATATATATATATATATATATATATATATATATATATTATCTCTAACCTTATTATATTGGCAGATCCTGAGATTTTAGCTGGTGCACTATCAATATATTAAGTGAAACTTCCAAATCTTTATATCTCGAGGTCTAGCACCCCCTCCCCCAAAACGCGCACACAAGAGAAAAGCCAAAAGAGAAAAACACATACACACACACACAAGATGTCTAATCTTATTATGTTGACTTATCCCAAGTTTTCATTGGTACAATGTCGATAATTTTAGACATCAAGTAAAACTGCTCAATCTGTCTTTTATTAATCTCGAGTATGGTTCGCCGTATCGGTCCAAACTGGAGGCATACCATACCATACTAGTTTGGTACCGATGCCTGGTATGGGTGCCGTACCAAGTAGTATGGGTGGCGTACCGATATTCGGTATGCCGAAAAGATTTCATACCATACTGTACTAGCACAATGCTAGTGTGGCACCGGTACGGGATCCGGTACCAAGATCTCGAATAAGTTTTGTGATCCAGAAATATCAAAAACAATGCTTTGAAACCGTGATTTATCTTGGTTTTATTATATTATCTTAGCTTTTGAACTCTCGAATCCAATATATCAGCTGCGATTTCATAATATCGGGGTGGTTTTTAAAATTTCCCTCCCATCTCAGCTGAGATGAACTGAGATCTTGGTTCACTCAAGCACTAGCCACCTTCATGAGTAGCTAATATTTCATCGTTCAACAACCTTGGCCTTCATTTAAGATTCAAGAAAAATTGGTAGCAAATAAATAGAAGTAAAATGTTTTATCACCGTAAAGGTTGTATCACTATCATAATACTTAGTAGTTTAACATTGACTGTGATTTGAAACTTGTAAACAAGGATGTATTAATGGAATGTACCATGTTTTAATTGTAAGTTATGGAAGGGCATTAAGGAAAGAGAAACGGGAAATAAAGTGCTTTTGGCTCTTTAAATAACAGTACAAATAAATTATTTTTGTCACATTTATAATGATGACAGTAATATGATTTGAAGAGGCTTTGTCACTTAGATGTAAAAATTTTCTATAATTTTATACTCTGATTGATTTTCATTATTTTGATGGCATATGCTTGTGCCAGATGATGATTGACCTGCCAGTTGTCTAGTTGCATGAATATTTTCCTGTGGAGTATCTTGCATGAAGCTTGTACTGTTCTTCAGTATTAATCTGGTAGGTTTGGGTTTGCTTATCAATTTGTATTTTATGTGCAGGCTATTCTCTGGAACATGGATACTTTGCAGACTGAGAGCACTCCTGAAGAACACACTCTAATTATTACAGATGTTCGTTTTAGGCCAAACTCAACTCAGCTGGCAACATCTTCTTTTGATAGGACTGTGCGACTGTGGAATGCAGCAGATGTATGATCTCAACTTTTACAACTTTAGAAGAAATGCATTTAATAATCAAGTGTAGCTTGTTGTAGTTCATTCAATTCTTATTTTTTCCTCTCTTTTTTTAATGCATTGAAGCCAACCCACATATTATGTATTTTGTCCTATACAGATTGCTGTTATTGTCTTGTTTTATTTGCAGATATAACTTTCGATTCTCCAGCACAAATAATAGGCTAGTAGTCCAAATTGTCTTGCAGAATTCATATATGTGACTTGTTTCTTCTAATTATTTAGCTTGTATGTTCAGTAATCTAACTGGTGGTTGGTTTTGCTCACCATAATCATACAGTTTTGGTAGGGAATGATATGAATGTCCTGTCTCATGAATTCCTTTTTATTTTTTCCCTTTTCTGAGCACGAATTTATTATAGCTCAAGCATTTATCTGACATTACTAACCACAGAATAGTCTGTTTCAATACTGGAGCTTAAAAACATTCGGCAGTGTACTAGCATCTAAATATTGGAACAGTTTTAGTGAAAATGAGCTAATAAAGAAGCTATCAGATGTTTCTGTCCAAACAGGGCTTTAGGTTCTTTCCCAGCTAAAAAGTCGCTATAATTGTGGCTTTCCAGATACTTGACCAATGAACTTCTTTCCAAATGCTGGACTGTGCTCTCTCTATCTATTTATCTTTCTCTCTCTCTTTCCGCGGTTGACACAAAATCAATCTTTACATATTTTAGGAAGAGCAGTGAGAAGAACTGATCCCACTATTTTTAAGATGATAGGTAATACTGACTGATAACAAGTAAACAAATGTATTTATATGTGTGGATGCATGCGTATAAATGAAGCATTGAAGTTATCGTTGTGAATTGCACAGTGCATTTCCTACTTTAGTGATCTAGAATTCCAGATGGTGCATTTCCTACAATACTTAAGCTGATAATAATTATGAAGCATTCTAGTTAAAAATCAAGGAGTCACAGAAGATCCGCCCATATTTTTTTCAGTATAAAATAGGCTTTCTAAATCTGGAAATATGATGTGCAAACTTTGTTTAGGAGCGCATTATAGAGGCTAAGTTAGGCCACTATTAAATATACTGATCCAGTGGACAGGTGACTTCCATGAACAGGCTGATTTGCAAGATGTTTCCATAGGCTGGTTGCTCTAATGGGACCCATGCAGGATACAAACATGGGTACTTGATGGTGTCGTTTGCTTCACTTTAATTAGTGTGGAGAAGCCTTTCAGTGAGACCATTGTGTTGAGGATGCTTAAGAACTTTCATCATTAATTAGTCAATTGTTGTAATAATTACATATCTAGCTTAAATTGTCTTGACTCAAATTATGCACTGCTAATTTCCCTTTCTCGTCTGTAAGCTTTAATATTGTTCTTTAATCTTGCTATTGTGGCTTTGATTCTTTCTGTGCTTTGTTTTGAGATGGAAAATAAAAATGTCATCGTGATCACCAACTGGTCACTTTTGTCTTTCTTATTGACTCTATGTGAGCCATGTATAATTGTTTCTTCCATCCTTCTTGTGAACCTTATCAACAACCTATCTGACTGCCTGCTGGGTAGGTCCTCTAGACGCATCAAGGGACTAGCCCTTCACAGTTATGCCATTTTGTATCTCTTGACTCTGCTGGCTGCACCTACACCAGGGTAGGGTGAGCAGCTGTTGTACCCCAAAAAAAAAAAAAAAAGCAGCCCAGAACTTTATTTACTGCTAGACAGGTACCTTGTGCTTTTGACTATAAAGTTTTCGAGTTTTTCTCTAAGCTGCTTATTTTTTTATATGATATCATATAGAGGTCTTAATGTTATTGATCTCTGCAGATTGATATTTGGAGGTTTTGCTAAAGATATCTCTTATTTCTTATGACTTTCCCTGCTAGTTTGACATGCTTGTTGAGTATCCAACTCTCTGATAAAGAGATGCTTATAACACAATTTTCTGGCTTGTTTTGCAGCCGAGTTATTGTTTGCATGTATTCAATGGGCACAACTCCCAGGTGACATCTCTTGATTTTCATCCAAAGAAGACAGATCTCCTCTGCTCTTGTGATGGCAATGGTGAAATTCGGTTATGGAGTGTCAGCCAGTTTTCATGCTCACGTGTTTCTAAGGTTAGTTTTCATGATTATGCTTTTATATGTTCACCTTTGGTTGTAGTTAATTGTGCTCATGTATTAATTCTTTATTGTTGGTCAAACAGGGTGGTACAGTGCAAGTTAGGTTTCAGCCTTACATTGGACAGTATTTAGCAGCAGCAGCGGAAAATGTGGTGTCTATTTTTGATGTTGAGACAGACAGAAAGATATACACATTGCAGGTCTCTCAGTATACATCAATAACATCTATCACAAGCTTTTCTTCTTTTGAAAAAAAAAGTGAATTAATTAAACATTTGCTATTCAGTAAAATTCACAAATCATTTTTGTAAATCCCCCTTCATTTTATATATCCAGGGCCATACCAAGGAGGTGCAGTCTATTTGCTGTGACAATAGTGGGGAACTCCTAGCATCTGTTAGTCAGGATTGTGTAAAGGTGTGGTCGTTATCAAGAGGAGACTGCATTCATGAGCTAAACTCAAATGGAAACAAGTTTCATTCATGCGTTTTTCATCCAAACTATCCGGACATTTTGGTTATTGGAGGGTATCAGGTAATTGAGATTTATTTTCAACTGCATTGATAAAGATAGGGTGATATACACTTCTATTATATTTATTTAAAATGAAGGTTCAGCTTATGCTGAGCTCTCTATTCGCCTTGTGGACACCCGTAGCAATAATGCCATTAATGCTGTTCTTTGTTTTGGATAATGAGCAGGGCTCGTGTCTACTCTATTTATCTATTTATACCTCCATTAGCCATGTGGATGCCCACATTGATAATGTCATTAGTATGGTTCTTTATTTTGGATAATAAATAGGTCTCTTATAGTTGATACAGGAGGAAGATAGACTTATAATGATCACTTATTAACAGATATGTGGTATAAGCGAATATTATATTGTCTGTTCCTTTAATGATAAGTGAGTATAAATCACTGATAGACAATAGAGTATCTATTAAGTACCAAATATACTTATATAATTTTTTCTTATCAATTATACTTATGTAATTGATATAAGTATAATTGATACTTGAGAATATTTTTTAGCCAAAATATGTAAGTCTTGTACGTATTTAAATTGATATTACTATGTCAGTTTAGATATTCAATGGGAGTTTTTGCTCGGTTATCATCAAAATTCATTGCTTGATGTGCAGCAAAAATCTGGCTATCGAAGCCTTCTATTTATTATAATTTGCTATATTATTACATTGCATTTCAAGAACAATTGGAAAAAATAGAGAAAACCATATCTTGTGCATCACGTGTGGTCGATATTAGTAACATCAGTATTATCAATGAGAGTTTTTCCATGAAGACTCTGCTTGTGTAGAGTTCTCCATTCGCTGTGTAGATATTAATATTAAGAAGCTGGTATTAATGATGGGGGCTTCTACTCGGCCATCATTAAAGTTAATTGTTTAATGTGCAATAGAATTATTGAAGCCTTCTGTTTGTTATAATTATTATATTGCTATATTGTATTTCAAGAATAGTTGGAAGAAGGAACAAAAATTGTACCTTATGCATCATGCAGGTTATATACTAGTGTTATCTTTAAAATATAGCCTCCGTCTGGTATTTTTGGCTGCACCACTGTGTTCTGCTTTTGGGTGACAAGCTTATGATTTCTGCCAACTTAAAGAAAGGACGATTTGTTTTGTTCCTTATGTTGGAATTTGATCTGAGCATTTATTCTTCTAATTCTATTTTTGTATAATTGGTTTAGAAGTGTCAGATAATATTTAGAATAAAAAAAAGACTATCATTATATTTGGTACTTTGGATACTTGTATGTATTGAATATTGCTTCTCTTCCATCAGGAACCTTTTTTTTTGCTGCAGTCCACTGTCCACTGCCATGACACTTTGCTTTTCCATGTAGAACTAAGAAGAATCTTTGAAGCTCATGAAATAGCCAACTTTGATTTTGCTTTTCTTCCTCTTGTTCTTCTTCGATGGTTAGCAGGGCTACTTGTCATACATGAGAAACCTGATAGATCATTCTTGTGGTTCTATTTTGCTGGCCAGCAATCTTGATCGTTTGCATTTTACTTGATTGTGTGCTTTTGCTAATTTTTGTTCTGTATTCTTTCAATTCTTGCAGTCTTTGGAGCTGTGGAATGTGATAGAGAACCAAACCATGACGGTCCAGGCACACGAAGGTCTTATTGCAGCATTGGCACAGTCACAAGCCACAGGAATGGTGGCCTCTGCTAGCCATGACAAGTCTGTTAAGCTGTGGAAGTAAGCATGGGGGGTGTTGCAGCTGTTCTCTTGCAAAATTTCAATAAAAGGAAGAAATAATCTCCTATGGTTCGTTGGCTGGTTGTTTGAAATCAATAAAAGTGGAGGTGTCTGTGAGAGTGAACTGCGGAGGATGCAAGCATGTGAAAGGGTAGGTTCTCATGTTTTGGTTGGTAGGGCCGGTATTGGACAGTGGATTAAGGTCTTAGTTGTTTTTTTTTTTTTTTTTTGACTTCACTTTTAATTTATATAATATATCTATGAACCATGTAATTTATGTTGATTTGGAGAAATAGTGCGATCTGATGAGGATGATAAAACTATTTTCACTTGTTATGCAAATCACCCTTGTGAACATAACAAGATCTGATGGTTCATAGACAGCAAAGGTGCCAGAATATTTTTCATCAATGCTAAGACAGTATTAAGCATCACTTCTATTCTATATTCTCAGTGAAAAGATGATGCGCAAACGATATCCACGGTAAGGGAAAGTAGCTGTTGATGTTGACTATTACAAATATAAAACCGATGTTGAAATGATGGAGGACCATTGTGATTTTTTATGAATGACAGACTAGCCGTAAGAGCATAGCATGCGGTTTTTCATGTTTGCAATAAAATTTCCATCAGTTGTTTTTGAATTCCAATACAGAATATCGGTAATGATAGTCCAAGAGATTTTTTTGATTTCTCTTCCAACAACCATGATCGTACGAGTTGCATATGCGTGGACCTTGGTCGACATTTTAATATTAATTTGAAGTATTTATTTAATATGAAAAGTATTTATTATTCACTGGTAAACTGATTCAATGCTAGATGTACAGACCTTGCTGAGGCTTGGGCTGGGAGCTTACTGCTAACAATTTCGATTTTTTCGAGTCCAATCATTGAAAGTAATTGGCTCGCCTTAATAAATATTTTATCTCAAGGTGAGCGTATCGCTTGGATGATTAGATCTTTGGTGCAGGATATTGTGCAGTTCCACCAACGTTTGAATGCTGTAGGATATTGTGCAGGATCTTTGGTGCTGGAGATCTTCTGGTCATTCTTTTTGAGTCCTTGCAATATGATGTGCACTGATAGCCTGGTAATGGCTTATGAGCGCTGGTGCCAAGTCGCTGCCACAACCATTTCCACAAATAAAAGTAATATTCTTTCAGAACAAATACTTGTTCGACACCTGTGAAAGTAATTTCCATAAAGCCCGAGGTGAAAACTAAGTAATTTCCATTTGTCAACTTCGGATGATTTTTTCTTCTATTTTGGTTAACGTCATTCTGATGCCAATTGTTCGTAAGGAGCTGGAAAAGAACTAGTCTTCGAGTTTCTCTTTGTTTTTTTTTAATCGATAAAGTAGTATTTTTACCTTCCCTTTCAGTTAGTTCTCATAGATCTTTCAATAATATCTAGAAAATACAAAGAAAAGACATTGAAATTGATTGCTCTCTCCTCTTAAATTTTTTTTTTTTAGAGCTTGATTCTCTCTGTCAGGTCACTACTAGATCCTTGATCTAATTTTAGCTATAAGATATTATTCTTTTAAAGATGCCAGCTTATCTTGCTAGCTGAGTTTTTGATGGTTAGATTTGGGTTTTGGTGTTATAGGTGTTGCTTATGCTTATGCATCATAAAAGAAGGAAAGAAAAGCAAAGTAAAAACCTTTGCCTGACTTTCTCATCTTGTAAAAGCTTCTTCTAAAAGTGTTTTTTCTTTTTTTTGTTGACTTTTCTTTTTGTAAAAGTGTTTTTCAAATAATATTAATAAACATTTATTTTTTAAAAAATATCTTTTTTTTCTTTAAAAGTCACAAAAGCATATTTTTTAAGCAACTGAAATATGCATTTACATTTGCTAGGCTCCAAGAGCTCAGGGATACTTTGGTAGAAACAACTCATGTAGTGTTTATCCTTGCTTGTAAGTTTCTTTCTACCAAAAAAGAGGGAAGAAGGGGCCAAATGGACATGATCGTTAGATATTGCTATGTTAGATCAGTGATCTAAGTGAATAATGCAGTGAAAAATTGATGCTTCGAACAACTATAAGCTTTGTAACTGAGATAGCATCCTTAGACTTCTATAGTTCAACTATTTAATATGAACAGAGGTATATGATGTTCTTGATGAACGGAGGTGCATGATGTTCTAAAGTATCTGACCTTAGATATTTATACATGACCAAAGAATCCAAATAATATCTTACTAATTTCTAAAATATATTTCGGTCAATTTGAAAACCCACAGAAACTAGGAAATTGATTGCCAATTCTATTTTTGAAGATATGACCTGTGATCATGATATGGGCAACAATTTGTTCAAGATTGTTCCAAGTTCAAAAGCTTCAAATCAAAATCAATAATGATGTAGGCCGCTAAGGTCTGAATTTTTTTAGTGCAGAGGGTTAACCATTACCAACCATATAGTTTTTTTATGCATGACTTCTCACCCGATAATAATCATTGCTACAAGCATAGGCTGATTAGTTCAAGCTCTAAAATAATCAGATGTCACTCCATCTAGTAGTGATGGTTCTTCTAAAAGCTTATAGTTTAAAGTCTGAAAAATGATCTATCAAGTCCTCTTGTAAATCTAAGGGCCTAGAAATGATCTTTGAATTAGTTTGCAAACTGTTAGAACATGTCCATCATTGATATAGGACGTGAGTAATCTGATTGAATTAAGTCCCCATCAAATAAACACAATCCCAACTTTTTTTAATCTCAATCCCACCTAAAAATTTGGATAAGATCATAGGACTTCAACAGGTATTTTTCTTTGGCATGGGCGATCACACGTTTTCTGAGACAATTTCATGTCACAACAGTCCGGTAAGTCCCGGCTGTCCTCCAAGCATTTCCACAAACGTCACACAAGCCTTCCAAGTAATTACCATTATTATAAGCTGCCACACCAACCCATGACCTAACTGATGCGTCCTGAAGAGAATCTATTCAGATAACTGCCCAAAATCTCATCGCTCTTGCATCTGTTATTTGCTCACAGCTCTGATGCTCACCAACTTTTCTAGTCTAATACAATTGACTTGACTTGGAATCAGCTGCCGGAGTTGCTTATAAGCACCATAATAGCCAAGGCTCATGATGCTTTATTCTCGTGGGCCCACCTGAAAATTTGAGTGCATGTCACTCCTCCATTTTTTTTCTATTCTCTGGCTCCCTGCAGCTGATCTGATCTCTGATAGCAAAAAAGTTTATGAACCGGTCAAGAAGTACTTGGGGAGAAAGGTGATATTACCCAAGTATTTATATATGAGCCTTCCACGACCCGACAATTGTGTTGGGGTCGCACTCATGGCCGGTTTGCATAATTTTCCATAGATCCTGCATTTGTAGACCGTGTCTTGTGCGTTTGCTTTTAGATTTCTGTTTTTCTGACCCTAAAAAAAATACCTGTGTCATACATAGTTCTGTATGATACAGTATGCCCCATATCATATTGAAAATGGTCAGTTATCAAATAAGGCGGTCCACGAGTGCATTCCATATCATACATGATATGTATTATTTGATAGCCGTCTATCTCTTGATGGTAGCCATCGTAAGATACACAGTACTCCATGGTGCATGGAGGATTCTGATTGTTTACCTTTATATTTGTCCTCTAACATGCATCCAACTTGCTCTCTTTTTTTTTAATGCCTTCGGACCCTATAAAAAAAAAGAGAGAGTCATGTTTAGCTAGATCCTAATATGTTCATTTTATGGGCAATGCTCGGTTGACTCCTAGTGATTAAATTATATTGGCAAGCCCACTTGCTCTTAGTTGTTGGGGTAAGTATTTCCTATCAAAAAATTAAAAGAGGGTCATCCATGCTGTCCATTTCATACCAGAGGGAACATGAATGAATAGGTTGGCAGAAATTAGCAGAAGACAATAGCTTGCACCAAACTAGTTGAGGCATTCATAAAAAGCTATATTATCAGGCATGTCAACTCAAAGTTTCTCTCTTTTTTTTTTCTTTTTTTTGTTGTTGTTGATAGGATGATGCTCTCAAATTTTAATATGCTTTCTGTAACCATCTTGTTTTGGTGCTTTGCGCTGAGCGCACAATCATGCATGCACTTGGGTGGATTACCTGCTTTGATTAAGACACGGGAAGCATAGATGGAAAAGCATTTACTTGAGATGATTAACATCACTTCTGTCAATAAAAACGCATTGCCTCTAATAGGATGTTTTGTAACCTTTTAGCCATGTAAGATGTGGAACTTACAGATCTTTTTATGACCATGATGCATCTGCCTTGATAGAGAATGATATTTACTATAGGTGCAAATTAACAAGGAGAAAATATATGGTTGTTGCACCCTCTTTTTATTGGAAGGAAGTTTTATGTTCGACCATAGAGAGATATTGCTTTTATGAAATAATAGATGACACCTAAATCATTATTCTCCGAAAAAGCATTAAAAGGTGATCCATGTCAATCCTATGAATGCTTCTGTTATCCGTATGTGAATAGTTTTTTTGCCACATAGTATGAGAAAATTAGAGCAACTCTTAAAATTTATTGTTTTAGAAATTGATCGGCTACAAAATTATCAAATCAAAATTATGAGTCCAATAATAGGTGTTTCGAAGTATTTTTCTTCGCCACTGCATGCTTGGTTAGTATCATTGCTTGCATTTGGGATGTAATTGGTATGGAGTAGAAAAAGGGAAGAATTAACCTCTTTAATAATGAAAGAAATTAACAAAATACATTACTTGGACAGCTTGGCAAGCTTTTGACGTTGTAACCCTAAAAAACAAAAAAAATCTAATGGCAGTTTCCGATTGCCAAAGATGCCCCCTTGACCTCCAACTACTCGGAATGGTTGGGCCCCATTAATTTTTTTTTAAAAAGGGCGTGGACTCTTGCCCGTTCCTCCTTCCAACTCTCCTTCCTCTCACGCTTCAAATTGTCACCTAACCCCTCTTCTCTCTCTTTCAATCTCTTCCCCTCCCATTCTATTCTACTTCTTCTTATTCCTCTTCGTCTCACCTTCTGAGTTCTGACCCACGCTTCCGTGCTCCTTTTCCTCTTCTTCTCTTCCCCTCTTCCCAAGACCCCCAAAACCTTCTAAAACCCCAGAAGAAGAGAGGGTGCTCTGCGCCTCCGCTTCGGTAGCCATGTCGGAGATCGTGTCACAGGCATGGAAGCGCTACCTCGGGCAGCTTCAAGAACACCCTCTTAGAACCAAGGTTGTATCTTTTTCCCCTTTTCTCCGTAAAGTTTGTTTGTTTTTTTTTTCCCCTCTTATTGCCTTTTGTTTCCCTTTGAATCTTCACCTGACTGTTGTTTTTTCAGTTGCTCTTGGTGCTGAATTCATGGGTTCCTCTTTTGTTCTTCCTCTTTGATTTGTAGGCAATGACTTCTGGGGTTTTGGCGGGATGCAGCGATGCGGTTGCTCAAAAGATCGCCGGGAACAAGAAGCTCCAGTTGAGAAGGCTGCTTCTTGTCATGGTATGTTGTTCTGATTTTTCAACTTCTTGCTGTGTTCTTGTTCTCTTGTCTTTCTTTTTGGGCTTTGATGTTTTGTGGATTGGGGGAAAAGATTGTGTATTTTATTGATATTGAGTGTCTCCGGTGATCCGATTGGGCTCTGTCTAATATTTTTCTCTGATAAAAAAAGAAGTGTTTAGGATGATTCCATCAATTTGGGTACTTACGTTTCAAATTTAAGTTCAGGAAGGTTTAAAAGTCATATTTGAGCGTAAAATTCCATGAGAACTCAAATTTTGGAGTTTGTTATTTAGAATCTTTTATTAATATTAGAATCAAATTCAAGTAATTTTGGCTCTAGGGATGCCTTGATTCATTGGTGCATGTAAAGCGATAATTTTGGAACGTGTATCAATTAGATTAACACTGAAAAACACTGATATTTTATATGGAGACTTTTTTTCTTTAAATATGGTGAATTGTGTTATTTTTGTTTTAGTTGTTAAAGTAGTTGATTTTTTGCAAAGCTTTAGTCATGTACTCAATCAATATGTCATTCATGTTTCCCTCAAACATCTGATATTATTCAAAGAGTGAGGTGCATTAGAATTGTTGGGACTATTTCTAGGTTCTGCTAAGGCATTCCCCTTTTCCTTCATGCTAGAAGGTAGACTTGCCATAGAGAAATCTCAGGTAAAATAATAATCAGAAGAAGAAATAATTACAAAGTGAAGAGGAAGGAGAAAGAGGAATAATGGGTTTTATCATCGTGGACTATATTAGGTCCAGAGTTTCATTGGTTTCCTATTGGTCTTACTGGGATTCAGGCAGGAACATTGTTTGACTTGTAGGTATTGCCTTGAGGTGGATGTGGTATGGCAAAGGCATTCAGCACTGAAAAGCAAGATTTTATTACTGCAATGGATCATTTGTATCCTTCTAGTGCTTATGTTTTGTCATTTCCATGAAAGACTTGACTTAACCTACATGATCTCATTGAACAGATATTTTCTGTCTTTGTTTTTGGGCACAATTCAAGTACTATTTATTTTCATAACCGGTGTGAAAATATTTTCAGTGTTGAACTTAAAAAGGGCATACTCTGTTCTTATAAAACTAATCCATTCAATTCTTTGCAGCTCTATGGTTTTGCCTATGCTGGACCTTTTGGTCACTTTCTGCACAAGCTTATGGAGATTATTTTCAAGGGTAAGAAAGGAAAGGAGACTGTCGCTAAGAAGGTAAGTTTTTAAATGCACTAATTCTATTTAGCCAGCCAGTTCACACCAAAAGTTGCATTTGTATTTTGCATATGATAATTGTTTGTTTCTAATAATTCCTACTTTTACCTTTGGATGGTAATCAACTTGGGCTAATGAATGATCATGATAAACTTGGTCCTTTACAGGTAATATTGGAACAGTTGACTGCTTCACCATGGAACAACATGTTTTTTATGATGTACTATGGTCTTGTCATTGAAGGTATGGACTATTTTGAGTTGCTCTATGTTTGACACTCCATCTTAATTTCTTGGTTTCATAATTGTTAATTCAATCATTTATGGATGTGGAATGGCTATTAAAAGTAGTTATATAAATTCCATTAGAAACTGTCCTTTTCATGCCATGTTTGTTTGTATTCCTCCAGTCAACATATAGTTCCACTCTTTTAGTTTTCTCCTTTTTTTTTCTGTCTTTTAAACTAGATGAAGTTCTAGCAACTATAGGCTCTGGCTGGTTGAGCCAGCATAAAACAACCATCCTCTCGAGGGAGCAGGCTGCGATCCTTATCTGCAGGGATAGGGGTAGTGCATAAAGTTCTAGCATCACTGATTTTATTTTTCGTTTTTCATTTGAATGATCTAAATTCCATATTGTCAAAATATCATTTTAGGCAGTTACATGGAGGGATTTGCTTGTTAAAAAAAAAGAAAATAGCCATTATACCTGGAGAGATTTCAAGGCACTTAAATCTAAAGATGGTCTTTAAAGAATGCATATCATTAGTGGAACATTGATAAATATGCCTTCATACTTTTGTTGCTGTCATCTGAGACAGCCCATAACATGCAATATAATGCTAAACTCTTTGAAAATGGTTAGTATTTGGTTACATACATCTCTACATACCTCTAGAGGTACCCGATTGTATCAATCAATATACTGTGGATGTAAGTTCCTAAATGTTAATTTTGAGTATCATGTGTTCCAGGATTTTTGGTTGGTCCAAATGCCCTATGTACCTTTCGTTCATTTCTGGTGGTAGGCACATTGGTTGAATGTAATTATGACTGCACTTACATTTGCTTATAAGAGGGTGGACTGATTGTATTGTTTTGTTATCAAAGCTTCCGAAGTTCATTATATTGAGTAGTTTACATCTGCATTTGAAAAACTTAAAGCATTATTTTTTTCCATTGGTAAATGCAGGAAGACCATTTAGTTTAGTGAGGAGCAAGGTCAGGAAGGATTACCCATCTGTTCAGTTGACTGCATGGAAGGTACTCCTTAATCTATTCTATGGAACCTTATTTGGGTTTCAACCATGCTCACTGGACCTCTAGTGTTCACTGAACCTTATGGGCTTTGATTTGCAGTTTTGGCCTATAGTTGGTTGGGTGAACTACCAATATATGCCTCTGCAGTTCCGTGTTCTCTTCCACAGCTTTGTTGCTTCATGCTGGTCTGTCCTTCTTATTCATCTTAAAATACTTCATCTAGAATGAGTTCTCCAGTTTATGCCCTTTCAGTTATTTTGACATAAATAAATCAATACATAAACATGTTACATGCTGTTCTCTTTAGCCAAACAACTTGTGCTTGAAAATTTACTCTTCAAGGGAAAAGGTCTTTTTGATTTTTGCGTTTGTTGGTTGAATGTCTGCCTGGTCTCTCTCTCTCACTGTGTGTGTGTACGTATGTGCGTGTGAGAGAGAGGGCTTAGACATGCATATATGCACATATATCCATGAGAGCTTGCACTTACATGTAATTTTGTACATATATAACTAGATAGATATAGACACTTGTTTTTTGAGTGGAAGATAGACATACTAGCAAGTGAGATTATAAGACAGAAGCAAATTATCCGTATAGATATGGCCGTGATGACTTCCATGCTTTTTCCTTATATTATATTGTTCGTCATGGCTTTGCATTCATCCGGGGATATCTAATCAGTAACTTAATTGTCTCCGTGCGCTTGGTCTTGCATCCATGCTTACCTGAGGTAATGTCAGCAGAATGTGTTTATTCTTTGTATGTACCCTTTTTTTTCTTTTGGGGGTAAACTTAGTTGTACTTTATGAATTTTGATCTGTATGTATGTTACTGCAAATTCATGATTTTAATTATTAATCTCGAAAAGGTGCTATGCATATTGATGTTTAATATTTAATTTCGTGTACTAATTACATTTGGATTTATTGTTTTGTGATGGAAATGTGGTGAGACATTAAGAAAAATTTGCAGCTCAACCAAAAGAGTAATCCACCATGTTGAATGGCACATGTTGGTCTAAGAGAAAAATAAGAGGGCAATCTTCTCAAACTGAAACATCTAGGAACATAAGGAAACATCCTCAATTTGATTAAACACCATCAAATCTAGGGTTTTCGGTTGTAACATGTAACTTCATCTGGATACAAGTAATGCCACCGGAATTCCTTACATGATCTCGGACTCGTAATTTTCTGATTGGATTCCCTGTCGGTTCAATAAATTATGTTTATCTATGCTGAACAATGTCATTTCTGTTGGAACTTCAGGGCAGTATTCCTAAATCTAAAAGCACGATCAATTGCTGCAAAGAGGGAATAGCGACCTTATAAGAGAATTGCTATTGGTTGGGTGCTTGCTAGCAGCTTCTCTCACCATGCTTCGACTGGTTCCTCAAGCTGGGTTAGTGAGAACCCTATCATTCACTTATCAGTAAATTTAGTGGGCTTGCCTTGCTGCTTTGTCAAACGCAAAAAAAAGAAGAAAAAAGGAGGAAAATCCATGATTATTTCTGTGCTTTATAGACAACGAGAACACATATTGCTTGTTCTGTTTCAATGTGATATTTGGGTTGGGTTTGCATATCCGCTTATGACATGTGAGCTTATATTATCTGTGTGTTGCTTTGTTCTGCATTTGACTGTTAAGTATACATTTCATTTTCAATACATTTTCTGTATGCATGAATGTTACCAAAGTATCCACTCTGTCAAAAATGAGAAAATCAATATGGTGGCACGCAATTATAATACACGGCAAGATTGTGAATGGCATGTTCAAATTACTCGGTCTTCATCTCCGAAGTCTGTATTATATGACTTTGACATCCAATATTTTCCCAATATTTTCTTTCCTTTTCTTATAGCATAATTTTAAATTGTTGAGAGTTTCTACATGATTTTGGTTGGAACGAATTAAAGTTTTCTTGAACCATGCTTATTGCATTTTGCGTGTAAATGAGAATAAATGCTTTTCTGAAAAAGAATCTTATCGCTTCCCTACATCAACTTTAATTTGATGCTCATGGAAATGCCAAAACCAAAACCAAAAAAGAAAAATCTTATCGCTTCTTTATCTTCCATTGTTTATGTTTACGCTGGACGAATACCAAAACCAAAGCCCTAAGGCTTGTGTATGGGAACTCTTCTCTAAACCCCTTGCCGGTGATGGTCGGATTGGCACCGGCAGGCAAAATTGGCACGTCCAATGGTGATCATCTCCAAGCGACTCTTGTCCACAGGATTTCAGACCGGCCGGGTGGCGTTCCAAACTTAAGGTGGTTTTCGGGTCATCTTAGAGCCCCAGACTTGAGATAGCTTGCAGTTTTGACAGACTATTTGATCCCTCTAATATGCCATGCTATCTCTATAGAATTCTTGATCTTGCCTTGTCAAGTTCATATCAGTCTTCCAATGACCATACCTGATGCCTTCGTTAATAACAGAATCTCGATAGTTTAGTATTGAGGAGTCGAGCATTGTGCTCAACTCTTCTATGCTGGGACCGTACAAAACTCCTCTGTGAAGGTAAGATTGCAAAAAGGCAGCAGATGAGAACTTGTCCTAGTAATCACACGCTTTTACTTAGCAACCAGAGGTTTCTGGTTGAATTAATGTATCCTAAAAAAATTGAATCTTGGTGATTATACTGAACATGGATCCCCCACTCCTCTCTCTCTCTCTCTCTCTCACTCTCTCTCTCTCTCTCAAAAAGAAAAAAACAGGAGGCATGAGGATTGGCCTGCAATCAATGTTATATGGGGAAGGCTTTTGAAACCCACATCATGCCCTTCGAAACCAAAAAGCCTGTAAAACTCGCTTGAGTTGCAAAATCAACGTTAAAACGTAGGTAATTTAAATGTCAATGCCCAATGCTGTCATGGTAGTGCTTTTTTGATCAGCCAACCCAGTTTCTCGGCGATCAAGCTCAGTTAAAATAAGGTCAGAGGAATTAAAGTGTGAAAGGTGCACCTTGTCTAGATCCCTGTCTTCCAACTTCCAAGCCTCCAGTATTAAAGACGACAAAACAAGTGCTCCTCTTGTCTACGTAGTTTGCCATCCTGGAGGGCCGTTGCCTCATTAAACTACAGCTCCCTTTGTAATCTCATTAGGACCTTCTCTATTCTATCATTTCCAACGTATTCGCTACCAATTGACTCAAATGGAAAAAAAAAAAACCCTTCTTCAGCTGAATCATCACACGAGTCCATGCACGGACTCATCGCTCTCCTGCATCCTTTAAACAGCTTAAAAACATACCTCATTTTTCTCTTAAGCGGCTAAGCCTGGTTCCTTGTCAACCCATTGGATCCTCACTCTTTCTCCATTACCAAAGACCAACTCCAAGTCTCCATCCAATAGAAATCTTCATACCACAAACGTAGAACATAAAGGACACTTTCTTCCTTCTTTTTTATTATTATTATTTTTTCAAATAGCCCAGGCAAGTCGCAACTCTTTCTATAAGTCTCCAAGCAACCGAATTCTTGGAGGTCGCTCCCATGCATCAACGTCTACTCATGAGCACGTGCATGTGCATGGGAGGAAGAAACGCCCTCACCCTTGTTTCTCCATTGCCTTCTGTTTCCTTCAGCTCATTTTTCTTCTTTACCTAAATATCTTGCAACGAAAAGCCAGAACGGAGAAGGCAAGATGAAACCAGAGAACCACAACACACCCCACATAGATATATATATATATATATATATATATATATATGCTCAACAACAACAACAACAAAAAAACCGACATGAACTCATCAATTCATCTTACAGCAAAAGTCATTGATCTAGTTTCCAAATAAAGGAAAAAAAAATAAAGAAGACAAAATAAAACCAAAAAATCCACTTTCTTCCCTGATTTTTAGGCCCCCGAGATCTTTTGCTAGCTTTGCTTTGGTGCCCTCACGACTCATGCACGCTGGCACAAAGAGAGGGGGAAGGGAGAAAGGGGATTTCCCTCCCCCTTTTTCTTTTCTTCTCTTCCATTCCATTCTTTTGAGAAGAATTCACGAAAACAAAGAAGAAGAAAGAGAGGAATGGTTGGCCGCCACCCGCCCGCCCGCCCGCCCGCCCGCCCGCTCGCTCGCTCGCTCGCTCACATCTGGAGCCACTGAGCCAGCTGGGTGGGATTGACGACTCCCGGGATATGGGCCCCTTCCGCCTTCAGCAGGCACGCCACCTCCGCGTACGCCTTCACCGGGCCCGGCTCGCCCGCCCGGGCCGGGTCCGGGTTCTTGCTCTCCACAGGGTCGGACCGGCCCGCCGGGTCCCACCGCTGTCCGAAGAGCGTCCCCCGGGTGAGGAACTCGTGGGCCAGGTATCCGGCCAGAAGCTGGTTCCCCGCCGGCGGCGTGCCGCCCCCGGCCGGCTCGGCTTTCCCCGCCGTCGGCGCGGCGGAGCCGCCCCTCTCCTTCCGCTTCCTGGACGTCGCTATCACCTCGCGCGCGTGGCTCGACATCGCGACCCCAGCTCCCGCCACGTCAGATACCGTAACCAGGGGCACAATGGGCAGAGGAAACAATTTACGAGGTTAATAATACATAGGTGGACGATCGAGAGAGATTGCCCGGATTCCGGCGATCTCGCCGGAAAATGGCTGTACGGACGGCACCCTCGGCCGGAATCCGGCGAGGGGACGGGAGGAATTCGAGAGGATTAAAGAGAAAAAGAGAAGAAGAAGAAAAGGAAGAAAGACTAAGCGAAGAGACGAAAGAAAGAGGCGGGGCGGGGGGTCAGAGAGGGGGGGAAGATGAGGCCGTGGGATTTGGGATTTGGGATTTGGTGGTGAGAGAAGCCGGGGAACATATTTATAGTGGGTTGCATTGAAAGAATGCCCCTATACGTGCCAAAAAATATCTAGATTGCCATGGTGGGAAAGAAGCGAAAATACCGGAATGCCCTTGCCTTGTTGATGGAGCAGTCGCAGTTGCGTCTGCTTTTGGATCAACCGTCTTCCGCTTGTTTTATATGCAAAAGGAAAAGCAAACAAACACAAAAAAACACGAAACGAATATTTTGGAATTCTTTTTCCGACGGATATTGGAGAGGGTATTTCTGTCATTCTGTCATTCTAGTTTGGATCCGAGTTATTTTGGTCTAGTATCGCAGAAGTGGGTCCACTCAGGTCAGGTTGGGTCTAGAGACTTGTCTCAAATTGTTTCCTAAACCATCCAATTTTCTCGATACATGGTTGATTCGGGCGCAGGACGAAACTATTGCTGCAGCGCTTTGACTTGCAGCATAAGTGGTGGGCTGCCACCATTAGACCTGCAGATTGCTCTAAATGCATGGTTCCAAACATAGGGCAAGTGATTTCTGGCCAGATATGTGGTATGGGTGCAAAATCTAGGACCAAACATAAATAAGATTGTTTGCTTATGTGCGTAGCATTGGAAATTTTTGGTCATCAAAAATAATATAGTTTGCTTATTAGCGCCGATGCATTATATATTTTCTTGATGAATTACAATGCTAGTGCTGCCGTTCAAGTCTAGAGCCATACAGCACGGCATACTATGTATTAAGGCTTCTTCATCTTAGACGCATCTTCTACATGGAAACATCAAAAATGTGACACTAGCGGTATCTATTACTGTCCATCCAACAATGGTGCAAGATCATTATTTTGGATAGAATCGTACTAATTGTTGTATCAATCTAGCAAAAATATATCTATGCGAATCAGAAAATAAAATATGCAATAGTCCAAAGAGTGGTTCCTGTATGATTAGCTATATATTTGACCATTCCATCAGCCGTACTATCAGCCTATAAATATGTGTTCCTTTATAATACAGTAGAGAAGCAATCATTCTTCCGCAATTCCGTAGCAATAGATGGAAACTAGTCACAGTAGTTGAGTGATTAGAAAGCCATCTAACACTATTAATGAATCATCTTCAATAACGTCGGGTCATATTCAACTTCAACTTCAAGTCAATTTGGTTAAGGAAGGAAAAATCTTGACAAAGAAACACAAGAAAGAGAAAAATCTTAGCAAAGCGGGATGAAGATAAATAAAGCTATCTGGATTAGGAAAGGGCCCACGAAAGAAAATTTACCACAGAGGTCAAGTGCGGGGCAAAGAAGTAATTTTAGGCCGAAAGTTGAAGGCGATGTGGAGGCTGGAGAAGGACGATGGGGAATCTTTGGACGGTTGTGCGCGCATCGGATCACGATGTGCCTCCGACGATCACGAGATCAGCCACGTGTATGCTTGATCTTGAGGTGGAGTTGTCTCGTGCAACTTTCTATGCGGGACAATCTCTGCCACCCATCTGGATCACGTGAATCCATCGCATTCACTCGTTCACGCCGTCGGCGCATAACGGTCGCTTTCGTGGAAGCCTCCACAAAGATATCTATGCGGGCGTTCGGACGATAGCTTTTCCCGAGGAATTGGTTTTTTTTTTATACAGTGGTTGCATAAATATCGAAAAAAAATCAGAAAAAAAATATATATGACGAGAAGATGAAAGAGTGGATTTCTGGTCCTCCCAAAAAAACTCTCCCGCATGAAAATTAAAATAATTGGTATCCTTCGTCGTGTGATATTTTCATTAAAAAATAATTAAAAGCCAGAAAATAACAAAGAAAAAAAGCATTGCATAAATTATTTAGATTGAAATATTAAAAGATGCTCTCACCATCATTTTCTTCTGAGATTGGGGCATCCAGCAAGGCATGTACAGGGGAAATTTTAAATAAGAAAATTTTATTAAGAGAAGAAAAATAAAAAGAGATCAAGAGCCAAAAAAAAACCAACAAGACTATGAACATGGCCTTCCAGAAATTAATATAAAATTATCTTTCAATGTACAAGATCATTTATAGAGTAGTGAATGTGTAACGCAAAAATCTCAAAAGAAAAAAATAAAGTTACTCAGAGAATGTCGACTTTTTTACTCTGTTTTTCACTTAAGATTTATATCAATACAAGGTACTAATAATGAAACAAAAGTTTTCTCTTGAAAAATGGGTGGATGAGATTTTCGTGAAATTTAGCATTATTCTTATTAATATATATATATATATATATATATATATATATATATATATATATATATATATATATATATATATATATATATATATATATATATATATATATATATATATACATACATACATACATATATATACATACATATACATACATATACATACATACATATACATACATATACATACATACATATACATACATATACATACATACATATACATACATATACATACATATATATACATACATACATACATATACATACATATATACATATACATACATACATATATATATATATATATATATATATATATATATATATATATATATGTATATATATATATATACATATATATATATATATATATATATATATATATATATATATATATATATATATATATATATATACGTATATATATATATATACATATATATATATACGTATATATATATACATATATATATACGTATATATATATACATATATATATATATATATATATATATATATATATATATACATATATATATATTTGAGATAAGACGGAGGAAGTAAGATATTTCCCTCATTATTGACTTATAAAGTTATAAATGTCTACATTGAGAATGGTTGTGGGTTCCTGAAGGAGCATTTATATTTTTGGGTTGACTTCCTTTAGGTTTTGTGGTGTCGTGTAACGTCATTTAGGTTTTGAGTGGGAAAGCCATGTCATGTGATGGCTAATTGGTGCCAAAGAGTGTGACTGCGAATGTGGCCATTAAAATAGCTATCCTCATGTCTTGTATATCACTATACATTTAAATGAAATGTGACCTTATACTCTAATACGTGGTAGCAAAGCAATAGCCAATGGTTGTTCCTACACTTGGTTATATATAAAACTGTGATGCCAGTAGCAAAGCAATAGCCTTGGTACAATGTATCAAAGATGAGGCAATAATATTTGGGAACTCCAGAACTAATAAGGGTAAATGTTCCCATAGTAATTTGTAAACAATACTTTCCAACAGCAGATATCGCAAAGAAGTAAGATATCTCGAGGTCCAGTAGCCCAGTGTTGTAGGCCCTCAACTTATGCTCGACCCGCAATACACCCTGGAACCGGGCTAGACTTGCTCCCCTAACTGATTTGATTCACCTCTTCAACGGAAGCCCCCGAGTCGCTAGCTAGAACACCCTTCTCCGGTGATCTTCTTCGAGCTACCTCAGTGGGTTTCTGCCACCTGTCAGAGTCTGGTGGAGATTCGAGCAAACTCGACGTGTTTCTGGAGGAACTCGGGCCGGATTGGGAGAAGGTCAACCTCGAAGCCGACTCGGGGGTTGACTCGATCATCTTCTTCGGCCGGTCCCTACCTTGGCTACCCTTGATTGCCGGATTCGGTTAGTGGCCAGCCAAAGACCAAAGACTAGACGATGATCCCCATCGTCCCCATCCTTCATCGGTTGGTTTAGGGTCTACAAAGGAGTCTCCACCACCATAGGCACCAGAGAAGTCCTAACTCCTGATTCCTCCGCACGGGGGAGGGGTACCAATATTCACTTTCCAAGTGTCCGATCCAGATGCAGATGTAGCAAAATGCCAACAAATTCCTGTAGACAAATGCCTTCCATAACTTCTATGATGCCCCTTGATGAAGACCCCTAGCTCGAGGGGGTTTAGGGCACTGATTTCCACTTTAACCCTGACATAATCGAGTTTTCGTAGTTGGTCTGTGAAGCCGTCTAGGGCTAGCGGCCGGCCAGCTACTGCCACGATATCTAGGATCGAGTCCCTCTTCTGGTACTCTAGAGAGGCACAGAAGATAGATCCAAACAATGACTCGGTTCACCGAGTTGACACTCGGAACGAAGTCTGACATCCATTTCTCCATAGCCAGCAGCTAGCCCGCCACCAACCACGGGCTGTTGTCCAATGCCGAGTTCCGATCATCTTCATTCTTAAAGCGGAAGGTGTGGTGTTCCTCCGCCATCGGAAAAGATTTGATGCTGTAGTCTAACTTTCCCTCAAATCACAGCTCCCGGACGATCCACTCCGCCGGTATTTGTTGGCCTAGGCTACGCACAATCACTGTTGTCGAGCTCCATGCTCTCCTAGACTTTTCCACTCCTTCCGATGGTAGCTCAAGGACCTCCATGAAGTGTCGTTGGAGGTTCTCGAGCTTCTCTTTCGATATCCTATAGTTGGTCCAGGTTGGCTGCTGGGTGGTGCTTGTGCCACCGTCGACCACGAAGAGTTGGTCTCAGCACTCCTCGGGAGTGGCCAATCCTCACTATCAGTCGGCTATTTGGCCGATCCAGCCCGTCGATCCTCATTTGTCGAAGCCTCCTTCATAGTTCTCGTGCTGTGATCACCCATCTCCTTCAATCACCAAGTGTTCGAGAAAAGCCCAGTCCCCACACGAAAATTAAAACAAGTCGCGCTCTGGTGGCACAAGGCGCTGAGTTTCACCTTTCCAACTCCCTATCACAATGATTTTTCAAATTATGTGTCGTATCATGCATTTTACCATACAAGTACAATTGCATTTGTTCATTTTTGTAATGATTTGATGCATAGAGACCATAAAAATATATGAATATTGGTTACCAGGTAGTTTTGTTGTATGAAGCCTGTTCAATATATTGGACCGTCAATTTGGATAGTCTATTATTAGTTTAAAATTGTTATCTCTTTTTACAAGGTATTAATGCTAAATATGTTATCTGACTCATACATACATACATACATACATAACACATATACATATATATACACATACACACACACATAGAGAGAGAGTTATTTCTAGTTAATGGAAAGCATTACACTTTTATTTTTTTGATCTAAACATTAATTATGCATATCTCGAGATAAAATCTCAAAAAAGAAGAGTTTAGTAAGAATAAGAGATTCACTTCCTCTACACCGAGGACACTAAAAATATGGTCCACGTGGGAAACAATGTCTCTCCTTCAAGCCCATTCTTGCTTTATAATCATCTCATTTCCACTCGGACAAGCGATAACACCCCCTCCCTCTTTTTCATTAATTTAGTAATTTAAATTTACTTAATTGTTCATCTCTAAAAGTATTCTATTTTGTTTGTTCTGATGCCATCAAATAACAAACATCACTAAAATAGCACTATTTGAAAAAATCAGAATTCATAAAACTAATCCTATAAAACTAAATAGTTACTGCTATAGTTTATAATTTTCTTAAATAACTATTTTATTTTATAACTTTCGACTATTTTTATTTTATTGTGCACTATAATTATATGAAATAAGTTTTTTTTTATGCACTACTTGACAAGTCAAGGGTCTTTAATTGCTAGGCAGAAAAGTATGTCTAATTATTGGAAGAAGTCTAGATCAACTCTTCAATATATAGGTAACAAGGAATTAAAAAATTCCATCTTCACTGTCCAAAGTTCAATTTCATCTTCATCACACAATACGTGGAGAATTCATAATATATAGTAGCAATTCTTATAACAAGTGTTGAAGAATAAAAGAATACCTTTTTGTGTTACGTTGAACTTTTCATTAAACAACAAGAAGTTACAATGATATGTGATGGAGGATTGTGATGTCAGATCTAAGCCAATAAATTAGGAACAATTATGGTGCCTTTACACTGTTATGTTATTACGTAACGATCGTGTGATAACTGCTCCTCGTGGAGACAAATGGTTGGGCCATATTGCAACAAAAAATTTAGTTATCCAATCTAATTGAAATTTTAAAAAACTTGAGGCCGGAGTGTTTCTTATTCAAACTCAAAGAGATGTTCCTGTAATTTTTCTCTACTGTTGGGGAGGAACTCTAATGTGCCCGAGCAAGCTGTAAGACGAGAGTTGCGATGCAAGATTAATGTTTTGGGGCCTGAGAGAGTTGGTCCTTTTTTTGGGACCATCTAATCTTGAGTCCTGTACCCTAAATTAAAGTGGGGATGCAGGAGGGTTTACAATAACGCAAAAAAAAAAAAAAGTTAGCATTTTACATTTCCTTCATCGTCCCCTCTCCCTTTCCGTCTTTAATTACGAGGTTGAAACCCAAATTAAAGACTCTACCTTCAAAACAGCGTCTCTTAATTCTCTCCTAAATTATTTCTTACTTAGTTACCGTTTGTGCATGAAATTATATTTATCCATGTTGCATAAATAGGACCTTAGCCAACTCTTCCCGGCGTTAAACATCAATTAACAGCACAGTAGTAATGGTGCCCCTTTGCAATCGATTAGGAATATAACATGGTTTTTATTTATTTATTTTATTAGAATTTTTAAGTACATTTTTGACACCCATGACCTTCTATCTTTAAAGTTGGATGATCGAGCACCTAAAAATGCTCCAGCGTTATACTTATGTACGGCTATGTGGCTCTCGTACCTTATTTCACTTTTCAATGTCACAATCAATCCTATTGTGATCAATAAAGACGAGGCAATCTCCATAACTTAAGAAGAAGAAATTATTTGGCGGACTACATCCACCATAAATGTAGAGTAAAATCAGCCGGATTCATTAAAATTATTAGATGGATTCCTTTCACGATGGATTAATTTGTTACATGGGTTCCTTTTACTCTAGATCTATGATGGATCCATCAAGTGACATTTAGGACGTCACGAAGAACAAAAATAAAGGGCCAACAATGCTCAAAGAAGTCTAGGCCAAGAACACGCACTCCCACATGCTAATGTTAGTTGCAAAAGTTGAAAACTGAGGGGGCAACCCACGAGGCTGAGGGCCCAACCCATCCTCGTGGTGTCGAACCTGATACGACGCGACCGGCTCTTACCAACACCACAGCAATACCCGTGTTTCTTCCACTCCCCGCCAAGCCAACCTATAGAAGAGCGACTTAATATTTTTGTGTTTTTTATTAATAGATCAAATAGTAAATTATTATTATTATTTTGGTACATCTGCTCACACTAGTCTTGTACGAGCACTGTCATCTGACTTAGAATACTCTACAGCGGTGGAGGAACAAATACAAAACGAGTCCAGAAAATCTTTCCAGAATGGTGAGCAGTAACCAGTAAAAGAGGCGGCCCAATCAGCAGCTCTGTTCGCCTTCTAAAATATATATACAACCTGAAAAGCCTGACACTCCCTCAACAGCCTTTGGTTGTCATCTAGAAATAGGTGATTGAACACCTCCGACCTCTTTTATAGAATTCGCCCTATCATCTCCGCTAGATCTCCTTGCAGGATGATGCTCGCAGCCTCTAATACTCGCCTTGAATAGAAGACTCCCTCCCATGCAGCCCTAAGTTCCTCTCCAAGAATTGATGTCTCGAAGGTGCGTCGCCCTTCTGCAGCGATCGACCAACCTAGACTCGTGCTCCCTAATCATAAATACAACTCCCGTGCAGCCTCTGCCATCTAGCATACTACCATCAAAGTTCATTTTTAGATGGCCAAAAGATGAGTGCTTCCGATATATATATATATATATATAGAGAGAGAGCACACACGAACACAACTATATTATCTCCCAAAAACATCAAAGAAAGGAGATAGAACTCTAGAAGAAGAGCCTGGTCGTCGTCATGGATCCACCCATAAATGAAGGGGTTGACTAGGGATCGAGGAGGGCAGCTTAGCTTTGGATACGGTCGTCCCGCGCCTCCATGTCTCTGATCAGCATCTCCCACAAGCAACAGTTGCACTTGAACCCCACCCCGAAGCTTATCATCAGCACCCTGCCCTCCTCCTCAGCCTCTTCTCGGCCTCCATGCACCCCAGCAGCACATACCACAGGCTGGTGCAGCATCATCCTCGCACCAGTGGGGAGGCACAAGTGCTCCACCCCGGCCATGAAGTCTCGGCTCCTTACTGCTGCCCTTCACGAGCATCGACCTATGTAATGGGCGACGAGCTTACAACTAAGTTTTTGATGACAATGTAGATTTCACCCTGTAACCTTTGGAATGTTTTTACAACAATCTCAACTGTTTCGTAAAACAGGTAGGAAACTGGTGGGACCTCCAGTAACTGGGTTTTTAACAACAATCTGTGGGTAAAATTATTTTTGCATGACAAATGAAATGCAAGCTATAATTTCTTTTGGAGATGAAAATTCTCCTTACAAATTCGTCTTCGCTTTACCACCAGCAGCAACACGCCTCGTCAGAGACCGCATTGTTACAAATTCTTCAGCAGCTGATGGATGGATTCCCACCTGCCATTGACAGCATAATTTTCAATGTAACAGCTAAATAAATCATATAGCAAGCCATGCATATAATCATTGGACTGAAAGATACTGGTAAAAAAAACAAAAAATCTTTTAACTCCCATCCATTTAAATAGATCACTCCATAGACAGGGCACACCGAACATGCAAGGCCATACCCACAAGGTGTTATATTAGAATATAAACAAGCCCGGAAGTTCGATTATTTGAAGGGAATGATTCAACTATTGGATAGCCATGGCCACCTGGATGAAGGAAAGTTTCATGACTGATGACAAAATATCAGGTGACAAGCTCCATGGTAAGTCCATGGAAAGATAAAAAGCATCTGGTATGACTCTTTTACATGGCTCATCCTTTTTCCTCAGATATCTAATGCAGGAAATTTTTGAGTACAAGGAGTTGTTGGCTTACTGTGCTGTCAAATTGTGCTTTAGTGGCTCCGCACTTGAGTGCAATGGCGATACCCTGAATATTACAGTTAAAACAATGTCATGCAATGGAAACAATACTCAAGATAACAAATGGAAGCAAGATTGCCATTTCCTGTGTTATCCACATATTACTAATATCAAGAAACTATAGCCATGATCATCGGAAGAAGATGCATGTTCAGAAGAGAACCTACTTTGGAAAATATCAAGATGCTAAAACCAATAAAGAGATATGTTTGAGTCATGAAAAATTACCTGCATAATCTCAGGTGCATCTGGACCACACATGGATGCACCGAGAACTTTATCAGTCTCGGAATCAACAATCAGCTTCATAATTGTCTTCTCTTGCCTTCTGAGAACATGAAAAACCAGACCGAAACAATGAGATATTCACGAATAATACTGATGTACACCGGCAAGAGAAGTAACTGATAATGGTGAAAACTTTGGCTGATATTGCAGAAGACTGCAAGATAATGGATGCATGATGCCTGCGCACGTGCTGTGCCAGGATGCTGCAGCCACAAACATTGGTATATGTCCAGGCCATGCATGTATAATGCATTAAAATGAGGGCAGTGCATTCGTTTACATATGCCACTATTAGACATGGCTATAACACATCTTCATGTGCTTGATTATATTTATGATATACTTCAATTCCTTGGGAGAATTCAGGACTGAACCAGTAGATATGAAGATAAGAACGGTATTCAATAAGAATAAAACAAGAAATCAGAAGCTAAAATATAAGGTATAACATTTTAAAAATCCATGGCCTTTTTTTTCCTTTGAGAAGCAGCGGTCTTTTGATCCATTATACTTACCCAGAGATTGTGTTCTTCATGGGATTGAATGTCGATGTAAATAACAGAATGTCACTCTTGGCTTGCTCTATAGCCTGCTGTTCGCTGAGGCCTACTACAGAGAGTGGAGGTATGCTAACAAACAAGTAAATGTTTCATGTCACAATCACATCAATAGACATTGAGCAAATAAATCATGTACAACTACATAATCTTGAATATGTAATGTGGCTTCAGGAAGAGAGCATCTTCACAGCACATTTTCAACAATGTTAAAGAAAGTTCAATTTTGAAGTGGAATGCAGCCTAAAAGGAATTTTAATAGATTTAGAATGCAACTTTATTTAGACTGAATCTGACAATAGTCAGGTAAAAATGCATTGCTGATGCCAAATACATAAGGCTTGAAGGCTATTGGCTGTAGGAGTGAAAATGCAAGGGTAATGTTGCATGCTAATCTGTAGACTTGAGAAATTCATTTTGACCATTTGTGACAAAAGAGCTATATGACACTTTATTTAGGCACAAAAAGAAAATGTGAAAATCCATGGAGAAAACTTGGTAAAAGATACAAGGTCACTGAAAATCTGTCCTCAAAAAAGTCACATGTTACTACAGCACTAAAAAGGATTTACACCACATATTGCCCATCATCCATATTGATTTGCATTAGAAGTATTTAGAATATACATAAAGTTCAAGAATGCACATAGCCCCACTGGTTAACCAAAACATGACACATCTTATAGCAAAAATTAGCTAGAGGGAGAGAAATAGGTGCAAAAAGACTGAGAAACCAAAGCTTAAAATAAATCATCAGAGAAACATATGCTTTCAGTACTGTTTCGAATTGATCTCCATTATTCTGGACATGAATAGTTATTTCTTAAATGAAAATCCAAGTCTTCATGAATGCATGATGAAATAAAGAGGAATCCAACGAATATAAGAGATATACAATACATATATATGTGTGTGTGTGTGTGTGTGCGTGTAGTGTCTATATAAATACATACATACATGCATGCATGCATGTACGTACGAATGTATACACACACAAACACAAACAATACATACATAACCTATATGTAACATACATACATATATGTATTATATATATGTGTACACACACACACATATACATATATGTATATCTATATAATATGTATATATATGTGTGTATATATATATATCCATATATATGCATATGCGTATATATATCTATATATATACATATACATATGTGTATATGTATGTATGTAAAGATGGAATAAGGTGAAAATGAAGTGAATATATTTGGGGCAAGCATGTAAAATCTAATGATGATTAAGAAGGAATAAGCACTCATACAAAAAATGGAAGTTAATAATAGAAATCTGATTCAGATGATTCTACCATAATATCTCCTTAGCAGTAAAAAATAGTTGTATGGATTCTCCATGAATTATTTAAATTTGAAAAAGGCAATGAATATTAGTACATATGAAAAAGGTGATTACAACAATCACAAGACATGCAGATGGGTAAAAATAATAGTGGTCCTTGTTTTGAGTCAGATCATATATACCAATACACATGTGAACCTATTACATTTAACATATGCAGGAAAACATTTCTCCACTATGAAGAAGAAGATAACGTCCTTTTCAACAAATCAACACCTTGCCTCTCACTCAAACACTATTCATCATTTAGTCCTGGCATGTTTGGCAACTTTTTGACATAGAATGGATGTGTTTGCACTATCTTTCCTGAGTTATCTTGCTACTGTATGCAAGGGTTACATGGTGAAGGCATTAGCTACAGCAGTTTTTTTTTTTTTGATGAAATTAGCTGCAGCAGAGGTGATGCTGAAAAAAGGCGTAGAATTATAAATAGATAAAACTTTTTAAAAAGAACTGGTTTTTATGTGGCAGGGTGGAACGGGAAGGATTCAGTTACCTGAACACAGCACAAGGTACAAAGTTGTGATCGGGTTTGGTTGGCTGTCCACCAAATACAGTTTTCTGCAGTCCATAGAGGAACACAACTTAATTTTTTGAAGGCTAATATCATGAAGAAGCAAATCTCCTTCAAGTTCAATTTATGGTAACTTATAAAGCCTTAGACAATCCACATACAGCAAAGCAAGTTCCTTCCATTAATGCCACAGGAGTGAGGTTTATTCGGTTTGTAACATCACCCACAGCCCATATGCTCGGAACAGAAGAGCAAGAATACTCATCAACCTACAAAGTACAGAAGAAGACTATAATCAGCTCAAAAACTGCATCCTCTAGCCTTAACAACACAATCTAGCAACATCTTCCATCATCATCGAATTGGTCAAAAGAAAGGGAAGAAAAAAAGCTCATATTAACTACAATATGAATCTAGTACATTTCATTGAAGACTGACAGAACAGATACGAATATTGAAGCATTATAGAGAAGCAACTAACCTTTATAGCTCCGGTTTTATCAACCTCAACACCAACAGCCTCTAGATTCAACCTCTTTGTGTTTGGACTTCTACCTGCAATTCCCAAAATGAATATGCTAAAGGCAGAATGTCATGTGAATTAATCTAAAACTTCAATGTGCACTTTGGTAACACCAGAAGAAAAGGAAAAAAGGAGATAAAATTCAGAATTATTAATAAGATTCCCAGCATAGCTTAGGTTTCACAAATTCAACATTGTCAAAACTTAGAAGCCAAGAGTGGGTTCAGCAGAAAGGAGACCTGATGAAAGGAGCATAAACTTGGGTCAAAACACTTCAAAGTGGCATAAGAAATAAGAGCAAAAGCACAGTGCAGGAACAAGTTTTATACCAAAACATATAGAACCCTGATGCTGAGTATCAAAAATCATCTGACAATTTATCAAGGAGCCACACCTAGAAGAGTTGTTCCAAGTTTTAATACAGCACTGACTCCTAAAATTCTTTCATATGTTCCTGCCTGAACGAGTTCATTTGATATCCATTACAGGGATTTAGATAAACAAAAGTCTGCTAACATTCAATTATCATGCTTGGAAGAGGCATCCTATTGGACTTGAGTGATTTTATACTTGGAAGAGACATATACAGAACTGTCTTGATTTCTTATCAACAATCAACAACACAATGAATTAATCTTATACTATATATTCCTTTGATGACGACCTTTGGTAGTTATCCTCTTGTCAATTGTCAACTGACTTCCCATGAAAAGTTCTACTCTCCTATACATCTCATTTATTTTCAGGAAAATTTGATTGAACTGCCTAAACATAACTGTAAATGTTAAATGTTATTCCAGTCACAGGACATGCATAAAGATTTAAGAAAGTAGCACCCAAAAAGTTGCAAGTGGCCAAAATCGTGTGATCAACCTTATTTTGAATGTTGTCACATCAGATCATATCACCAGAAGATCAAGATGGCTCTTTCCTCTTGCTCAAACTTTTAGGTTCATACACTGCAGCCTCAAAGTAATTATGCAAGAAAAATAGATGCAAAGAATAATACAATCCAGGTATACAGGATGCAAGAATTCCTTGTCAAAAGAGATACCAACTGTACAAATGAATTCCTAAACCAGAAGAACTCTACTTAACTGTTAAATAACTGGAAACTTGTTGCATTGTAACATGGAGAGCAAAAACTGGAAAGATGGACACAGCTTATTGCATATGTAATTGGTATCATTGCAGCCATTTATGATCACCAGGAATACATGCATACAATATTTAGGATAGACTAAATGAACTAATATAACAGAGGATGGGCTTATTTGTAACCATATATAGTTCAACAAAGACTAGAAACTTGATATTTATGCAAATTGCCAGGAATTTGTTGCTAAATATAAATCTTAAAAATGAATAAAGAAATTCTTCACATCAAACACAGCAGTAAGCAGGTGAAGGTTAGTTGTTTAGAAAATAAGAATTTAATTATATCATCACATGTTTGGCCTTTCCTCTAAACAGTTAAGAATCTAAAGCATGGCTTTACCATCTTCCACCTATGTTCTTCCATCGAAATAGATTCCTTTACAAAGTTTATCAGAAAAGATGTACCATTGACCAAAGTTCAAAATAACTGTCTCCAGTACAAATTTGCTATTACATACAAATTCAGAGCCCTATTATGTGAAGTACTGGCAGATAGTATCTATGTTTTTATATACCAGCATTTATATCGAGAGACTCAATAATGTCTTTTTAGAGATTTATGGACAAGCATTGGTAAGTTGTGAATTGCTGACAGCATATGTGCAAGCAAATCCACAAGAAGACTTGGAAAAATGGTGTAATCAAGCAAAAACATGATAAATTTTAGGTGGCAGATCATATTTCCTCCAAGTATAGATACTATAGGGTTTCCCTAAAAATTTAACTTGACCAGAGCGAACTAACTTGTTCCCCAAGTTACTCACAGGAGACAATTTTACTGAATAGGAAAAAGAATTCAAGATATTGCACATGTCATTAAGCATGAAACAAAAATGAGATAGGCGCAGTATGCTGTCAGTTCCACCCCATATTATTCAGATACATGCCAACATACAATTTTCAGAAGGAAATCTGGAATATAAGAAATACTATAATTTATCTGCAGGAATCTTTTAGCTTCTAATATTATCATATTTAACTGTTGAAACAGTGAATGACAATTCTAGATTTTTTTATTTAAAAAATGTTCAATAAAGTATTGGCATTATTTTATGTCATTTTGTGCTTGTGAGGGCTCTTAACTTTTGGGATTAATGTCTAGTAGAATGGTAGAATGAACTTTTGCCGAAAAAAGTTTTAAAGAACTTCAAATTGTTACTCTGAAAATCTCCAAGGATGATTAGCATGCTTAAGTTTCAGATTTAACCATTTAACATTTACGTTGCATGTTACTTTTTCTGCACACTACATGTAACAATAGTATAATATCTTAATTTTCAAGAAAATGATAGTCAAGATTTGTTTTCTTGTTGTATCCCTCTCTATATAACAATAGTGGAATAGAAGAATACCTGTGGCAAATAAAACAACATCGGCCATAATTTCATCTCCGTGGTCGGTCACAACTCTTATGCCACCTTCAGTTTTACTCAGCTAACATTAAAAACAAGCGTTTCATTTTAGAGTAGTAAAAAACAAAGAATAAAAAAAGAAAGAAAGAAAGAAATGAGTTAATTTAACCTCTTCAGGGCAAATATACCTCCGACAAGTTTGTCCCAGGGTGTAATTTAATTCCCCTGCCCTCAAGGTTTCTTGCAACAACTGCTCTCATTTCATCATCAAAACCTCTGTAAGAATTCATATATAAAAAGTTACAGAAGCTGGTAATACCACAAAATCTTTGGCCAAGCCAATCTAGATAATCTGAATGAAAAATAATATAATCATAAATATTTCATTATAGAGCGAGTACAATGACAGTAATAGTTACTACTTAAATGCCAACATAGTCGAGGAGAAGAGAAAATGTCTAGATCACATTAAAAAACATGTTCTGATGTTCGTGTTCTTTTCAGTTTTATCCAGCCAATTAAAGTTAACAATGCAATGAGGTAATGGGGATCAAGTACATAGGCCATTTGACATAAATCAGTAAATTTATGCAGGACTCGCATGTCCTAGATAGATAAAAGGTTGGTTGACTGCTGTTATGTTTAAATGGGACCATGGACGCTGGAACCTCCCTGAATCGCACGTTCAGGACATGCCGAGTTGTACCGGCGACGGACCGAGACGGTTCTAGCAAGCAAAACGAGAACCGGTGATGGCGGAGAAGAGGAAGAAGGAAAGAGAGCAAGAGAGAGAGAGGGAGGAGGGAGAGAGGGGGAGAGAGGGAGAGGGAAAGGGAGGGGAGAGAGATACTAGGAGAGAGAGAGAGAGAGAGAGGGGCTCGAATGCCCTCTTCTCCTCCTCTCGTCGTCCGCATATTGGGTGGAGCCCTATTTCGAACGAAACAGGAGCTCAGCCCTTTTTTTAATTTTTTTTCGCTTCTTTAAGTGAAGTTGGCGCATGATGTCGAGAGAGGGAGAGAGAGGGGACTTGGAAGCCCTCCTCTCCTCATCCAGTCGTCCGCACGCTATATCATTTGAAATAGGGCTCCACATATTTTTTTTATTTTTTTCCGCTTCTTTAATTGAAGTCGGCATACCATGTTTCGTTCGAAACAAGGCTCTGCCCAACGGGACGACTGGAGGAGAGGGGGGAAGCCCCCTCTCTCTCCCTCTCCCGACATCTCTCTCTCCCCCTCCCTCACCCACTCTCCCTCCCTATCTCTTTTCCTCTCTCTCCTTCTCCCTTTTCCCTTCTGGTTTTCCTTTTTCGGTACGGGACAGCTCGGTACCGAACCGTACCACTAGCCTACCGACATCCTGTCCCGTACCATACCGCTAGCCTACCGACATGAGTGTCAGTTCTGATACTGCGGATCTTGGATGGGACCATTATAATTGTTTATTAGTAGTTGGAAACATCTACTCGAGGTAGCATAGCTGCTCGTGAATCACATCCCTTCTACTTTTAAGAGACCTACTTCTCCGTACCCACACCCAGATCTACTCTGGCATTCGCTCCTACTTCTCCTACTTCTGGCAAGTAGGATTAGTTCTGCCAAGCCTATGAGGAGTCATCTGGCAAGTAAGGTTATTTTCTAGTTCTAGCCCTTCTCTTATTAAACTTTTCGATAAGACATCTTCTATGATAAAGCTTATGGCATAAAATCTATAAATGAAGCTCAGGCTCTTTTGTTCCCTATCAGCCAAATATAATTCAGATTAGATCAATTTGATACTTGGGTACCTATGATCCTCTACCTTTGAATTTATTGGGTATCCCAAAAGTCTTCTTAGAATTTGTATAAGAAATTTCGTTCAAATGATAATCAATTAAAATAGCAGAATCTTCCTTTTATTTGTCATTATTAATGTTGGCCCAAAAGTTTATGTGAAAAAGGGACCGGCCTATGGTTAACAGTTTATAATCAAATAGCCACAAATTTCGAAAATGAAAGCCATGGTCCAAGCATATAGCTTCTATGTAGTACAAAATAAAGAAGTTCATATAAATTATGAGTGGCCCTCACTAAGACTAAAGGTGCACCAATACTTGGCCTAGGGTCTTTCGATTAGAAGATTTGAACTACTTTAGGGTCTTGAGAAGCTACATGGACCAATTATTGGATGTCTGGCATATCCGAACTCAACAATTATGATTAGATGCTTCTATAATAATGCATATACCCAAGCACATACAGAAATCAGAATCTAAGCCACAAACCTCAATGGAAGTTCCTTTCGGTAAAATAAGTCCACTGTAACACCCATCCCTCGCCATATTGAAGCAAATTCAACTGCAATGTACCTGTGATGCATAAGATTGTATCAGCAAGGGAAGAGAGGGGGGGAGGTTGAATATTTGGATATCTCAAACAAAGGTATTGAATAAAACATGGCATACCCTCCACCAAGTATCACAGCTCGCTTGGGTAATTCATCCAAGCTCAAGGCCTCATCAGAAGTGATTGCCAACTCCTGATACATCAAATTAAAATTAATGACCTATGGCAAATTACAATACCCACGGATGAATAAAGACAAACTAATTGTATGCTTATCTTTTACACAATAGCAATCTCAGACCCGAATTCTATGATATGAGGAATTTTGATAAAACTTGCATATGATTTTTGTATGCCATACATCTAAGTTCACAAGACAAGCCAACATGGATTTGCAGCACCTCTAAGTCAAATATTGAGCTAGGTGGCTTTAATAAAGTATTTTTGGGAGATTCAGATGTGACAGCAGGAAATGTTAATAATTTCACATAGCCGGGGGAACTAGTCATCATACTTAATGAGCAATAAGAGAACATGTTTGAATGAAGGGGCAGGACAGCAGCTTCAAGAAGCAGGCAAAGTTCCAGAAGTATGAAGTTGGCAGGATACCACAAATTGTTATCTTTCAATCAAGAAAGTTAGCTTCTTATTATTGCGAACTACAGTTGCTTAATGAATCATAGCACGTACATTATATAAAGTTCAAAAAAACAATAGCAAAGCACAAGTTTTTCTTAAACAAGGAAGATTGTTGACAAACTCCATATCCAAGGGATGATCATTTGCATGCTTAATACAACAAAACTAGAGGTTGACATCTTTTGGTAGTAATTTGTTGTAATAAATTTAGCATCATTTTTAGATCTTATTTAAGCGAGTGTTTACATCAGCTAGCATCAGTCTATGAGTTAGGTGCTAATACATAAGAAAAGGCAAGCAATATATCATAGACCACCTATCACTGAATGAACCAAGAAATCTGCTGATTTTGAAATTAAGACAGAAAAAAATATAAACCAATATGTCAGCTACTGACGGAGATATTAACTAAACAACTTTTTTGGGTTCAACTATCTAACTAAGCAAGAATAGAACAAACCTTCCCAGGAATATTTACACGCTGAGCCCGGCTACCAGTTGCAATCAAGATATGTCTTGCCAAATACTGCAGCTTTGAACCATCAGGTTGCATCACTTCTACTGCATGAGCACCAACTAACTTGCCCTCGCCTTCAAGCATCATTACACCAGCATTGGACAATAGTCTCTTGTATACACCATTTAATCTAATTATTTCCTGAGTCTGCATAATGGTGAACATGAATTCAATAAGTCCCCATTTCAGAAGAAAAACATTTCAATGTCCAAACACTGTTATCTAGTTATACAAGATTTCTTCAATATTGTCACTATGATAAGAAAGAAACTGAAGAATGAAGAGACACGACTTCTGGCCTTCGGGCACCCAATAGACCCAGATGCAAGAGCTGACATGATCAACCGCAAACTATACATTTATGTTGATCAGGTAAGGATGACAGGATGATTCGACAAATCTTGAAAATCTTTCTTCAAACACTTTTTCGCATGCAACAACTGAGTTTGATCAAGTCTTGGGCCTCCTAAGACAAACCAAGTTGCTAGATCTACTGGCAGAATCCACTTTGATAGCATATAGTTTCAGTATAGCACTGATGCCAGTTTGACAAGTCTCTTGATGTCAAGTGCCACACATGGAAGGTCATGGAAGTGAGATAACCAAGATATCACTTTTAACAATGACCAAGAAATATATCATACTAGCAACAAAATGTAAGCTTAAGCAGATCTATAAAACCAATGAACCATAAAAGCTTGCTTGTAGCCTCTAATTATGACCTTGTTCTCTCAAATGGGAAGCACATTATAGCAAACTAAAAATATAAGAATTATGCAAGTATAAGATACTGAGTTTATAATCCAAGATGGAAACATCCTAGACAAAGAAGAAAAGCAAAAGGTTTGCCAAGCACAATCATAGATCTAATTTATATGCAAAAATAAATCAAGCTGGTGGCAAAAGAAAGGTTACTTGGTAAAATAGTTAGATGTGCAGCTAGACCTGTAGGATCAATCAAGGGTTCATGTAAATCTCATGATACCTTGTGCATCATCATCATCAATTTCAGCCAAAGTCTGCCGTACAGGGCTTACTGTACCGTACCAAAAAAAATCGGTACAAAACATTTCTTCAAGTCGGTACAAGTCTTGTACCGTCTGTACCAAGACGTACCACTCTATACTGAGGTGTACCGCCCTATACCGAGGCAGACCGAGGTGCGTACCGGTCTGTACTAAAATAAAAATTGAAAAAAATGGTTAGATAGCTAGTTCGTACAGAAGTGTACTATATTGTACCAAACCAAATCGATAAGATACCAATATGGTACCCGGTACCGAGATTGCGGACCTTGATTTCAGCCCCACACAAACCTAGCACAACATAAATTATGAACAAGGATTTGAAGTAACATAGTCTATGTGACTCTCATGATGGAATAGTTTGTAAAGCATAACATGTACATTAGCCATATGTCCCATGAACTATAGCAGACCTGAATCAAATCTGTCAACTCTCATGATGGAATAGTTAGTAAAGCATATCATGTACATTAGGCATATTGCCCGTGAACTATAGCAGGCTCCAATCAAATTTTTCTGCCAACGCCGCTTCTAAATCAAAAATTAATATAGTCAACAGAATGCTTGATCACAACTTGGTTACAATTAGATGAAGAACATGCTAAAATCAAGTGAAAAGTTCCTTCATGAATGTCAAAGAATTGGAACATTCCTATGAATCATAATGAGTTAAAAATGATATCCATTTCTTGTGTGAGTTCTGGTAAGAGATAGAAGAAATCAGGCCCTTTGAGATGAGAAGAATATTGCATAAGTTTACAGAAAGATATAAAGATATAATTTTCAGCCTTACCTTGTTATGCAAAAGTTTTTTCCAGTCGAAGTTAATTTGCTCACTAAGTTCCCATCCAAAATTTCTTGCATCCTATAAAGCAAAGAAAACCTTAATTAGCTAATCGTATATCTCAAATCATACACCAAATAAAACAAGGTAAAAATTGATTTGGATTAATTTCGAAAAGAAAAGAAAGTATTCTCACAGCTTTCCTCTCATAAACATCACAGAGCTTTGCTGATAATAATCATTATGTATGAAAAAGATTGGTTCCATATGCCAGCTAAAATTTTACCTCAAATTCACCTCGAAAAGAAGCCCCATAGACCAATATCTTTTTAGGAACACAGCCACGTATAACACACCTGCAGCATCACAAATTTTAATAATGTTTAGCAAAAACTAGGCAAATTTCAATACTCCTGTGTAACAGGAAAAGAGATTGACTAGTCAGAAGATCCTGTTTTATTCATATGCTTCTGTAACAGAACTATGCAACAAATAGGAAAAATAACTAGTTCCTTAATATGTAATCATCTATAAAAGAACAAATTTATATAGAAGATCATTTTCAACATCAATGAAATGTAACATCAAACAGAATACAAATCAAATCAAGGATACTACAATAGAAGGATCTTGCATTAGCAAACTTACGTTCCACCTACTCCTCCAACGACTTCCGAGCTGATTGGATGGAATGGAAGCTCACAAATTGCAACCTGCATCATAGTTGGTCAGTCCAATACAATATAAAGTACACTGCCAAAACTTCAGATTTTATTTAGTTAAAAAAAAGAATTGTCGTACATGATGTAGAAAGAAGAAAATCATTGAAATCATAATGATGTCAGAATTGTAATCAGCTATAAAACATAAATCAGTCAAGAATTTACTAGGTGAGTTCTAAAAAGGAGGAAGAATGATGTGCTCGCCTGAGCATTAAACCCAATCAGCTTCAGAAAGTAGGGTAAACCAACATTGGTTTTCATATTGGCCGAGACATAATTTCGATCAGTATCAGGAACTCTATGTTATGGTGTCTATATAAAACATTCTTTACGAACTTGAACAACAAAGGATGTCGGTATATATCAGCCAGGATTTTTTCAATCTCTCTCTTACTGTATTGAATGGTTTTAAATTAAAAAAAAATAAAGTTAATACTTTAATTTGGGCGATGTTTTGATCTCGATTCCCATATGTTGGCAGAGATCTTGAATCTCTTAGTTCTTTAACATCTTTCTAGCCGTCCATCCCAGACGAGATAAACTGAGCTCTCCGTTCATCTTGGCATCCGTCAGCCATCAAGATGGATAATATTTCTCAGCTCATGAAAACCTTGACAATAAATGAAAACACAAAGAGCAAAAGAGACTAATCTACCATTAGTCAGTCCACTACCCACCCTCACAACCGTCCAACCCTTTCACATAGACAAGAAATTTTTTTCACTCTTCCACTACCACGTGCAGGTACTGAACACCCGCAAAAAAATGTCATGACGCATAGAGAAAATCTTGTTCAGCCGCACTATCAAAATAAAGAACCAATCTTGATTGGGAGAAAAGAAGAAGAAATAATTATGTCTTTAAAAACAATGTTTCTTTCTTGATAATCTAAAGCCTAACCTTAGCTCCAAAGCCAGCAGAAGTCCGGGCTGCACGAACACCACCACTGCCAGCTCCGATAACAAAAAGGTCGAAATCGTAGTTCTGCTCCCCTTCAGCAGAGGTGGAATTGCTCAGCTCTCCGTCGATGAGCATCTTCCTCGCCATGCTTATCCACTCCTAGTCAAAACTGCAACCATTCCCAAAAAAAACCAAAAACAATCAACAAAGATTCGGCAGAGAAGAAGCAACCGCACCGTCAAGCCCGTGTCGATTTTTCTTCTCTTTTGACGAAAATACGAGACCTATCGATTTATTTGAAAATTCGATTATCCGGCACGGGACAAAATGATGACATTTATTATTGTAAAGAAATCGAGACGGAATCACCGGATAAAAATGATGAGATTAATATTCAGAAGAAAGTGTTGCCACGAAGAAATCAAAAAGAATTTCATGAAGAAAAGTCATGAAAAATGTTGTTACGAACAGAAACAAACGAAATCAACTTACAAGAAAACGATGAGATGATCGCTGTGGCGAAAAAGAAACGAAAGCGAGCCAAAATTTAGCTTTCAAGAGATGAGAAGAAACAGGTTTTTCCCAAAAAAAAAAAAACAGATCAATTTCTTTCTTCGCAACAGCAAACCTTCTTACTTCCCGAAATTGAAGGTCCGAGCGATTTCTAGGGTTTCGCGGTTTCAGAGAGAGAGGGGGGGGGGGGGGGGGGGGGGGAGGGCGGCTCAAGAGCCGTGGAGTAGTTGAAATGTTCTAACAGGTCAATCCTGATGCCTCCGAAATCCTTCCATTTCCATACATATGTGTATGAATGAATGAAATCCCATTCACACGACATGACAATTAACCTTTTTTTTTCCTGGAAAAGTAACGATTTGTCGTCGCGTAATTACGTTTTCTGGAAAAGCTCGAAGGCTATTGGGCACATCAATTTGCCGTCGCGTAATTACGTTTTCTTTTTTTATCTTAATGTATCTCTGCAGAGTTAGAGCGACGGTGGGGAGACTGACCAAGCCGGTGATGCCTGTGGTTAAGCGGGCGGATCCTGGACACATCCATCATGCTTAGGCCATATAAAAAGGAGTTATTTATGAAAGACTCGACCATGATGGTAGAATGAATCCGAAGTTTGAAGCTCGATGTGGGGTCCACCCCGCTGCTCCGCAATGTCCGTAAACTTTTGGACGAGATTGATTATCGTGTGCCAGACATGTACACATAGAGGCGAGCTACGTGGCTTAAGATTTTATCAGAGATGACCATGTGTAGGTGTCTTATCTTCTGTGTTATTTTTTTTTTTATTTTGTTGGCTGCGCCTACATAGGACTGCATGTAAAAAATAAAAAATAAAAAAAAGGAAAAAAACTGGCATCTGCCGAGCCAGCGACGCAACTAAAATATTGTATACGAGAACCAACGCAAATCACGTGGATCAGCACTCTGCAGCGAGAGAATCGGATGGCTCCGCGATGGCGATACCAATTGGAAAAAAATTTGAACGAGCCGCCCGAGAGAGAGCTCCCTGACCTCCGTCTAATATAAGACCGTTGGATTAATCAATGCGCCTGGACAAGTGCACCACCGTTAGATTAATCAGATGCAGATGTGATGCTAGACGAACACATTGTCTGCTATGTAGATGCTCGTTTATCACGGAAAAATTTGAAGGTTTTGGATATTCCCGAGCCCACATCGTCTAAGAACCATTAAAATTCCAATCTAAATCGCAGCATGTGGATATACAGGAAGAAAAAAAATCAGAATTTTTTTTTTAACTCTTCTTACAGAATGAGGATTGGATGTTGGGTTGATATGAATCGTGTCCTAAGAAACTGTTCAATATACGAATTCAGCAGAAATTTCAGTCTAATAATTAATTGAATGGCTGAGTGATGGACTCGCATGACTTCTACTCCTATGCCTGTGATGGACATGAATCATGAGGTAACCAGCTTATAAAATAGAGAGTCCAAAGGTGTTTATTGGCTGGTTGGTGGTCCTTCTTCTCTTCGAATGCTTTCCGTGGATTCTCTACAACATGGTTCAGGGTATAGTTCCTATCCTTGTCCTAAGGTTAATTTATCAGTTCTTGTATTGGCCATCATGTCAGAGGCATTCGTTGGCACTGATCTCATCGTAGGATCTTCATTGGGCCTCCCTGCGAGCTCATGGGGTTGTCCCTCTCATAGTTAGACCTTGCAAACAATAAAAAAAGCCCAACTCGCGGCCGAGGAGTTGACCCTCTCATAAGTTGCAATCCAATGGACATGTAGATCACCATCGAAATTGGCCATGCTTTGATTTCAAGATGGAGCTCATAATTATCCCCATTCAAACCAATTAGGTTGTCAATGCTCATGCTCTGATCATATTAAGTATACAGACGATAAAATTACTATTAATTATTACATATATTATATAATATACAAGATGAACTTAGATGTAGCTGGGTTAGCGTTTGCTCAATGCTACAGAGTAATAATAATAGCGACTCCTCTCAATGATTCACCAGTAGATCTCAACAACCAAATAGATGTCATTGATGGACACATTGAAAAAAAAACACCTACTTTCACATGTACTCCTCAAACCGGCATCATCTAGACTTCTTGCATAAAGGCCCACTGCATTGGCCAAATAGCCTGGATGCAGGTAGACAAGGGAGCGGTAGTGTCCATCAACTGTCCATGCTTCTGGGTCTCAAACCAGTACCTGCATGTAAAAAGGGGAGATAAAAAAGGAAAATCTCTGAATACACTTTTGGGAGAACATAATATGGGGCGCCAATCTGTTGGCTATCTGGTTAACGCAATGTTTGGAGTTAAATAGAGTTGATGCAAGAGGAAAAAGAAAGCCACCTGAAGGAAGACAATTCTGTGGACAAAGGATCCAAGTTCGCAACCTAGCAACAAGGCTGCAGCATTCAAAGTCGAAATGCACATCCATGCGTGCTGATGTTATTTTATGCGTCTACCTTATTGTATAATGGGCAAAGCTTTGCAGCTGGATGACAAATGTTTTCTTTTTTGTTTTTTGTTCCTCCACCATCTTTGGGCTTCGCTATGACCTGGAGTCTGGACTTCTCCATAATTGCTTACAGTCCTGATGCAACGGAAGGAAGCAGAAGCAGAGGCCATCTGTCCCTATTATAGTAACAAATACAAAGAAAATCTAAAGGCGTGGATGACCGACTCTACCATAGATTTAGAAGTATTCCCATCTTTATAAAGTATATTCCTCTCTATCCAGTTTTTGCTCCATCTGGAGATAGAGGAACAAGAGAAGTGCATAGGCCAGCCAAAAAAGGGAGCACATATATCAAGTTACATAAAACTTTTAAACTGCATTTAGAATACCAGTTTACCAAGTCATTGATTGTTATAAACTTATACCAAGTGGTTTAGGTTCAAATCCATTCAAATGCTGTAAGATCTCTGGATAAGTCGTGCCTCAACAGTTTAGTCATCTAAAGCAGACTAATATTTGCCCATCCTCCACTAGGCTTTACTATACTTGAATCATTCAAATTGGCTGCCAGGATAGAAGCTAAATACCCACTCGATTCAAACTTCAGCAGAACTTTCCTGGACAACCGCAATGATGGATGCTGACTCACCACGTCCCAAACTTTCTCAAGGAAGGCTTCCTGGTTCAGAACTATCATCCAATCAGTATTATCAAAAGCAATCTGGTCATAAAATTTTCATAGAGTTCCATGATAAATGAGCAAGAAAAATACAAATGACAGCATGTTTACAGAACTGAGGCTATAGTAGCTGTAATTGCTCAAAATATTCAGAATCTCAAAAAAAAACTTACATTGACCGAATACAACGACTCAAAGCATTCCACTCAATGGTGCATTCACAGATAAATAAGAGTGGGATACGCAATAGGAAAATGATTGTCTATTTTTGCACGGCCAAGCCAAGGACAAGTCTATGGAAACCCTCAATCACAGCATGGCCCATAAACCTGTCGCTAGTTGCTTCCAGAGCACAGTCCTCTTAAGGAATCAGTCAAGCTTGACATTGGAATAGAGAAGGGTGTCCCTCGTAAGCGGCATGTTCAGTAGAAGGTAGACCTGAAAGGCCAAAGACAATAATATATCAGCATCCAGAACTCCTGAGAAATTTGCAGGGGAAAACTTTTGAAATTAGTCAGAAACTGTAAGAATCTCCAAAATACAACACGTATAGTCATTTTTGTGAAAATATGACTTCAGATGCTCAGGTTTGATATAGCAGATCCAGCCCTTGTAAAGAAAAAAAAGGCGTAGTCTTGAGCAACAATCAGCAGTTCTAATCAATAATTTATACTGAATAAAGAAATTTCATTTTAATTCCAGCTAAGTTAAAAAGTATTAGATTTTAGCATTGAGGAGATTTCTCCAGTGATTATCTTGCAGTAAATGAAGGCGGCACTCCAATTTCACTATATAAAACATGGAAACCGATGCTTGATCCAAAGAAGATACAGCGTTAGCCATATAATAGGAAATAATAATCGTCAATTTCATAAAAGATTTTTCTTTAAGTCCGAGATAACTAGTTTAGATGAAAACTAGTTTAAAGTGACAATATGTTAGGGGGGAGGAGGGTACACTCCTGAAATAATGAGTAGCAATTGAGCTTATTCTTGTCAAAAAAGAACCACCACTGCATCATGCATTCAGAACCTTCAGAATTAAATGCAAGGGGGAACCCAAAAGTGCTGTAAAATTTTTTTCCTTCAAATATAACTAAAAGCTATGATTAATGGTCCTCACCCCAATAATAGTTGACACAAGAAGGATGACTCCAGTTATCCAGGCCAAACTTCGCCTGACCAGTAACACCTCTGAAGTGGTTCCATTAGTTGCTTTTACTTCTTTTAACCATCGTGAAACCCGTGCTGAAAATGTCACATCTAACATCGCTCCTGAGTGGGAGGGCTCCACATTTGACACGATAACTCCAACAATTTTCCCTATAGCAGTAAAAGATTTATAGAAAACAAGAAAACAGGAGAATAGGAATGAGAGGTATTACACAGTTATGACTCCATCGCAAGTCAACTAAAGAGCAATATTCGGTTCAATTAAGGGTAGAAAATGGCCAAGATGCTTTTTCTTAAGCAAAAAATAACATAGCAAAACTAGTTTCTGCTAGAAATCAAAATAAAGGTTGGAAAATGTCTGAAAGCACAAATAAGCGAGAAATACATAAAAAAGAAGCATATGAATAACGGCATTAATAAATTCAAAAGAAAATCAAAATTAACTCACATAGTTTGCAATAGCTCGCAACCTTATCAATTTTACTAAGAAGAAAAAAAGGAGCATATTCTCATCAACATATTAATCAGATAAATGCTTTATATGGAAAAGCATTGAATTTATGAAGAATAATAAAATTCAGGCTAAAAAACTATGCCTAGATCCAAAATTCAACAAGCATCACTGTAGAAAAATGATTTACATTCAGTCATATGAAGATATAGTAAGTTAGCTCTACGATGGACTGCTGCCTTTCATATATGCAGATGCTAATGCATCGATTTATGAAAAAAGTTTGCTGACAAAATAGTTTCCCAAGCTGTGAAGAGTTTGGGCATTGCTTTCTAATATAAGGGTGTGTAGCATTTACAGGCTGCATTTGTCATTATGTTGTTTAACTAAGAAAAGGACCTTAGATTCTGCAGCCAATGTTATGGAAACCCAACAAAGCAGTAGGAAAAACCTACAGAATTTTGCAGGTGCCCTGATATGTTTACCGTATGGCGCATGAGCAGAAGTCCAAATGTAAATCTGCAGGGCTACAAAAACCACTTACCTCTATAAGATGTTTGTAGCAAATCAAACAGCTTGGCAAGAATTGTCTGAAACAACTCTACTCCATGCTGAGTAATGTCTCCTGGACCATATTCCTCTTCCAGCACCTGTACGAATTTCATCAATTTGTCAGCACATACATCATAAAAAGCAGCATGAAATTTTTCAGCATATAGATATCACATACCAAAAGAGAATATTATGGAAGTTCAGTGCTAATAATGAAGTGCTTTAAAAAACACCAGCATGTTATGTTGATATAACTGACCAACCCACCTAAAAGGCGATTTTCTTTTACTAATAAGATATGAGAGTTAAGAAATGATAGATGTCGCTGGACAAATCAGGGGAAAAAAAGGGCCCCAACAAATGGTGGGCCATTTTTGGGCCGCAACAAAACTGAGGCACGGACTAAGTTTACAATAAACAGCATATAACAGACTATTATTTTGTCACTAAAAAAGTGCTCTAAATTCAATTTCATTGATACCGCCATATAAATAAGCCAGACAAAAGAAAAACTTCATCCATTTATTGAAACCAAATAAGCATAAAAACACTGCTGATGAAAGGTTTGGATCTGGGAAAAAGCTAATCGGAGGTTAAAACCAGAAAGGGAGTTCTAGCTGCTGATATCGGAGCAAGTCATCACCAATGAGATCTGAATTAAAAAATTAGAAATAGTTAGGAAGAAGCAGGGGAGTCGCTGAGTTAAAAGGAAGTGAATAATTAAAGGCAAACACTTCAGAGTGAAGAATTTTTAAAGCAAACAAGAATAAATAAATAAATAGAGGGACAATTATTCGGTCAAAATGCAATCTCAAATTCCTCAAGATAAGCACAGAGTCAGATTTCAATCCCAACTCAGAGTCACCCGGAGATGGGACCGCAGGGATGGACTTCCCCCCAAGAAATGTAAGATAAACCATAGTAAGAAAACTTTTAATGAGTGATCAGCAACAACTGACTCAGATGTATTGGTGTTTGATTTTCAAAGTCCAATGACAGCACGAGCTTGACAAGGGATTCATGGTAATATTCTGCTACACTAGACATTGCCAGTAAATTAATGCAATAAACATCACTAAGCCAGTGTTCACTTATGGTAGGCTACATTACTCATAAACAATACTCAAGAAAATTACACAAATATACATTGACAAAATCTCTTGGCTAAAAGTAATATTAAAATGATGAAGCCTCAGTTTTGACACCAAATTGCATGAAATATGTGCTAATATGATATGATCCATGATATCAAGACCATAAATAGCACTAAGAATAATTTCTAAAAGAAAAATTGAAATCACCTCAATGCCTGTGAAATGGCCTATCAATAATTCTGCAGGGCTCGCGCTGCTACCAGCCAAATCTTCATGAATCTCCACTGCTTTCTTGATACTTCTAAACAGGGATACTAGACTAGATGCATAATGCAGGTCTGCTTTCTGCAAGACATTAGCACTCAACCTGTCAACAACTAAAAACTGCATACTTGTATAGGTGATGTCACCAAGAGAAAATCACCTAACCTTTAAACATAACCTGTATACATGTCCTTTATTTAATGGACCAGAAAACAGATCATATAGCATATTACTCAAAACATCATTCTAGATGCTCTTGGAGGAAAAAAATGGAAGGACAACAAAGTTCAGTGGCAGGAAGGATAACTTCCGTGATAATTGTTTACTGATCATCATCATTAACATTATCTAGTCATGCACTATACAGTTGCAAAATGAAATTTTTGCTAACAAGATATATAGTACATCATGATCTATGGCAAGATGTTCAATTTGATACTCCACACTGTTCATTGCTATATACTCTTGTAAGATGCAAGTGGGCCACAATTCAATTGGCTAGATACTTTCTGATCATGGATCAGAACGAATCAGTGGTCTTCCAACTAAAAAAAATTCAAATCACTTGAAGCATAATTAGAAAGTCTATGTGACATTCATTTTTGTTTTTAAGCATTTTGAGAATGTTGATTATGATTAGAAGTGTAGGGAACTACTGCTGCTGATCTCTATAAATAAGGACGCGTATATGTCTACCATATATAAGAGTGAAAACATGTGTGAAGACAATTACTACTGTCCATCTCTATAAATAAACATTCTCTTTTAGTAGATACACCCCTCTTAATTGTATTCAATAAAAAAAAAAACCTTAAAGAGACAAAAACAAGATAAGGACGTCCACCAAAAAAATGGAAGCATGTTCATCAATTCACATTAATTAGAAAATCTGACAGCAGAAGGCTAAGCATTGCACTCGTGCCCACACACTCATATAGAAGAGGGGAAGTTAAGGTGGACCTTTGAAAGATCCAGCTTCAAAGTGCTACCACTCGGCAAAGGAACACTCAATTCTCCATCTAGGGATCCCCCCAGCCAGCTTGCCTGCACAAATTGATATGTTGTTAAGTGAAATCAAGACAACAATCCTAATAATATAAAAGAGGCTATATTTCCCAACTTTTCAATTCCCATAATAAGCCTCATAACGTTTCTCCCTTAAACATGTAAACTATACTAAACTTCTACAAAGAAATGGGATTCTAACATTGTTAGACTCTCAGAAAGAGTCTAGGGGAAAAGTCTCTTCAAGTTGGGATTTCTATGATTCTATGCATAATAAGGGTCCCACATCATCCAAAGTCCAAATTCATAATAATTTGTTGGCTGTAGCAAATCTCAATAATTTATCTAGATTAAAAATAATAAATTGTAAACAACTTAAATAATAATAATAAATTATCTAGATAAAAATAGACAATAAATCTTAAACAATTTCATGAAGTAGGCATATCAGTTCTAATCCACATTTAATTTTTTTTTTAAACTTACACATCTAAAATCCTTAGCAACCACGGCATTTGCACGTGATTGTGACTAGTTATTTCAAAAGGAGATTGGAATACACAATGACTTATAAACTTGTATAAGTGAAGCATTGAGCTTACAAGATTGCTGAGCTCCTTATCAACACAAGCAGCATTACACTCAACATTTAAAGGGTCATCCAAAGGAACAACAGAAACTTCATCCTCACCTGCAAAAAGTTCAAGGTCATCATAACATCATCTTTTTAAGCGTAATAAATATGTTAAAAAGAAGAAAAATAACAATAGCATTTGTATGTGCTTTACTTGAAAACTACTTAAGAAGGATTCACTAACCTGGAAGTTGAATTTCAGCTTTACTTGAACCAATAACCCTACTTTTGAAGACACTACCCACTTGGGTGTTTAAGTAGTCAGCAGACAGCAGTCGCCCTGCAAGTGGAACATCATAAGTCATGTAAACTAAAAAGAGGTAAATAACCACACATTTTGGACATTGATTAAGTTGAAAAGACTGACCGTCAACTCCCTTAACTTCTAGAATCATAACAGCATGAGGCCTGTCAAATGGATTGGCAGCTAGAACCTCATTTAGCTGTGAAAAAAATGGCCCAAATTGTGAGAGCTTTAATGGTAATAAAATTATGTGTGAAAAGGTTTGCTTCGCTGTGCACCTTATATGAAGAATCAGCAGGAAGCGAGGAAGGTGGTGCAAAACCAAGCAAGACTGATATGACTGCCGCAACTTCATATAATGACATTGAACTGGTCTGTGACAATCCAAGAATTCCATGATCAGGTTATGTAATGTATTAACATGGGGTAAAGAAACCACAATGATGTCTTCAAAATTTCCCAGATGCCCATATAAATAGTGAAAGTGTAGTTTAGCAATAATAAATAATGTGAAATTCCTCGTCCAACACAAGCATGTGATAAAAAGATAATAGAGACTATCTAAAACAATTCTTCTAATTCCAATCGATATTGCAAATATATCACCAATATTTTTCTGCCTTATCAGAGCTTTGCAATCTGTATTCTTGAAGAATTGTTAAAACCAGATGTTTTACATATTTGGACTCAAACAAAAACCTACATCTTCTTGTAAGACAAATACACATTAGACTAGGTAAAAGAACTGGAGAAAAAAATATAGTTGAGGAAAAGGTAGTTTTTTAGATCCCAATGTTTTTCTCCTTCTGGCAATCTGTAAAAGATGACAAGAGGAAACCATCTCATGCAACAAACACAAGGACAGAGCTCATATACATCCTACTAAGTCCTTTTCTTCCTTGAGTTATGATGGTTCAATCTACAAATTGCTGCATATCTAATTTTGGCAAGGCAGTGGACTGACGTGAGGTTGGTCTGCATGTTTGACGCTTTTGTTCATTAAATTAGAACCACTATGTGGATACCCAGGGCCTCTGAGATGTATATCACAAATGCTGGGGAATCCATATGTTGGGCTGAGCATCCATCTCCATCTTCCAGTAAACTAGACTATAACAAAATCCCTCAAAAGAACTTTTGATATTGTGGAGTGATTGATTAAAACCCCATTTGATTTTGATGAGCTCAAAGCATTTGAGTATATCTTTCGATTACTAATGAATTCAATTGAGTGTTTCAGTGAAAATCCTGTCTAAGTGTCCCAAGACTTGGTTCATAATTTTTGGATAAGTTAAGGAGTCTGTTTGAACCAATGTCTGAGACTCGAGTCGACTCCCGAGTATCACGAGTCGACTCCAAGCGTATCAAGTTCACTGGCACGAGCTCGAGTCGACTCCAGATAAGTACGAGTCGACTCCGACTGAGAACAGACAGAAGGACAGAAAGCTTCAACTCAGAACCTGTCAGCGAGTCGACTCTCGAAGTGCGCGAGTCGACTCCGATGTTCACCGAGTCGACTCCAAGGAAGTAAGAGTCGACTCCAAGCAGTCACAGGCAGAAAAGTCAGCGAACAGTTTTCGGGTCTGAGATTCGAGTCGACTCCAGTGGAACGCGAGTCGACTCCGATAGGTGGCAAGTCGACTCCAGAGAAAGCAAGAGTCGACTCTCAGCGGTACACAAAGAAAAAGTCAGAGAGCATTTTATGGACTCTGAGATTCGAGTCGACTCCCGCAATACGCGAGTCGACTCCAAGACACCGCGACCCCAAGACAGACAGAAAACCAAGTTACTGCTTCTGAGATTCGAGTCGACTCCCAGACAGCTCGAGTCGACTCCAAGACAGCTTCACGTCAAAAGGCAGAAGACCATCTTTCGGAAACTGAGAGCCGAGTCGACTCCAAGGAAGTTCGAGTCGACTCCAAGACTGGACGAGCCAAAAGACAGAGGATCGGGAGTTCGGGCTCTGAGATTCGAGTCGACTCCCAGGACAGTCGAGTCGACTCGAGTGGACAAAATTCAAAATTGGATCCACGGACTTCAGTGGATGAGCCGACTCCAAAATTGCCAAGTCAGCTTCAGAAGTTGACGAGTCGACTCCAGGTCAAGACGAGTCGACTCCCAGTCGTCAAGGCAACTTTAATTCAAATTTGGAACAGTTGCCGAGTCGACTCCGGAAAAGCTTGAGTCGACTCCCGCTACAGCCGAGTCGACTCCTGATCGCGCGAGTCGACTCCAACCCACCAACGGTCATATTGTCAGGCTGCGCAGAGTGTTCAGAACGGGCAGAAAAAGCACTCTAACGGCTAGTTTCCGTGGGGGTTGGCTTAAATAGCCACAGAGGACTGTAGCAAGGCAGAGAACAACCATTCCACTCCAACTAATCAAGCATTCAAGCTCTGCAACGTGCTCTTCAACGAAAAAGAGGAAGATCTGCATTTACTGCTTCCAACTACATCTTCCCAGCAATTAAAGCCTCCTTCTCCTGCATTCAAGTCGACTACTCTTTCTAGAGGAGACCAGAAGTTTAAGAAGCCATTCCTCATCTCCAATCTAAAAGCGTTTGAGGCTTCTTAACTTCATTTATTGTTCATATTGTTTTCATCTGCTTTTTGAGAAGCTCATTTTCTGTTTTCTTTCTACAACTTGTATTTACTTGGTTCAATCGGGGATTGAATCAAGGGGATTGTGGTTGGTTGGTGAGCCGAGTTAAAACCAACGTGTGTAAGGGTTTGATTGTGATCCCGAGAAAACAATCGGGGTGGTTCTAGTCGGTGAGCCTGGGAAAACCGACCGAGTTCGTTGTGAGCTCGTAAAACAACAAGTTTGGTTGTGAGCTTGGAAAACAACCGGCTGTAATCCAAGGGGGTTATAGTGAATTCCCAAGTGAGACTTGGGGAGTGGACGTAGGAGCAAGGGTTAGCTCCGAACCACTATAAAACCTTGTATTTGTGTTGGATTGTCTCTCTTCTTCTTCCCCTCACATCACTCACAGCACTTAGCATTAATTAAATAACTTGCAATAGTTTTTAATTAATCAACCACATCGTTTTAATTATTCAAATTATTTTAAAACCCAATTCACCCCCCCCTCTTGGGTTGTCTATCTGGGCAACAGATATGTAATCTTGAATTTCTAATTTATAAACAATTCTTGCATGTGATTATTTCAAAATTTAGGTATAAGTAAGTCCCTCTTTACATATCTATAACATGAGGTTTCATTAGTAGAGGAAATGAAAAGGTTTGCATACAACCCCGACCTAACTTGAGGCCTCCAGCTCCCCAGCCTTTAGCAGCGGGTGGTGGGTGGGGAATCTATGCCTAGAATTACTCGCACACCCTGTAATTAAATTAAATGTGCAACAAATCACCCCTAAGGTTATTCCTTGAACTTCCTCACATCTGTTAAGCCTTCTGAAACAATTCTTTGAAGAATGTTCTGAAGAAGAAATCATATAAAAGTTAGTAGAGTAACTCCTTAGCAAGTCATCTGCTATCCAGTACCCAGGGGCGGCCCAATACATTTGGGGGCCTAAGGCGAATCCAAATGAGGCCTCTTTTTTTTAATAATAATTTTTTTTAATAAATATAAAATACTTAAAAAAAATGATATGGGAATGGATAGCTATCAAGTACACTATTTCAACAAAGATACATGAATCTAACAAATAGATAAGAAGCCTTTTCAATCTAATATAATTCTTAAATGAAAGCACATAAAAGTAATTTCTCTAAAAAAGGGGCCATGAAACTGATTAAATAACTGAGATAATGCTTGGCAATACTGTTTACCATGTCAAGCAAGAGCCGAATAGGAAAAGGTCATCCCATGGCACTTCATGGTCAAGGTAAAGAAAAGAATTTGTTCAGAAAGGAACCTCTCTATAAGAGAAAGTAGGGGCATTATGGGAAATTCACTCCATCTAATTAATAAAAGTCCCATCCCACCATCTCCCCTTCAAGTGAGTACCCAAGCAGCAACTCCAACATCACAGCATAGCAGCCATTCAACCCCCTCCCTCCTTTTCTCTCTCTACCACCCAAGAGGGGACAAGAAACCGAGAGGAGAAAATTAAAAGAATCTCCACCCTCCAAGAAGTCCATCTCCAATCCCCCTATCTTTCTTCCCGATGGCCCAGCTGGATCAGGAGTAATGTGAGGGAAGGAAAACCAAGACCAAAACCAAAAAAGAGAAGGGATGAAAGATAAGAGTGGCTTCAGGCGTGTATCAAGCCAACCAAATCCCTCTCTCTCTCTCTCTCTCTCCACCCAAAACAAAACTACCGTCCCCAACTTCCCAAATTGCCCCTCTGCAGGCCAGGGAACTCTCCACCTCCCTTCCATCAAGGGGGAAGACTCGTAGCCAGCTCCTGTTCCCATTTTACATGGGGCCTTTGCTTCTTTTTGGTCACGGTCAGACACAGAAACTTTCCTCTCTCTCCCTCTCTCAATCTCTTAGCTTCCTTCGCCTCCTGGAGGCCTTCTATTGGCCCGAGGCCTTAGGCGACCGCCTCGATCGCCTAAGGCTCGGGCCGGCCCTGCCAGTACCATAGCAATTATTAATTATAGCAAAATCCAACATATATCAAATTTGAAAAGTCCCAAAGCCGATACCATCTGATATATTCCACACAGCTTTCTGTAACCAAGGTTTCAATTATTTCTTAGAGTCTAATCTTATAAAACATTCATTTATATTATCGCACGTATCTATTCAACTTCCTGAGATTGAAGGTTTGAAAACCAAAAGGAAAAAATGATTTAACACGTTCAAAGCCCTGCTTAAAACAGGTAGCCCAGAAATCCTGGAAAGATAAATCTTTTAAACAAAACGAAGAGCAAGTTCACAAAGAGCAAGAGATCTTGAAAATCACCTCGTCTGCAGCATCCACTGGCCGATTCCGAATATACCTTTGAGAAGCGCCATCAAGAAAGAAGACCGAAGGGCTACTCTCCGCCTGGACGAACAAATACACACTAGATTGAGCAAGATTACGACACGATCTAGCGACAAATCCACGAAATCGAATGGAAAATGTTAAAATCTAAAACGGCCATCAAGTTACCGAAATCTTTTGGTCAGTGAGATGGGGAGGAAAAGAGACGGGAGAGGAAACAAACCCTGGCTTGAAGGCAGAGGAAGGACATCAAGATTAAAATATTAAGCTTCGCAACATCACGGATATCCATGGCGGAAGGGATCGGAGAGAGAATTTAGGGTTTCTGGCTCGGGCTCGCGTGGCGCGAGGGAGGATCTCCGGACAGGTGAGAAGCTAGAGAAGAAAATGGTGGTAGACAATATGGGGGATTTCGTTATCCTGTGCCGCAGGAACACCAGAAAAGGCGTGCTTTAGATGGTAAGCGTCAGGCGGCCAAGATTTTTTCCTCCGTGCGCGCTCGGGCATAGAAAGCTTCTATGCGGACGAGCAGTCATCCGTCCAAGATTTCTGTAAACAGATCCCGTCCGTCCATTCTATTTATTGGTCGCTGCGATGACAGACGGAATGACTTCATGAGAAAAACGTCCGCGTGATTAAATTAGGCCTGGGTCTAAGGCAGCGGAGAGGACCTACTTTATGAGGCCGAGGTTCTCGGCAAGAATGTAAGTTTTCTTAAGATAAATTTCGATGGTAATGTTAAGATGGATGGTTATTGCAGTGTTGGTTTTATGATTAAGTGTTCGACAGGCCAGACTCGTGACAACTGGAGGACGACAGATCTTCGATAAGTCTGCCGTAGGTGTTGAGATCAGAGCTGCCTGAAAGGGTGTCTCCTATGCAAGATGGATGCCGAGGGCGGATCGTATCATCCTTGAGGAGATCCAGAGTCTGGAGAGTGCTGTCAGAAAGATGAGATTGCTCCATGACATTTGTCGTCTCTTAGGCGAATGCGGCACCTCTCGGGCAACCCATGTGTTTAGAGAGGCCAATAGTGTGGCGGATTGGGTGGCGTCTTATGCGGCTCATCGCTTTGGAGATTTTATCTAAGAGAACTATTATTCTATTTTAACTTCACTGCATTGTCTTTTATTGTCTGATTCCTCGGGCTGTACTCACACCCGTTGTGTCATGTGTGTAAGCCGCCGATACTAAAAAAAAAAAAGCCAATTCATAGGCTCAACTGTGCAAGTCGACCTTAGGTTACCGCAGATTCCCCTTGTTTGCGTGATCTGATCAGCCTCTACCAACGGTCTATTGCCGAGTCAAATAATGTGAAGAAATATACCGATATGTTTTTTTTTTTGAGATTTCATAAATATGACTATACCCCAAGGAAAAATTAGTGGTTTTTGTCATCAAATATTATAAAGCTTTTCTCCAATGCTGCTGCATGATTTTGATAGGATAAGGTACTATTTTCGCATTATCAACATAATATCGTATTATCAATGTGAAACAGAATAGCTTATACTGATATACAATCATTGAATGCTAAATGACTATCTTTATATAATATGTATAATTATATTTATTATTGTATATAATTCCGAATGCAAGTGTTTCCCGATATAACTTAAGAAAAGGAAATTTTTTTGTATGGATGAGCGTCGAAATTCAGCTTCCTTTAGGTTGTTGCTTTATAATGTGCATTATACTGAAAAAGAGTGTTTCAAGGTTTGTTCATTACATGTACATGTATTTTAATTGACATGCATGCCATAGCTTGAACAGGTGGAAGAGTGACATGGAATATTATTTTTATTCGTTAAATCTAGCAATCGTATCAAGACATCCATAACAGATATTCATAAAATAGTGCCACCGAACATTTCATCAATAAAGACCACCATTTGAATCGATTAGATACGGGGACTCGCAACAAGTGGTTCCACCTAAACTTTGGTGCAATCATGGTCGCATCAGAATTTTTGTTGTTTGTCTTCTAAGTTTCTGCAGACTTGTCAAAATGTGCATTCCTTTTTCAGAAGTTTATTGATGGAATGCTTGGGAAGTTACATGGAGATGATAGAACCTTACACAATATTAATAGATCAGGAAGGCTGAACTCTATGCAAACTTGCTGTTCTTCCCTAGATATGGTTCTCTTGGGTATCAAGTAAAGCCTCGGCATTTCTTATCTGAAATGTGCATGACCTAGAATCAGCATATTTCAATGCCTATCCTAGTAATATAGTGCCTCACAAGTCAAGATTTGCAAACTCATTGTTTTTGGATGTTGGAATTGTGAATCAAGAACAACGTAAAACTAATCATTCAGCGCACTTAGGTTATAATGAATAGCCTTTAACATCAATTTGCATGATTTAATAAATTGCAGAATTTTGCCTGGTATTAAAGAGGTATGTCAACAGGATTATTGTTAATAACTTAAATACTTTTTTCTGGTCAAAAAGACTGATTAAATGAAGAGGTATTGTGATAAAAAGAATGAAGAAGTTGATCCTTTTGTAATATTGCCTATAGAATTCGGCATCCCTACTGCTCTATTCTTCCCATTGATCAATTAACTTGTACGTAGTTGTTATGCAAATTTTATGCTTAAGGTGTGGTTAATCAGTGAATATAAAATTTGGATTTTTCTTACATAGAAAATATCTGCAAGTTAGATTTCATGCACAAATATGCCTGTTTGGCAATATATCTGCTATCTGAAGTGTATGCCAAGATCACACTAATATTTTCCATCTTCTGGTTCCAGAACTGGATGCTGTTATGACAATAAACTTCTGACTCGGCATGGAGTTGACATTCTGGAAGATCTGGTGATTCTGTTGGCAGAGGAATCACAAGCATTTATCTTAAGCTTATTTCTATTGACTGTGGCCTGTCCAGTGAGATTAGTGGCTAGGGCTTAAGTTTATGTTCTCTGTATGCCAGATCGCTTCAAAGATTAAGAAACGAGGAAAGGCGACTAAAATTGCTTTCTTAACAAATTTTGCCATCAATTTACTTGTTGAGACATCCATAGAACAACTTAGATCTTGGATTTGTTTTAGATGTTATAGTTATGTGACATCGTCATGCGTGTCTTTGGAATGTGCATGGTGAATTATGGAGATCTAATCTTTCGGAAACTTGTTGAACAATGTATATACCACAATATATACCACAAAAAATACTGCAAAATACGGACAATGATTCATCGAGAATCCCACGGTCTGATGCAAACACTATGGGTGATGTCTTCTTTCATGGAGAAAGATAAAATAATGTGTCATTAAAGAACATAAAAAAACTAAAGCAGTTATTTGGTTTAGTCTCATCATCTCTACCATGTGGTATAAAGAATGGAAGTAGGCCTAAGGTGTGTCAGCTGATATGAGGCATTGAAGTATTTATCTGGAGCAAAATAGAGGATTATTCTCTTATAAGATGGTGCTGATTTAATTGATTTATTCACCAAAATGAATTGTTCTGACTCATCTATGGGTAGGCTTTTTTTTCTCCCTTTTTTTTTGCCGTCTCTTTTTGTAGTTTTAATTATTTGCATAAACTAAACTTGGAGACAAAAGAAAGAAGCAGCAGCATGAGGAGGTGACTTATCACTGATCAGTGCAGCAGAGCAATCTGCTTGGGTGTTATTTCTCATTGTGTCATGTACCAGATATTGATGGTCCTAATTAGTTACTTTATGGATTGTGTGAAACATTCACTGCCTTGTTCCTTGATGGTATCATTGGCCTCTTTTATTTGGCCTCTTGCACAACTGTTGTAGCTTTTGCCATGTACATAATAGGGCATCTGCATGCGTGCACATGTGCATGATGTCATGGATGTTGCATTATTTAAGTTGATGCATCTCTTATTTTGATATTTGCTGCCTGATCTCTGATCCTGGTTTACAGGTGGAACTGAAACAGTGTGTTCAGCAAAACTCTCAGTCGGTTGTCACAGTGTATGAGGACCGATTTTAGGTAGATGTCTTCGGGAAGAAACAGCTAGAGGACTCAGTTGAGAGTCAAAATGAGAAGTATATTTGATGAAACAAATTTGATTTCAGAAAGTTAACAGGACCATCCTTGTTGCATTGTGTCCAGATCAGCCCATATTCCTTGCCTGACAAACGAACCATGGAGTTGAGAGCCTCGACAGAATGGTATTGTTATCCACTAATGCAGTTCTTATCATATGTTTTGCATACATGATAAGGTTATGTGAGCTTGATGAAATGATACTTCAGACGAAAATTTTCAGCAGGCATTTCAATTGAATGGGCATTTACCTGTGTTTTCCAGGATCTACCTATGGTCATTTCATCTTATAATAAGCCTTTTTCTCTCCCAGTAATCAAATTGTGCGGCAGAAGATTAGATTGGATGGTTTCTTGGAATCTGAGGGTGAAAACATGCAATGTTCATGAACATGAGTTATGGCCGTAGCGGTTCTAGATCCCTCGGATATTTTTTTTTTCTTTTTTTCAGAGCAAGATATCTGCCATGCTGCCCCTTTATCGTACTGGAATATGGAAACCTGCATGAATCCTGTTTCACAGAGTCTCATCTCCAGCTGTATACAATTTCAGTGCGGTAGCTGGAATGCAGCTGTGAATAGTGAGATGGTGGCTTTATCTGCAGCTGAAGGGAGAAACAACTAATGATATTAGGATAGAAAGCCTGCAGCATAGATTAGTCATGCCAAAACTTAAAGCAGCACACATTTTGCATGTTAGCTAGTAGTAAATTAATATTAATACTCAAGAACTTTAAAAAGTGATAAAAGTCCTTATCATTGTCATTATATAAAATTATATTCGCACTATATCATCAATCAGCCTTTTTCTGAAAAGGGCCTTGGGTTTCTGCTTTCTTTTCTGACCATCATTTGACCATTACTATTCCCGAATGACTCTGTTGAACCTACGAGCGCTATATGTGAGAGCAGAGTATGATTGTTATCTCATCCTTCACTTGTAGTATGAAGAATATATCAATGTTATTCCTTGCCAAATTACACTCTTAGTCACCTAAAGATGTGACTTGATATTCCCTCAGAACAAAAGATATTCCATTAGAAAAAGGATGAACCTTTGAAATTTCTTGGGAAAGCCGAAAGTAATGAAGATCGCACTGTTTTCCCTCCAGGATATTGGCTCGAAGCCTGAGCAATGCAGTACACCTCATATCTCTGACGCCCCAGGAAAAGAACACACAGTCGGAACAATACTGTTAGGATAAATTGTCGATAACTCTACAAACCCTTTTTTTCTTGAATAAAGAGGAGTGTTCGCTTCCGGAAGAAAGCAGCCGTGAGACTTACAGTCCGAGCCTAAGCCTTATGCTTAGTAAACAGCACTGGAACAAGGGGAAGGAATAGTCAGTCATTCTAGTCAATCCTGGTTATAGCTAGAGCATCTATATTTCAAGGAAAGGTTTAGTATGATTTATTTCTAGCATATCCTCCCCTTTTTATATTTTATGGACAGAAGAAGCACCGTCAGCTCAAAGTTGTTCCAGAAAAAAATTTAGCCAAATAAAAATAGAAGTAAGTGATGGAATAACTATTCCAAAAGGAATACAATTTCCTTTTTCTACTTTTCCTGATTCCGGAACCAGAAGCAGCCATCATGTGTAACTTTTCTTTTCGCAATGTGTAGCCAGCTGGGTGTCAGCGTGCGGGCTCGCATACACCCCGCTGCGGAGACAGCTCTGGGATCTTTCACCTTGGGTTAAGTGAACAGCCCGTAGAATAGGATGCCTTGCTTTACGTTATCTTTGGAAAAGCATGTCAAATCTGCCTCGGTCAGCTTTTATGCATAGGGTTATCCCACAAGTCCAAACAGCAGACGTCTTCAGCAGCCACCCAATTAAGAAAAAGCTTTCATATTGGGAGACCCCTCCCTACCCTAAAGAATAAAATGGATTGAATGCTTTAGTTGCTTGTGTATCACTTACGCCCACTGGTATCCCAACCATTGGTTTAATTAGAAGCTGCCACTTAGTACTGGTTTGTACTGAAATGATAAAGTAGTTTCCCATTAAGAATTACTATTTGAACTTCCAATTCTGACCTGTTTGCTTAAATGCATGTTTGGCCCAATTTTGGCTCATGGTAAACTAGCTTAGTCTTGTGGGTTGCCCTCAACCCTTTAGATATATTAGCCTTCTTAGGTTGATTTATTCAAGTCGAAACAGCTTCTGCCTAACCCGAACCCTTGTGAAGATATATAAGAATGCTGTTTACATCTTTGAGCCACGAGTCCAGATTTTGAGTTCTTGCTTAGGTCCCGATCAAAAGAATCTAGGTTCCACCCAATTCTCTTGGCCATCCCGAATGTTGAATGCTGTTGGAGTTTTAATTAACAAAAAAAAAAAATTAATTTTTTTATTTTCTAAATTTTAGTTGTTTTAAATATTTTAAAATATTTTTTGTGACGCCTTTTTTTAAAAAAATGCGACTCTTCGAAAGAGAACATTGGTTTCCGAAAAGATTCGGTATTTTCGAAACATTCGAATAGGTATTCTAACCATTTGTTTACGATAAAGGATAACACTGGTTTACTGATACTAAATCATGTATCTGAGAACTATCTTGCTGAAGGATGATACCGTTAGATCATGATGCTTCAATTGTTGGTCTTCATTTGGATCAATATGCCATGAAACGTGCGGCGAATCACCCGGTAAACAATCCTTCAAGTTGTCTATACCCCCAAATTAGCATGCAATCCTTTATGATGACGGCGATGTTCATCCCTCTAATGGAAATATAGGCATCGGAGTCTGGACTCTCTCATTTTAAGAAGACATGTAACACGTCATCTCGTTTAATAAGCCTTAACTGCCCATGAATCCAAAAGTAGAAGAAGTAAGGGGTACACAAGTAACTTCTCCATCCCTGTTTAATGACTCTCTTGTCATATTTTGGATTCAAGGAGCAAGGTTTGGCCTTTTCCGCTTATCTTTACATGTGTTCGTCTGTTCCTGAGGCATTCCTCTTTCCTTTCTTGCTTGAAGGCTCTCTCACTTGGTTGGCTCAAGTGGTTCATGGATATTGATCTCTTGTGGGCTCTTGGGGGAGAATTTCAGGTCTTCAGACTGAAATCTCCATGGCAGTTGATCGAAGTCTCAGGAGATCAGATGTGCTGCTCTTCTGGTTCCTCCTCTGCCTCTTTCTGCTCCCCTTGGCTCAGCCAGGAGATCAGCTGAAGATCTCCATGGCTTCTTTCCCCACCCGGCGGCTTCTCTCCCCTCCTGCATCCCAATCCATGAAGCCGCATCCGCAGGACGGCGTCTCGACTTCCCAATTTGAAGACAGCAAGCATGAAGTCCCCAGCGGCCCAAACCCCGTCTCCAATAGGTAGCTCATCGTCGCCACGATCGTTAATACTCGCTTGTCACTAGAAAACAAGTATGTTAATTACCTTTTTGATCACTTGTATTATGGTCGCTAATGAGACTTTACGTGTGTTTGTGTGTGTAATAGTTAGCATCTCCTTCTTCATCCAACAATGTATACATAAATAATCGGCATACATCCTTTTCTTCTTTCACCGAGAGAGACCTCGTAAGTGCAAAAACCATAAGTCCTTACGATTTTTCTTCTGCACATATTCTGTCTAGAGAGCCATCAGCAGGTCAAGCCTTAAGTTGATAGAAAAAACTAGTTTGAGGGCAAGCAGTGAAACTATAAGAGACCTTCATAAACTCAACATTTTGGTTTCTGGGCATCTTGAGCGATGTAAGCTGTAATCGAGAAAAGGGACTCTTGATGTAAAGTAATCGCCATAGGCTTGGCATCTAGCTAAGCTTAGCTCTATAATAAACCAAGTCTAAGCGGGCAGATAGAATCATATTGATGCCTAAGACCACATAATTTTCTCAGAAGAGCAGAATATGCTGCTTGATGTGAGGTTATTTTGGAAAAGGCATGCAGAGGGGGAGAAGTGAAGAAAAAGTGGCTTCCCATGGCCGGTAGTTTTGCAGCATGGGGGTGCCCATCCCTTCTGCATTTGCTTACGTAGGGCCCTACGCTGGCCAACATTGTCCAGGGGTGTCAGATCTGAGCAGCACGACTTCTAGCGAACACTGGGTTTGCTTTTGTCTTCTAGGACATGGGATCCAAGGCACCTGACAGCCATAATTAAGGCTATCATTTGGCAATTATTCATGTATGGAAATTCACAGAACTAAAGACTGATCTACTGGTTTTGTGTTCTTGTTCATGGGAACATGATATGCCAGTTTGATGCGTGGAGCTAACGGCGCATTGTCTTGCTTTCAACAGCCAGATTATATGTTTTAAGGCACAGCCACTTTGGGACAGTATCATTTACCACCGAGTCTCCCAAAATGTTAAAACTTCTATAGACCTGTAAAGAACTTGGAATATGCACAACATTAGCAGTGATGGATAAAGCAAACCTCCATGGATTCTGAACAAGTATTACTTACAGTAAGGTTAGTTGGCGATTTTAGTTGGAAGGTGACCATCCCTTACTCTGCAACATTAGTTCTTCAATGTTAGATGCGAATGATAAGAACATCCTCAAAGCTCGGTAAGCAAGCAAAATGCAGCATGACAGCCAGCTAGTGATCAAGAGAGCTATAATTATAAGTTGGTCTTTAATTGCTCATCCAAATTGACATGGTTAAATTTGTAGCAAGTAAATTTGCTTATTGAAAAAGAATTGCATTGCCAATCAGAGGATGGAAAAAAATCAGGATCGCTACAGATAGACCAAGTCGAAACTAATTAGTTACTGCTAAAGAGTCTGAAAAGTATATGAAAATATTTTGGCCTTCCGAACTTTCAGCACTCTTCTGATGTCCCCCCAGGAAACTTTTAATTGCAAATTTGCTGGGGATTAAGAGAATCACATTATTTGCAGTATATGAGATAAGAAGGGCAATTTATTAGTCTCTGCAATGTTAGACGAGTATGTCAGGATTTTCTGTGGTGAAGATGGGAATAAAAGGAGCCACGCCAGGCTCCTAAGCAAGAGTAAGAGGCATCATCGTCTGATAACTCTGGTTTACATCCATTTACTATTCTCCATATTGTTGGGAGCGCTAAGTAACCACGAAAAGAATTTAACAAAGATCAAATCATTTGCTATCAATGAAGATCCCACCATGGTTTTCCCCAATAGAAATTTTCATGTCTTCAGATGACCACAATGGGCATACTGTCGAATGAAGCTTTTGCCCTCTTCAGTAAGATATGAGAAAGATTCAACAAAATTCAGAGTTCTCCTCCTATATTTGGATGCTAAGTTTAGTTGCTGTTTATCTCTTAAATGTGAAGAGACCACCTTGTGAAGCAGAAAACTGTCTATGGAGAACAAACAAGGCCACTAGAGAATTAGAGTTCTATTTCAGCTAAATCCTTCAGGTACTTTCATTCTGATGCAGTAAACTTAGTGTGCTTTCCCTTGATACGAATAGGCGAGAGGATATAACAATTTTTCACTTTTTTTTTTGAAAAAATATATTTAGATTGAAAAAGATACAAAATCAACTTTGATCTGAAATAAAAGGAAAAGCTGAAAAGCAAAAGAAGGTATTGGATATTATTTTGGGCTAGGCTAGCTTGCACTGGTCATTAAATATAATTTTAGACCCGGTCTTGATTCAAACACCTTCACATGATTTCATGGACAAACTGATTGCAAAGATAACACCAGCGTCTTGAACAAAGAGGGTCAAGCTGCCGCATTCCTTCTTTGAAGAATGATCAGAATAATCTGAAAATGGCAACTGTTTGAATGCTTTATACACTAAAGATCCTGGCAGCATGCTTTGGTAATCTAACAAGAACAAAGGAGTTGCTCGAAAGGTAGTGTTGTTGCATTTGTTTCTAAGCAAACAACTACTTTAAACTTCATTTTTCCGCAGCATTTTTTTCTAATTGAAATAGCTCTTTCAAGGGCAAATTTGTACTCATCAAGGAGTTTATCCAGGACTTTCAGAATTGAATTTATGATCTGGAGAACTACTAAGGAAAAATGCCATCCATAATTAGCTGTGTGGTACAACACTGCTAGTGAGTAGTGGGAATTTTACTTCATCACCAAACCATGTTATGGATTTTCCTCTCTCTTCTTTTTGCCCCATAAATTGCTCTCAATACATGCGTTGCGATTTCAACAAAGAAGAAAGTGAAAGAGCATAGCTCACAGTGTCAAGTGCCAAATGTAAGCCAACCCTAATACAAGATGTCAACAAAGCTTCTTGCTACTCTAGAAGTGACTGATAGCTTGATCTTTGCAAGTTAACTTTTGTGCATGCATTTGATGCAGGAAGGGTTTGGAGCACTGCAATTATTGCAAATGTTTGCAATACTTTAAAACAAGAACGATAATGAAATGTTTGCCTGCTGCAAGCCTGCAGAGTCCAGGGAGTGCCTTCTGCAGTTCTCATTGAGGCAATCTTGTAGGCTTACATGACATATTTCTTGACAGAAGGTTGCATCTTTCGAAATGTTCCCACACCTGTTTCATATAAACTTCATTAGTTTCTTTAACCCTATTTTCCATCGAAACGTCAAAAGTTATTGAAATGGATGGCAGATCGGAACTTACAAATTCATATGTCACCTTTTGCTCAATTGACGCGGGACTATGACAATTTTCCTCACCTAATCTTGTAATATTTTCATCGTGAGTTGGCTCGGTCCTACTAAACTCTCATCGATATGCAAGTTCCACTGGATCCTTGTATCAGGGCTGTGATTCATACTAGATCTGGCTCCGATACCACTTCTCTCACCAGGGCTGTTATAACGGTTGCAACTGTCAATTAATTTAGAATTATCTGGAAAATACTTTTAAATATTATTTACTAAAATGCCACTGTCGGTGCGGAGGCCCACTTTGCATATTTGGAGGCGGAGGCCCAGTCGAAGACCGGCGGTGGATGGTTGGTTTTTGGCGGGCGACGACGTGCCCCTCTCTTTCGCGGTTTCGCCTGCGAGCCCAACTCGTACCTTCTTCTTCTCACTGGAAGAATTAGGGTCTCTCCTCCTCGGATCGATGGCTCGCAGATTGAATCTTTCTTATTCTCACCAGAAGAATTCGGGTTCTCCTCTTGGGATCGATCTCTCACAGATTGAATCGTTTCAGGGGCTTCTCTAAGGGTTCCTTCCGACATGTTCATTCAGGTACTTCTCCGATCCATCCCCATTCTCAGCTCATTCTCTTCTTGATTCAATTCGTTCACGAGTTTAATTTCCAATAGAGATACAATTTTTTCGTCGGATTTAGTTATCGTATTTTCCTACAACGGTGGGATGAATCTTTAAATTCTTCCATCGTCGGAAGAAAGTTCTCACGATCTTGTAGCTGCTTGGAACCCTCTTCTTGATTTCCTTTTTCCCCTCTTTCCTCAAATAATGTATTGTTATTCGAATTTCTGGGTGGAAACCCTGCCATCTCGATCTAGGTGCTGAACACAGAAGCATGGGTTTATCTCCGAAACATCTCGATCCAGTTGTGAATCTGGTGTTTGAAGACTAAATTTTGCTAAATACGGGGCTATTCTTTTCTGGTATTTTTATTCAAGTATTTCCAATCCCATCTACAACGTAGCTCATTTATCTTCTGATTTCTTATGAATATATTTTCCAATAGAGAAACGATTTTCCTTGGGGCGATCATACTTTTTTAAGGAAAAAAACCTTGGGCCGGATTACTTTTTAAAATTGCATTTTTTATGCAAATAAATTTTGTATCTTTGAAGAAAGTTTACCTTTTTTTTCATGGAATGATCTTGATTGTTTTTCTTTTCTTTTCCCTCTTTCTTTAAATGTTGGCTTATTCTTTGAATATCTATATGGGACCATAAAACTCCTGAGAACCAAATTTCACTGAATTCTGCTGTTACTTGTAATGGGTCATGCAGGTTTAATCCGAAATTATTCTGCGAATATCCTTTGTACCTTTAGATGGCTGGGTATTGAGTATGTGCTAATGGTTAAAAGCCATCTGGTATGGCTTTTGTTGTTGGATTTTGTTTTCAAAAACTTTAGTTGTTTAAAATTATTTTTAAATCTTTAGAGCGTCTGGTAGCAAAGATTTATTGCTTTTAGAAAAGATTGCAAATAAAAGCCAGAAACAGCATTAGTTTTGTTCAAAACCAATCAATCTCTATGTCTTATTGGTATTTCACTAATTAATAGATAATCGAAATACCAAAAACAACAAATATACCAAATAGGCCTGTAGATATGAAGATATCTATTGTTAGACTAAATTATATAATATCTCTTTACAAAGTTATATATTCAGTTCCGATTCTGCTGCCTTATTTTCCCAAGCTTGTTATTGTCATTGCCTCCAAGGAATCATTTTGGTCAGCCTTAAACAAGAAAACTAGCCCCTGCCATGCGGGAGACAAGGAATGTCTTATTCTGAGTAGATAGTTATGACAGATTTATTTTGTTCTTTAGGTAGATAATGATGATAATGAAAGCTTTACCAAGATTCGGCTTTTTGGCCCAATGGGGAGGATAGTAGCTTGTGCAAATCAAAGTATCCATTTTGAGTTCAAATTCTATTTTGACTTTTGATTGAGATAGTAGCTTTTAAGGGTTTGTTTGGTTCGGGGTAATATGGCGTGAGAAAATAAATTCCATGTCAGATTGTCATGTTTGGTACAAAAAAAAGATGAGAAAGATGGTAAAATAAATGACGAATTCCATATTTGTTTTACTGAAAGAGAAGGTAAAACAAACACTATTAGGGGGTGGTATTTGTTTTAGATTTTTTGCATACACACCCTCCTCAATATTGAAATTTGCATGAATATCCTTCCAAAATTGATATTTGCATGTATACTCTCATCAATCACTTGTTTTATATATATACCTTTTTTTTCTTTGTATATGTACCCATGCTGTATAACACCGTTAAAAAGTTAATAGTTTAAAATTGAAATGATAAAAATATCTTTAATGGATAAACATGCAAAAAGAAACGTTAATAAGGGTATATATGCAAATAGCAATTTTGGAGGATATTCATGCAATTTCATATATTTAGGAGGATATACATGCAAAAAAATTCTTGGATTTTTGCATAAATACTCTTTAAAATATTAAAATTTGCATTAATGCCCTCCAAATTAATATTTATGTGCATGCCCTCACAAAATACTATTTTTTTATGAATACTTTTGACATAGCGATTCAGCTAGCGTAATTAGCCAAAATCATATTTATTTAAATTAAAAAATAATTAAAATTATGAAAGTATCTTTTTATTTTTCAAGTTGGTAATAAGTTAACAGGTCTCACTAGAAACTAAACTACCGCCTTTGAAAAATTTTTGGATCTCTCTCGACCCTCTCTTTTACTTCTCTGTCTAAAATCAAAACCATTCCCTCGACTTTTTTCTCCATCATAGATAGTTCGTCATTGTATCCTTTTTTACATAAAGATGGCTAGGTCATGTTTTAGCTTTCTGAATTATTTAAAAAAAATTATTGTGAGATATTTGCAATATTTATCTTTTAGTATATGAGATTTGCAATGTTTATTTTTTAGAGTCAAAAAATTTTTCATGTGCAAGCTAGTAGCTGATTTAAAATTAATGTGACAAGATGGGCCCCATATGCTAGATCTTTTTTTCTTCTAAAAAATTGAAGCTCCAAAAAAAAGTAGCTTAAGGTACACAACATAAGGTGTGGCTTTCTACCATATGGCTGCGGAGGTTGTTAATAAGTCTGAAGGATTCGAAGTCTCTCAATAATTTTGCTTAGGGATGACTGATATTGTTCTTCCACCCATGACTATAGTAGTGGCAAGAAAGCTTGATCATTGTAAACTATCGTATGTTTTTAAGAGATTCTAATTCTTTTCTATATTTTAATACATGCCCTCATATATGCATTTATAGCAATAAATATTATAAGCTATATTTCGATAAAATAAGATATAGTGGTTGTTATAAATGAAGAAGAATAAAATAGAATAATCCCATAATTAGTGAAAGAACTTTCATAACTCTTTTTGTTATCTAATTGTCGAATCAATCTTTTCTTAAGTAATATTTTTTAAAAAATATTGAGGAATAAGCACTGGACAAATCCGAGTATTAAAATAGGTTGAAATCGAAAAAATAAAATTAGATTTTTTTTGCATATAAAGCCTCCTAAATATGTGTAATTATATGAATAATACCCTTGTAAAGTGTTATTTGCATATATATATCCCTATCAATGTTTCTTATTGCATATCTACCTATTAAGTCTAATTTTAAATCACTAATTTCTTAACGATGTTAGATGATGTGGGCACCTTTGCAAAAAAAAATAAAGGGTATACACACAAAACAAGTATTTTATAAGGATATACAAATAAATATTAATTTTAGAAGAGAATTTATGCAAATTTTAATATTTAGGAGGATATGTATGCAATTCTTTTTGTTTATACCAAATTATCGAGTGAAGGTAATACAAAGCTTTTTGCGTACATATTTTTTAGATATTGAAATTTGTATGAATATCTTTCCAAAATTAATATTTACATATATATCCTTATAAAATACTTGCTTTGCGTGTATATCCTTTATCTTGGAAAGCCCACTAACTAATCCTTGCTTTGCATATCTTGAAGTCCGTCATGATTCACATGAGCCAATCTAGCATGCCATAAATGAGCAATACTATGCTTAAGAGTCCGATCCATATAAAAATTACCTATAGACATAATACAAAGGTTGTTCACTTTCCTACCTTGATTAATAAGCTTTTTTGTCCATGATTCATGAAATGGAAATCAAATTTTTCTTCATGCCCGACACATGATAAACATTATTCACATAAACAGAAGAACTGTTGATGAGATGAGAGAAAAATCACCAATATTTTTGATAGGATAAAATAAATTACTGACAATTGCAATAGCATCAGATAATCATATAAAAAATCAAATATCTCTCTATGATCAATTAGATGATTAGAACATTCAGAATCAACAATCCAATCATGAATAAAATTAATATCTGGACATGAGAAGAAATAAAACATATGCATGCTGTCTATCAAAACAACTGGAATCAACAATAGTAGTAATAAGAGCCCAACTACGAGTTTTCTTCTCTTCCCTATGTCTGAAGTAGAAGATGCAACATTAGATTATTTGAGCTTTACTATGCCATCTTGAATTTTGTAGCCAAATTTTTGACACCTACGATAATATCTCTTGAATTTATAATTTTTTATTAGGATTTTTGTCTTCCTCATATTCTCCAACCGGCCTTTTTTTCTAAATTTTTAAATGCATTGTTCCACTTCTTATGTTTATTTTTACTACCAAAAAATAAGACTTATTCATTTTGAGAAAATATAGTGAAATCATGCATTTGAGTATTAAGTGCTTCTTGATTAACAAAGATATTTTAGAACTCTACTAATATAGGTTCTTTAGCCCGTCCAGAAATAGCAAGCATATAACCACTATACTCTTTATTCAAACCACGAATTAACAGACTATATTGTTTATTTTCATCATAACAAGAATTTAGATCGAGCATATCAAGCTTATTAAATAATTTCTTTCTTGTAAGAAAATATTGAAAGATTGTAAGGTTTGAGAGCATTAGTCTCGTTCTTTAAAAATTAAGGCCGAGCCTCGGTAGACTTTCAGTGGGGAACAGTAAAAATATTCTATGCTATTTTATATCTTGAATATATTGGTGATTTTCTTCACTCATATTGGTTATAAGAATATATATAACATATCTAGCTTTGTTCTTCCACTTTTTTCTTGCTTTTACATTGTCATGAGTTTCTGGTGGCTTCGCGATATTTATCCCATTCACAATCTCCTATAAATCTTGCCTAATCAAATAATATTTGATGCAGGCCTTCCAATACACATAATTGGTGTTATTCAATTTTGATACCAATGCTAGAGATGGTGATATCTTGAGCCATATTGATTCATTTCTTGAATCATCAAATCAGAGTCCACACACTATCACCATCGTACAATAAAATACTGGAAACTTTTCAACTATGCCAAGGTATGAACACACGAACAATTGATCTCCAAGCTTATAGCTCTGATACCATATAAAATGATGCACTATTTGGAGTAGATCAAATATGCCGGCCCAAGATCCAAAATAAACACCAAAGAAAGAAATAATAGAAAAAAAGATGCTAGAAGAAAAGAATAGGAGATAAAAAATATTTTATTAAAAATTAAGTCACATAAGAAGGCCTTTTCTCACATCTCATTAAAGAGGTTATCTCTTACTCTCCTCCTCTTTCTTTTTTTTTTTTTCTTTTTTTATACCACACCAAAGAAGATGCCTAAGGTTCTTTTAAATAAAGCATTATATGAGTGAGTTGTTTGATTTCTATCTAAATTCAAAACTAACAACTATTAAAAAATAAAAATAATTATTTAAAAAAATAGAATAACAAATATTTATTCTAAATGTAATAATTAAATATAATAAAATTAGAAAAAAATTTAGTATAATCTAGCAATAATTCTCAACGGTCTCCCTCGTTGGGAAGTCTTTGCTAAAGGTTCATATGCAACTACCAGTCAGTCATAAACAATCTAATATATAGAGATTCCGATCCCTGGTGGTGGGGTCTACAGCTGTTTTGATTGTTGGGATGGTCACGTCCTTTTGTCTCTTGCACCATGTTATAGACAACCTTTGTTTATTGCAGATCTCAGTAGTTTACGGTTAATCCTTCGATCGCTCCAACCACCGACGCTGTTATCGAGGGAGAGGGAAAAGACCAGCCGTTGAACGCCGCTGGCGGCACCCACCGCGAGCGAGCGAGCGAGCGAGCATGTGACGTGCTGCGCCTGCCAGGCTTTCTCCCCCGCGGGAATTTTCATCAGTTGTCTTTTCATATTCTTTTGCCAGAGGCTTCACGGATCGGCTTATATTGTGCTACTTTGAGGCACTTAATTGAGGCCGGTTGGTTGTTGATGTCGATAACAGCCAACGGCAAATTCTTGATGTACCGTGCAGTATGTTTTTACTAGTATTTTTGGTCTCTTTGACCATGCATTCATCACCCTCGCGGGGCAAGAATTCTGCATGCTAAGTCCTGCATGGTGCAGGAGGCGATTTGACATAGACAAGCATCGGATTGATGTGGGCGGTCCACTTGTCATCCCATAGAGAAGGTGGAGGATAGGAATAGTTGGCCAATTATTCTCGCTGATGATTGCAGGAATAGGTGGAGGACGACTGCTAGATTTGTAATCCATTTTTTTTTTTAAAAAAAAAAATCGGCTAAATTAAACCAATATAGAATGAATATAATTGTGGAAATCAGAAAAAGAAAATCCAAAAATTAAGCTGGAAGAACTACCATAGTCTCCTTAGCACGGTGCCGGTATCATTGGTAATCGTCGAATGAAAGATCATTGGTAATCCACCCCACCCCCTGCAGCGCCCAAGGCGGAAGCTTTTTCTCTCCCGCGGAGTGAGGTCTACGGCGTTCTGATTGGCGGCATGGTCACGTCCCCTTGTCTCTTACCACATTTTTTACACAGCTTGCATCCCACCTCTTCTTACTAATCTATTATTTTATTTCCTACGGATCTTATTAGTCTACAATTAATCCTCCTATTGTCAACTCTAAACATGCGCCAAGTACCTCCCTCCACTCTTACCGGGGGAGAGGGGAAAACCAGGAGTTATATTGACCCCGGTAATGTTTGACCCGCTGGCCCCCACCGTGAGCGAGCGAGCATGTGATGCGCTGTCAGGCTCTGCCCCCGCGGGGTGGTGGTGCTCGGTGGTGACTGGACCGCTCGTTCTCGGGTGTTCGAGCCACGACGTGGTTGTCTCTTCGCGCGGGGGAAGAAAAAAAAAAAAAAAAGACAACGCCTCCCCTTGCGCCCGTCTTCCCATCTGCACAGATGTCAAAGCGGGCGGTGGACTATACGACGGTCGCCGGGCGCGAAGGAAGGCGTGTCCTTCTTTCGCGCGAGGGATATACCTTCCTCCAGCTCCTCCTACGGTATAGGGAAGAGCCGAAGAAATCAACCCGATCCCGTGGGCGCTGGCGGCTGAACATGATACGGAGAGAGACTCTCTCGCCCTCCATTTTCTCCTGCTTGAATCATAATTTTTTTATACATATAATAATATACCAATTAGAACAGTATATTATCGTCATACTGACGTCTAGATTCAAAAAATAAAATTAAAAAAAAAAGTCATACTGCTATGTACCAATTATGTGACATATTTTACCAATCGAATTAATTTCGATGTAGTTAACTGTAGCCACCGTGGAGAGGGGAAGAAGCCCAAGCCAGTTTTGCTAGCAATTTAATTACTAGTAATATTAGTAGTGATTCTACTGCACTGGATAGCTACCTAACCTACCTTTTATGCTTCCACATATAGGATGCCATGTTTGTGGGTCGTTTCCTTTTTGTATGTCCCTCCACGCACACACACAATGTGACAAGATTCCTTGATCCAGAAAGTGCCTAATTTTTTTTTTTAATAATCACACTAGAGTTTTTGTATGAAATGGTACAGCCCCCATCTCACAGGTTCTTACTTATATTTTGATGCTTCAGGACGCCCTGGCATCATATAGTGAGACGCCTGTTTACCAATATATATATATATATATATATATATATAATTATATATTAAACATTTAACTGGAGCAACGTATAATCCTTTTATCAAAAAGGCCAAAAAAAAAAAAAAACAATAACAGACAATTCTCATTCAATTATGTCTCTTAATGTAAATATCTCGTTCTGAAAATATTTCCGGTTGCTCCCCGTCTTCCCAAAAAATCTCGGATCTCTCGCTGATAAAAAGATGGAAGGGAGCGAGCGACTGCGACGGTGGAAATTAGTCGCGGTCGCCTAAATTTCGCGGGCCCCACCGCCTCTTCATTCCAACTGGCACTCCCAAAACCCCGAGGCACGCGTCCCACCCCCATCCGGAACCAACTCGATTCCCCGAGAGCCGTTTCCCAGACGCTCTTTTCTACAAAAAGGACTCTCTCGTCGCTCCTCATCAGTCATCTCCTTCCCCCTTCCAAAAACCTAACCCAACCGCTCCATGGAGAACTACTCCTACCCGGACTCCGGCGACTGCTCCCCTCGATCCCGCGAGATCGAGTGCGAGAACTCCGTCTCCTGGGACGAGCCCCCACCGCCGTCCGCCGCCGCCCGCATCAAGCTTATGATTAGCTACGGCGGCCGCATCCAGCCCCGTCCCCACGACAACCAGCTATCCTATGTCGGCGGCGACTCCAAGATCCTCACCATCGACCGCTCCATCCGCTTCCCCGCCCTCCTCTCCAAGCTCGCCTCCCTCGCCAACCTCGACGACCACCTCTGTTTCAAGTACCAGCTCCCCGGCGAGGACCTCGACGCCCTCATCTCCGTCACCAACGATGAGGATCTCGACCACATGATGCTCGAGTACGACCGCCTCCACCGCTCCGCCGCTAAACCCACCGCCCGCCTCCGCGTCTTCCTCTTCCCCCTCAATCCCCCGCCCCCCTCCGCCGCCCTTCTCGACCCCAAGCCCGACCGCCAGTGGTTCGTCGATGCCCTCAACTCCGTCCCCGTCCCCCCGCCCCTCGACACGGTCGCCGCCTCTCCCCCGCCCCCCACGACTGCGGTCAAGGCGGCGTTGCCGAGTCCCGATTTCCTCTTCGGCCTCGACAAGGGCTCGGTGCCGCCACCGGCCGTTAAGGTCAAAGATCCGGCCCCGGAGCAGCTCCCGGTTCTTGAAAATGTCCAGGTGGAGGTCCCACCTAGGCCCGATCTCGGGAAGGAGGATCAGAGGCAGATCGGAGGCGGGGAGACGACGCCGGCGGAGATCCAGAGGCAGATCCAGGAGCTCCAGCGCCTCCAGATCGCGGAGAACCAGCAGCAGCAGGCGGCCATCCAGCGGAACAGCAGCGAAGAAACCCTAGCTAGGGTTTACCCCGCGGAGTACTACCACCCGAGAGCCCAGGAGAAGGCAACACCGGCCCCGCCGCCTGTGACGACGCAGGTCCCGGCGGCGTACTGGCCGGAGCAGCGCGGCGTGGCGGCGGCCGGACGGTACTCCTCGGTCGCCGGCGGGGACCAGCCGGTCTACCTGATCTCTAGGGCACCGGGCGTCTACCCAGGGGCCGCGGCGGCGGGGCAGGGGTATTACGCGGCGCCGGTGCCGAGGGTCGTGCCGACGGACGTCTACCGCGACGCGGCGGCGCCTACTCCGGCGGCGGTCTATGCGGTGCCGCCCCAGGCGTCGGCCAAGGTGGTGGGGCAGTACGCTCCGGAGGGAGCGCGGGTTCCGGCGCAGGGTGTGGTGGACTCGACAGCCTATCAGGTGATGTACGATAGCGCGGGGCGGGCGGTTTACTACACGAACGCGGTCCCCACGTATCAGACGGTCACGAGTGTGGCTCATACCCCGGAGGTGAAGCCGGTGAAGCCATCGCCGGCTTCTTAGAGCGAGCGAGCCAAAGACCAAGGACGACGATCTGATGATCTCTGTCCCTTTTTTTTTTTCCCTTTAATTTTTCCACGCTGCTGCTTATGTTTTCGTTGTTCCTCTAGTTTGTGCGCTTGTTTAGGTGTTCTCTAATGACATCACCGTGGGTGTTTTTTTTTTTTTTTTGGTACAAATCACCGTGGTTTTTCGTGGATGTAAATACGTATATATGCATATAATATAATGGGAATGTTACTAGAATATGTCCTGCCGCTGATGTGACCCAATTTGTGCTTGGAATTCAAAGGTCATAATTGATTTTTTTTTTTTTTTTGGGTGTTCGCACGATCGACTCCTTCTTTTAAGACTTTTAGAAATGGATATTTGTAGGATTATACTCTGATCGTATTGTATGTAGGTCTTTTACGTGCTAAGAATTTGCGGGTGCTCAATTCAATTCTTTAAGCAGGTCTAATGTTGTCATTCTCGTAACTGCTACTAATGTTGTCGCCGTCTCTCCACGCTACCACCATTATTTTTGTCCGTTTGTTTAGGCCACTGCCACATCTTCGCTGCATGTCCTCCGTCACTATTATTATTTAAAAAATAATTAATTAAATCTAAACAAAAATATAATATAAATTTTTATTTTTTATTTTTTAAAATAAAAAAAATACAAATGGCCTTTAAGATTTTTTGAATGATTAAAAAACTAAGATACCATTGCAGAGATGATTGTAGCTGCGGCATGACCTGAACATATTTTAAGTTATTCTCCTAAGTATGAAGCATTGCATTAAAAATTATTGGCCAAGATCAAAATAATAAGCTCAACTAACAATAAAATGTTTATTTAATTTGAAACCGTTGAAAACATAGCAGCGATTGCCATCTTTTTAAGACTCTGGAGGTGATTGTACATGTGGAAAAAAAAATGTGCAAGCTGCAAACATAGAGAAGAGTTATAGTAAACATTAACTTACATGATTACTGATGTGAATTTTAAAAGATCCTCAGGTTCCTTTTTACATGAAACATAATGATCATTAGCAGTTCCAGTAGCAATGTGATCTCAACATGTTATCATGCATGGAGAGATTCCTAGGCTAAGATAGGTGTGCATAAGTGTTCAGATGAAGATTAACTTACTCAGAAAAATTGTACGGGATGAATATGTACTCCACTATTAAAATTGAAGGACTAGTAATCCACGTAATCTTGAGAAATATAATGACCTAAAACAATAGTAATATATTGTGAGGACATGTGTGGGTGTGTGTTTAGTCCTACATCGGTTATTCGCTGAGTAAATTTTGGGTACTTATATAGGATCAAGAAATCCAAATAATATCTTTTGACTAAACATTTTGGATGAAGTCTTAAATTGTTACAAATGATAATAAAACAGACGAGGCCCATGACTCATTTAGATTAAAGGACGCTACAGCACAAGCTGATCGTGATGCTTGTAATTAAATTTAAATGAATTTGGACTCTTAGTCTAACGAGAACGTCAGGATTTAAACAAAGGGAGCATGTGAGGATCCAAAAAAAATAAGAAAAAAATGCTCTATGAAAAAAAAAAAGAAAAACTTGGAGCAGTTGGAGGTTGACGGATCTTTGACATATCTATGGTATATGCTGAGCTTCGAGCTGCATGAGAGGAGCTCATCTATCAAAGGCACATGGTGGGAGTGGATTACATTATTCTTGAGGGCGACTCGGTCACAATCATTGACTGGATCCGGAGCCGGAGACAGGAAGCCGACTCTAGTCTACTTCTCCATGATATTTGCAGACTTTTAGCTGAGGGTGCTACCCTAAAGACAACACACGTATATAGGGAGGCAAACAACGCTGTTGGTTGGGTAGAAATAATTGACAATTGTCAAATAGAACCTAAATGTATTTAAATAAATCAGTAGTAATGCAAAAAAATAGATGAAACAACAAACAATGCCAAGGTCTTAAAATTGGGTTGGGGTGTGGGAACTCGTAAATTGACAAACAACCATCTGGGCGACTGAATAAAATTTTGTTCTAACTACATACAGTTTTTTTGTTGCATGTAATCCTCGAGGTGTGCTGATGTTGCATAAAATTCTAAGTTAGAGACCTTCGTACCATTAAGGATCTTTTAAATAATTTTCTATATGCATCAGAAGCCATTTATGCGGGCGACGTCGAGGAGATGAATGAATCTCCATCACGCGCGGCTGCTAAAGCTCGGCCTGGATCGGGATCCTGTCACGGCCACCCAGCTCCTCACCGCGTATGCTAGCCTCCCTTCCCCGGACTCGCTAACCTACGCCCTCCGCCTCTTCGCCCAGGTCCCCTCCCGCTCCCGCGACCCCGTCCTCTGGACCGCTCTCCTCTCCGCCTTCGCCCGCTCCACCCGCCCCGCCGCCGCCCTCCGCCTCTTCTCCCGCCTCCCTTCCCTTCGCTCCAACCCCTTCGCCTTCGCCTCCGCCGCCCGCGCCGCCGCCTACTCCGACCCCCGCCTCGCCCGCGCCCTCCACGCCCAGGCCATACAGCATGGTTTCCACTCCAACGTCGTCGTCGCCACCTCCATCCTCCGCTTGTACTATAAGATCAACGATGTGGACTCGTCTTGTAAGGTGTTTGGTGGAATGCCTCAGAGAAATGTAATTACTTGGAATTCCATGATCGCTGGTTATACCTCTGCCGGAATGGGTGTCCAAGCGTTGGATCTGTTCTACAGAATGAGATGTACCGAATCTGGGTTGGATGTTGATGAATTCACAGTGGCTAGCGGTTTGACTGCCTGTGCTGCGTTTAGCGATCTGAGATCTGGCACACAGATTCACGGCTTCCTCATCACGCTAGGGCATGAGATAGATACTGCGGTAATAAATGCTTTGGCTAACATGTATTTTAGATGCGGGGAAGTGGAGTGTGCTGAGAGAGCGATGCAGGGGAGAGAAGAGTTTGTAGAGTCTAAGCTTATGATGATCAAAGGTTATGTCTTTAATAAGAGGTATTATGATGCCACTAAGAGCATTCTTGGTCATGGTGGTGGTTTTATGGAACTTGTCATGGTGGATCATAGTGTTATTGTTTCCATGCTTAAAGTGTGTGCCGGTCTTGGATTGCTTAAAACTGGGAGGCAAGTTCATGGTCTTCTCGTTGCTTCGGGTCTTTACGAAAATTGCTGTTCTTCTGATGGCAATGATGCTATTCTTGGGAGTGCTTTGATTGACATGTATTGCAAGTGCTCTAGCATCACAGAAGCTCAACATGTTTTCAGTAGTATGGGGGAAAGGCATGTGCCACACTGGAACTCAATGATCACAGGATGCATATATAATGGTTTGATCAATGAAGCACATCAGCTCTTTAATGCTATGCCTGATAAAAATGTGATCTCATGGACAGCTATGATCTCGGGATATGTACAGCATGGATTACCAAGTGAGGGGCTAAGGTTACTGGCAAGATTGTATGGTGAAAGTGGGTCGATTCGAGGGAACTGCTTCACCTTGGCAAAAGCTCTAGATGCTTGTAGCTGTCTAGCAGCACTACATTCCGGCAAAGAGATCCATGCTCAGGCACTAAGAACAATGGCTGGGGATGGAGATGATCATGTGGTCATCAAAACTGCTCTTATTGACATGTATTCAAAGTCAGGCAATTTGAACTATGCAAGGAGAATATTTGATAGAATGGAAATTAAGAATGTAGTATCTTGGACATCGATGATCACTGGTTATGCTGTGCATGGTTTAGGTTTACAAGCTATTGGAGTTTTCGAGCAGATGATAAGAATGGGTTTTGAACCAAATGAGGTTACTTTCATAGCTGTTTTGAGTGCTTGCAGCCATTGCAGTCTAGTTGAGCAAGGCATAAACTACTTCAACTTGATGACGGAGAGGTATGGCATCGCTTCGAGAGTTGATCACTACACTTGCTTGGTTGATATGTTAGGACGAGCTGGCAAGCTTGCAGAAGCTTGGAAGTTGGTAGAAGATGTAAAAGATGCTGAAACAAACTGTAACAAAGACAGAGGCATGGAGAGTGGTGAGGGTGCTTCTATTTGGGGCGCCTTGCTTGGGGGATGTGGGTTGCATGGTAATGTGGAGATTGGAAGTGAGGTGGCTAGAAAGATGCTTGAGAGAAAGCAGCAGATTTCTGATACATATGTTGCATTGTCTAATGTTTATGCAGCTGCTGAGATGTGGGATGAAGTTTACAGAGTTAGAGAAGACTGGAGAAAGCAAGGTGTTTCGAGAGAGGCTGGACATAGCCAAATCCAAATTGGGGCTCTTATATAGGTTTTGAAGGGCTCAAAATTGACAGTTGGTAGTGCAGATGAATCTGATGCGAATCTCTGTGAAGGTTGGAAAAAATTGACTTATAATTCTGTCACAACCATATCGTTATTGTGATCAGGTTAGAGTGTAACATCCTCTATGACCATATCTTCTTGTTAAAGCTTAGGTCCTTGACATCTGAAAATCACTTCTCATTTCTCCAGCATACGCATAATTTACTTGCTTTATTGAACCCATGCAGGGCTACTACTTTTTGTTAACATATGGCATATAACTGTCAAGAGGTTTTTTAATTCTATCATCTCATATACCTTATCCTAGATTCGTAACCAAATCTGAGAACACAGTAGATGGTAGTGGTTGTTTGTAGGGGGCAATTGTTAGCAGCAATTATGTCTTTAAAATGCTAGGTTGTGGGAGCTAGAATAATTTCAATAATCTAGTTGTTCCCTGTTATCAATTTTAGTATTGCAATATAAATGTCACAAAATTAAAAAGAACAATCTTTTTCAAAGAAAGATTTCATGATTGCACTAGGTAGTGTAAAATGATGCCACCATGGAAGTAGGAACAATGTTCTCGTCCATACGGCATCCGAGCTGGAAGGTTCTTGAAGTTAGGGTGCTTTCCACAGCCAAGGAATGCTCTTGCTCTGAACTAATTGGAAAATTTAAGTCTCCACTTCTGATCCTTATGTTGAGTTCCTTCAATTTGCTTGGTAATGGTATGACATGATTTAAATGATATGCAGCATTTATTGCTTAGAGGTGTGGATGAAATTTGTAAGACTGTGGAGTCATATTCTGCACATTTCTGTGTGGAAAAATGCACCTAATGCACATTGACTGCCATACTCATAGTGCTATGACATGAAAGAAATATACATGGTAGTGGTCCTTTTTCGTGTGTTTTTTCTCATCCCATTTTCCAAATGCAAACTTAAAATAGGTATTTGTGTTGCTTTTCTCTTATGATAGTAGTTGGCTCAATTAAGCAACATATTTCATAGAGTTCTATTCTGATGTTCAGGTTGTCATAAAACATGTCATATACAGATTGTGCTGGGTCATTGTATTATTCCATAATTGAGATCAGCTCTGGCAGCTCATCATTCTTCTAATCGTAAGTAGTTATTTGTAAGTTTAGCACCAGGTATTTTCATATGGTTGATTGCTGCTGACATGCTTATTTTCATCTAAAGTTAATCAAAATTTGTATTATTCAATTTATATCTGTGCATCAAAGAGATTATAAATTGATATAGGTTGATGCACAAAATACAGGCTGGCGCATATGGTACAGTGACATGCATCCTTGTATCATTTTCATGACCTGCTTGCATGACATGCATCATTGGTTACGATACTGTGCGGACTGTTTCTTTAGTCCTTTATGACTTGTCTGATAATGGCATAGTATACATATATGATGCAAACCATAATTGTTTTGAAAATGAGGATTACATTGGTAAGGCTTGAAAGCTTGCTTTTGGTATCTTTTTAAGCCCTGAATATATGTGAAAGGAAAATTACAATATACGAAGCTAAGCTCCAAAAGGCTCGTTGGTTATGGTTATGGTATAATATTTCAAGTACAGGCCTTCTTAAATTTAATATTAAATATCATCGCTCGCTTTTTGCAAACAAGAATAATTTTGATATTCTCTCTTCCTATTACTTGCATTCTTCGTCGTTAGATAATTTAAAATTTGTTGACTTTAATATCATTGGGTAACTTAGGTGAGCTACTCTACTGGCAAGGAACTCAGCAGGTGGAAGGATCTTTTGAAGCATTACCTCAAAACTATTGATGAAGAGGTATTTCTGGGTAGATTTTGTAATTAGCATCCTTTTAATTATTACTCTTCTGTCATTGCTACAGTTTGGAGTACTGAACCGAAGATCAATGTTGGTTGCATTTTGTTTTATACAGTAGCTTTATTTGATTGCTTATTAGTAAGCTGTATTAAAGCATACTTTCTACCACCCAACTATATCACTGGTATTGATCACAACCTCAATATTGGATCTTCTCTATAACTTTATTTTTTTTGGCTCAACAATCTTCTCCATAAGTTTGATTCTGTATTTAAGTCATGACTACATCATTTTTCTCTTTGAGAGTGTTGATTGGGAGCCTCTCCTCCTCCTCTCATTTCTTGAGCATCCGCTAGCATCTGTGCGTATTCCAAATTAGATCATGGAAAGGGGCTTGGACAGGTGCATCAAAGTGTATGTCATCATGGCTAGCTCCAAAGTTCACAAGCCGATAGGCGCATGGTCCTTTGGTTAGATATGGCTGGTTATGCATGTCTTCTTTAGTAGATTGCAAATTCATCTCAGATTGGCAAAGATTTATGGTACTGATTGCCAATGGAGGCGCTATGCATATGGCTAGATTTGTCTTGTAAGATGGTATACAGATGGCTTATGCAATATGCATGTAATCATGGCAGCTATAAGGAATCACTTCAACCCAAGCTTCCCTTCTAGTCTACTAATTTCTCCCAATCAAATCATTTGGCCATCCACCCTTCTATCATGTTAGTTCAGTTAAGTTTTTGTAACCTCAATTGTCTGGTTGAATCAATGTTGGCATAACTATGAAATATTCCTCATTTGGTGATGCTAACTCCTACAACAGCTTATGCGATGGTTGCCCTTGCTCATGCACATGGATGCCCAAACAGTATGACAGAGTCCATTATGTTATCATCATCCATCCTTTTGTTGCATCTTAGATGGACATACATTTGCGGATGATTTTGTTTTATTCATGCATTTGCTTCTTTATTTGTGATTATGGAAGGAGTGTCTTCTTCTCAATGTCCTATTATTTTTCATATAAATTAGAAATAGATGGTCAGTTCATAAGCAACCACTTTATGATTGCTGACATTTTAACGTATATCATAACATTATAATTAATGAACGTATACATACTCAAGTAAAATTTTCCACCTGCATCAATAACCAAAAATATTTTTTAGATGTCATATTTCTTGTCTTGAAATTTGATGTGATGATGACACATCAGTGGTTTTTGCTCTCGCTTTAAATGCATTACTCACAGCTTTCGGTGACATCACCTACCCTGTAGTTATTGCAGTTAAATTGCCATTACTAAGGGCTCGTTTGGTTCGCGGGAAGCATTTTGCTTCCTAGGAATATGATTCCTGGGAAACAAATTCCTAGGAAGAGGATGCCTAGGAAAGTACTTTTGGCATGTTTGGTTGACCATGGGAAAGTGACAAATTTCCAAGGTGCTTATGTTTGGTTGGCCATCTACTTTCCTAGGAAAGTTATATATAATTCCTATTATGCCCTTAATAAAAATTAAGTTTTTAATGCCTCTTTAATGCTTCTTTAATGCTGAAGGGACTTTTTGGGAAAAAGTAAAAATGGAGTGATTCCCGCCTCATGGGAAAGTAACTTTCCCATGTTTCTCATGGGAAAGACTTTCCCATGAAATGTGGGAATCACATTCCCATGGGAATACTACTTTCCCTTCTCTCTCCTTTGAAAACTCCAACCAAACAAGAGGCATCTCATTACTTTCCCGTTGACCACACTTTCCCCCCTTCTTTTCCCGCGAACCAAACGAGCCCTAAATGTGCTGGTAAGCGAACCTGTCTCAACCTGGACCCATTTAGCCTGCCTGATTCACCCTGGACCCGACCCATCTAACCGGAACCGTTGGATTTGCAGGTTGAGTATGTGTAAAAATGTCCCCAACCTGCCAGCTGGTTGGGTCAGGTTTGGATCAAAGCCTCTGAAGCAGTCGGGTCAGAACAGTTGAAGCCTTTAGCTGGGTACTTGGGTAAAAGTAGATACATAACCAAAAAATTTAAGCATACTGGATAATATGAACCATTTGAAATGTGTTGCTATTGGGTAGTTGTTACTTGTCACAAGAAACAGGCGGTTCTTAATGTATGCCCAATGTACAGTTTAAAGCAGCCCAAAAAAGTGCAAAATGAACCTTCAAAACTTGTTCATTTTTGGGTGCCTAAACAATAAAAAGCCCCAAAATCAAATGTGCCTGAGACTTTGGCAGATCAGCTTGTTAGGTCTTTGGCTAAGCCTGGTTGACTTGGGTTGGGTGTGACCCCTATGGACGATATAAGGCATTGGCCTGACCTGAACACAAGGCAAGCCAACCCATTGCCACTCCTAGTTATTGCAATTTCTGATGAGCAGATGTTTTCTTTGAATATCAAAAATCAAATTATAGTTGTTTTTGATAATTGTTGTTCCCTCATTTTCATTATGTCTGTGCTCTGTTTAGTTAAGCAAGCCTCACACCATGTCTCACTGTGTACTTTAAATCTTAGAACAAATTAGACACTAGCAGGCCAATTGGTGGATCAGTGCTTGTTCGTGTTTGCAGATGTGCTTTATCCTCATCAGCCATTCCCTCATTTCATAGGATCATAAGGTATTGAGCAATAATTTTTGTGTCCTGTATCTCTCCTTCACAGGTGCTGTTGCAGTTTGTCATGTCAGAAGCAGTTTGTCAAAAAATTTCTCAAGATGCCACAGCACCAATCATTGTTACCATGATGGTGGTGCTAATGTCTTCATCAATAATATTCTTCCATTCCTTGGCATAAGACAAGTTGATAAAATAGAAGCAACAGGATTGTTGGTTGACATGTAATTGGTTTCTGATGTTGTAATATCCTTCCATAGTCTTCATTTTCTGCTATCATAAGATATCCATTCATATTATATGCTTTTTCTGCCAGCTCTCTCTGCTCTCACAGTCAATGAATTTTGATGGATCTGTAAATCTGGTGCAATGGCTAAGAAAGGCTTCGGAAGATGATGAAGATGACTGAGGTGGCGGCTTTGTGCGTCCAAAACATTAGTGCAGGATCCCATCAATTTAGTATGGTTATTTGTGTCCCTACTGTGGGAATGGTTAGTTGTACGCTAGTTGTAAGCCAAGGAGTAAATTGGAGTGCGTGTCCCTTCCTTTTTTAAGATAAGGGGGGTCAAATTAAGTTGTGCAATTTCTTTGCAGTGAGTATAAAAAGCATCAGAGTAGAAGAAATTAGTGGATGTCATGAAATAGCTAATTATACCATTCTGTAATTTCATTTTCTTTGCTGTGGAACTACAACCTTAAGCAACACCCTCCCCCTTCTCATTTCTTCGGTGATGGATTTTGCAGGTTGTGCTGATGATCGGATTAATCTTTTAAGTTGCAGAGTGGAAATATGCTAGAGGCGATACATTCTGTATTCCTTTGATTTTCTTTCAATTATTAATTGGAGCAGCAGTAGATGACGGATATCAGATGTCCCAAGACTAAAGGAATTTTACAGGAGGAAGAACCCCAAAAAGTGATGATCAGAATACAAGTTTGCTGATGGATGGCATGATTTTTTTTTTATTTATTTAAACTTGTTATTATTGTTGCCATCCGTTTCATTGACTTAATTCTAAGTTGCTGTTGTCATCATCATTATTGTCAATTTTGTGTTCTAAGGTGGGCCATTGCCTCAGAGCAGCTTATTAGTGCAAATTGACACAAATTGTCAATTTTGCGTATTGTGTGAACATCAGAGGTGCAGCCTAGGGTTTCGCCACACGCTGGAAAGCTTGCGTTTGGCGGATTCTGGCAATTCCTGAAGATGTTAAGAGTGCTTCAAATAAAATGAAGTTGCATTGTTGATCACACTTTTATACACAGATGATGCAAAGTGCTTGGATGATGGACATTTTGAGAGTATAACGCTGATGAGCGATTATTTATTTTTGAATATTACTTTTCAGAAACCTATCTTGCTATTTAAAGAAAGGAAATCTATATCATTAGTGGAGCCAGGCTCTATATTACTATGATGAACCTGCATCAAGGAGTGTATATCCGACTATATGCAAATCCACTAAATCTGCCATTCACTTCTGAGTCATCGAAGCTACTTTCATATTTCGAATCGATATTTAGATCATAATGAAGTAACTTTGTCAAGATGTATCGTCACAACTTGGTCTATAATATAGTTTGGATACTCTTTTGGTGAAGCTCTTCTGTTATCTTTCAAGCTTCTACTTAGAGATGTCGACATCTTATCTTTCTAGTTGTTGATGGATCCATAGATTAATTATTTTTCTATCCCAATCGTACAATTTGATTTCTCTATGGTCGTTCATTTAAGAGATGGACGATTATTGTTTATTATAGAAATTCTATGGCATGCCTCAATCCGATGACACGCCACCTATCAAGATGGCACAGCACTATGTCAAAGGCGGTAGGAGTTGCATATTTCGCATGAAAAAAAAAATTCATCTTTCTTCGCACGTGTCCACCAACGAATGATGCAAATGTTGCTTTGAGAGCCGTGCAAGTTGAAGAACGAGGGCGTTTGGGCGCCGCGAAAGAACATCATTCGTTCGACGCGAACACATGATACATACAATCCCTTTTTCTCTGTACGGAAAGCGAGAACCAGAAGGGGGGGAAAAAAAGCCGATCGAACTAAGCGAAAGCGAGAGATGGAAACGGGTGGCGGCGATATCTCCAGCCTGCCGGAAGAGTGCCTCTCGCACGTAATCTCCCAGACGTCGCCGCTCGATTCGTGCCGGTCGTCGGCGGTCTCCACCACCTTCTGCTCAGCCGCCTCTTCCGACACCGTGTGGGAGCACTTCCTGCCGTCCGATTACAAGTCGATCCTTTCTAGGGCCGTCCATCCGGTGGAGTACGCGTCCAAGAGGGAGCTCTTTTTCCGCCTCTGCGATCCCATCCTCATAGACGACGGCAAAATAGTACTTTATTGCCATTGCTCCGACTCTTCCCTCCACCCTTTTTCCGTTCCTAATCCTGATTTGTGCCCGAATTTAGGGCTTTTTTTTAATGGTATTCATCGGTCATTTTTTTTTCTATCAAAAAATTATAGAAATCTGTGGAATAAATATAATTGGGGTTGGCGTGCCGCGATTTGGTTTAGCCTGGATGTGTTCTTAGATCTGCACCATCAATTTGATGGGCTTCAGCTGCTATGAACCGGTAGATTGATGGATTCTTTCTTTGCCCTTTGTGGAACCCAGTAGTATTCTCTTGGAGCCAAGCCATTGGTGTGATGTGACGGATTGTTTGCCTTTCGCGTGGTTCTTTTTCTTTTTCGTCCCTTTTTTCCTTCTTTGTTACAGCCTTTGCCAACGATCGTGGGAATGCCCAAATTGATAGCTTTTCTCAAAACTTAATTTTGGTTTGCAGAGTTTCTCACTGGAGAAATCGAGCGGTGCGAAGTGCTACATGCTGTCTGCCAGACAGCTGTTTATTGTATGGGGGGATACTCCCCATTATTGGAGGTGGCTTTCTCTACCCGATTCCAGGTTTGTGCCTTCTTTCTCCGATCCTTTTTTATTCATTGGTTAGTTCATTGGCTATTCCTATCATTTGTACCAACTTAATGTATTATTGGATCTTTTTTTTTTTCTTTCTTTCTCCAGGTTGGTTGTTTGTTTGTTTGCTTGGTAGATAACTTATAAATTGTGTCTGAGCTTGATGGTCATTGGAATAACCATTTGGTCTGCCTCATTTGTTGCTATATTTTCCCAATCTTGGAGTCAATTATAATTTGGTAGTGCGTGAAGCTAAACTGACAAGTGCGAGGTGTTAATAATAAAGTACTCCCCTTTCATTTTAACTTGAATCTTTTATGCACAAAGATTTAGTGGTTTGAATCCCTTTTTTTTGTTATGTATTTTTTGTTCATAAATAAGATTAGAGTGATTAGAGAACTGCAGATTGGTCGGAATTATACCTTTCTAATGTAATATTATGATATATGTGACTAAAAAAAAGAACAACCTTTCTCTTTTGTTATAAAAGTACAAGTGGCACCTCCAATTCAATCAGAAAAAGGAGAGAGAAAAGTTCTAGTGGTGTCTCCACATTAACGCCATTTGATTGCTAGGATAACAAACGGCCAGTCCTCTTTTTGATTGGAGTCTAGATCTGATTCAACTAGATATGGACTAATGTCCCTTGATGGCTGGTAACTAAAGTATAGTGAAGTTGTAGAGGTAATCATACACCTAGTCTATTTCATAAATATGCAAGAATTGATGTACTAGCTGAGGTGAATAATTTTACTATGTGCCACTGAGAATGAGGATGCATCTCAAGCCCAATTGTATGAGCACTTGATAGAACAACTAAGGGATAACTGACTAAATTGGGCATCCTATCGGCATTCCTTTTCAGGTTCATTGGGCCTGCACACCAGCAAAGCCTGTAGGTCTTCTTCCTTGTGAAGGGATGATCTGCCCAGCTAGGGAGCAGACTTCACCATACAGCAGTGTTATCAGGGCTTGCTGCTTTAAAAATCATAACTGTTATGGTCTCAGACGAGCTATTTGGCATGGTTGGTAACTAAGAATTGCTCTTGACCTATTTAGGCTATACCACCAGTCCTTTCAAACAACTTGCTCTCCAATCCAACTTGAGCTCGCATCTACTTTCAATTGCAGAGATGCAATTGAAATCCCCTCAATATCTGTGCAATTTGCACGTGTTGCTGCTTTAACCAAATTTTGTGTTGGAACTTGTTCGGATGTTACAACAAGTTATTGTTACTATGCTTTCCATTTTTAATTTTTCTGAGAACATAGTAATTTAATGGTCTTGATCATATCTTGTTCTGTTCTCCATACTGTTGTACCTTTGCCTGTTGCTACCCTGGTGTCCGTTGTACATCTTAGATGAGAGCACAGGGTGAATAGATGGGCTAATGTTGGAAACTTTGCACTAGGTGTCGGTAAACTTTGCACCGGCAAACTTTTATAGGAAGCTTGAATATACAGCAACTTCCTGTCCTAAATCTTGGACTATGAGCGACCTACCATTTCGATTATTTTCATGGAATAAGACGGTCTTTCTTCCAAAATTAATATGTAAGTTCTGCAACAGCCAGCTTCTGGGCATGAAGAACTAGGCAATTTGTAAATCAGCTTACACATTAGAGAGCGGAGTGAATGGAATGCTTTTCATGGAACAGATTTACAATGTGTTTTACAATTAGTTTATTGAAAACTCTCAACACATACTGGTACTGTCAAAAAAATATGACTCTGCTTCTCTTGTTTAGCCTTAAAGAATTTGGTACTTCCTTAATGTCAGCTTTGCCTTTTGCTCCTGAACTGCCAGTACTGTTCTTTTGTGACAACATGTAGGATTTCGCCCTAGTGGTACCAAGAATAAACAAACCTTTTCTTTTCTGTACTGTTGAAATTGTTCAAATCATCTTTTACTATTGGATATTATCATGCTGCATTCCTGACCAGGAAGTGACTTTCTCCTCTAAAAGGTTTTCGGAGGTTGCTCAGCTGTTAATAGTTTGGTGGTTGGAGATTCGAGGCAAAATTGAAAGCAGAGAGCTTACTCCTGAAACAACTTATGCCGCCTATCTCATCTTCAAAGTAGATCAGGCCGCATCACAAGGTCTTGGCTTTCCAAATCAGGAAACAACAGTGAAACTGGGAGCCCAGGTGTCCAAAAATACTGTGAAAATAAGCCCTGATGATGCTGAGACACAGAGGAACAGACATATGTTTAGGCGTTTCCTGAACTGGCGTGGCATGATGGTGCTTCCACTAGCTCAAGATGCAGAGGAAAACAGCAATGCAGCTAGAGCCCCTCGGGCAAGGGCCGATGGCTGGATGGAGATGGAGATGGGGGAATTTTACAATGATAAGGGTGAGGATGGGGAAGTGGAAATGAGTTTGATGGAAGTGGAAGGAGGGAATTGCAAGTCTGGACTCATCATCCAGGGTATTGAGATAAGGCCTAAAAAGTAGGCAAAAGAGCTTTTATGTGACGACGTTTGGATTGTCATTGTACAGGTATTGGAGTTCTAAGCTGAAGTAGATGAGTAATTATAAATAAACCAAAAATATGGTATGCTTTCTATAGCTTTGCATGTGAACAGGTAAGTGATGGAAACTTTTTGATTCCTTTTACCTTATTAAATGTCTTCTGGTCATTACAGCGGAGAAGAGATGATTTCTGTTTTCTTTTTTAAATATCTCACTATGCGAGGGCATCGATAAATTAACCCTCGTCTAACAAGGTCAGAGATGTTTATTCTGTTTAATTAGGCCAACTTGCAGATTGGTTAGAAACTGGGTTGCATCAGGTTGGATAATTCGAAAGATTCTAATTAAACCTATGTTGAACTGCTAGAGCTCCAAGCTTTTTAACATTGATGTATCCATGTATAAATTTAAGTTAGTTGTGACATCAAATTTTACTTTAGCAGGGAGAGCTAGGACTGAATGGTTGCACCCTTGCTCTATTCTCCATTTAAAGGGGTTGTGTTTTAAAATCTTGGGGTATTTCCTTGAGTATATTGATTGGGGATTGTTCTTACTTGAAATGGTTGGTGAAACTCCAAGAATCATTCTCCCAGATGTCTTGTTTTTTTTAAAAAAGCTTATGTGAAGCTTGAAATTCAGGGTCTTGCAAATAATTAAAAGGCTCAATTAAGAACTCAGAATTAGTTTTTCCAGAACATATTTTATGTGAAAACTCCGCAATGTGGAGAAGTCTTTTGCATTTATGGTTGTTCTTTTGAGCCTTGCAGGGCAGGAAGACAAGTCTTCGGGCATAAATGATGGTGCTGCGGTAATTCAAACGTACACCCATGAGATTTGAAATTTTTTAAATTTTACCATCCTTCTCCTGCAAGGGAGTTCAAACGATTTGGATAGGACTCTAATATTTTTTTTCTCAATAACGTGTCATGTTTGGATGTATTCGTACATATAATATATGAATTATCTGCTTTAGTAAAATAATAATAATAATAATAAAAGTGTCGTGCAACATAATTGTGATGGGAAACGCCGCGCAAATTTAATTTTGATTCGTATGGTGCAATTTTTTTTGGTGTGCTTGACGCCTAATCAAAACATAATTGACCTCAAATGCTTTTTAACGAATAGACCAGCCGGGGCCGGACAAATTAAATCTTTTTCTTTCCGGGCCCGGTCCCGGGCGACCTCATCAGGTCAAATGGCCCGCGAGGATATAAAAAGACGGACCTCGGATCACTTCCCGCCCTCTCTATCCAATTCGCTTCTGGAAAATTTCAAATCCGTCGCAGCACCCTGATTCTCACAGTTGTCGCAATATTAGCGAACTAGTCCAGCCGGTCCATGACGTCCATCATCTGTCCCGATCAGACGGCTATCGTGAATACGAGCATCGTGTACTCGATCGGCTGGGGGAGGTTTCTTTTTCTCTTGGATATACGATAATTGGATGAGGGAATGGAAGAAGGGAAGGTTAGAGAAGGAGGCAAGAGCAACTCAGAGGAGCAGCTCCATTCCTTGTAAATTATGGGTGCTGGGCTTCTTCTGTGGTGCCTGCAACGCCTATTTATTTCTGGTCGCACTAACTTGTTTTTAGATCAGTGCAGTTTGGATTGGTTTTTTCGAGTTGATCAGGAGCAGCTTCTCAGAATCCAAGCATGATAGATTCTGGTGAGGGCCGTCTATGAGCCTAATTAATTAATTGGTTTCTTGCTTTATAATGATATCCTCTTTTTTCTTCCTATATGAACATTATAATTTGAATTTGAATAACCAACAGGGCTCTTTTTTTTAAAAAAATATTTCGTTAATGAAATCTATAGTTCTGGTATGAATTGTGATTAGTTTAGACAGTTGAAATTTCAAAGCAAATTATCAGAGGAAAGCCTGGAATGTTGATTCTGCCGGCCTTGTTATCTAGAGAGCACATTTGATAGTTTTAGGTTTATTTTGTGTTTTTTTTTGTTTGTGATTATGGATGCTGGTGAAAGTGTGAACTACAATTCTGTACCAAATGTTCCTCAAAAAATTTACGTTTATGTACCAAAAGAAAAGGGAACTTTAGAGGATTCTCAACGAACTGAAACATTGAGCAATGAAGAGAGGGTCCTGATGCTGTACTCGGCTTGGAGTTCTATACTGGATGGATCAAAAGATGGCGAGGGTAAAATATTTGTTGGAGGACTGCAGAGATCAAATGTGCCTCGAGCTCCTCATTTAGAGAACTGCAGATCAAGTGTGGAAGCAAATGAGCATTTTGACAACCATGGTGAAAATGGAGGTTTTCCTCCTTTGGACGCTGTGGAGAGGATTGTTAGGATTAGATTTACTTCAGCCAGACATTGTCGAAAGGTCCATACCAGACGCATGTTGCACGCAGGGCAAAGTTTGAAAGTGCTCATCCTCCTTGGGTATGTGTTTTTGTTAATCGTCTTATTTAATATTCGTAGCATTTTTCAAAAAGTGTTGTCTATTTGTGCACTGATTTATTGAATGCTTTCTGCATTGGCTTACATGAATTTAGTACGAAAGAAAGAAACATTCTGATGCTCATGCTTTTCTTTGAGATTCGGTGTAAGATTGATTTGCCCCATCTTTATATTTTTTTTTACCTTGGAATTCATATATAGAAGAATGCATCAATCTCTTTATGCAAGCATGACATATATCTTATGTTACTTCTATTCACTTGCGTTTATCTCTCACAGTTGATTCTCGTTGCAACTTGTTTAGTTACAAATACTTGTAGCAGAGATATTTTACAAATCCATTCGGGCCCTTGGACGGGCATAAAAGATATTCTGTGGATAAAATTCCTCCAAACCAATTCCAAGAGAGGTGTCAGGAAGAGGAATATGATGAAAAAATAGGGCATATGTATCTGTTTTAAAGGGTGATTTATACATACTCTTTTTTTCAAGATTCATCAATCCTTAATCGGCCCCGTAATTGAAATTCTCATTCTCCACACTGTTTGCATTTCTCTCATCGCCTCCTATATTACATTAATCCTGTGGATAACTTGAGTGGCCAAACAAGCTCCTATTGTTTTGAGAGTGCAATACTTGTTACACCATTGATAGATTGTGATAATGAAACATGAACTTGAAATATTCAGAATAAATTTGTGAACTAGTTTGGTGAGAAAGAAACTAAATTGAAAATGCAACGGATACCATGGCATAAGAGATAAAATTTGAACTACTCGTCTCTCCAGTCTCCACTAGATGCATAAATAAAAGAAGAGTACAGATAAGATTCTAATTAATTGGTGGGAAATGAACATATAATTTGCTTGCTAGTGTATTCCATAATTTGTCTACTTTCATTCGCCTCCTCTTAAGAAAGGAGGCAAATGAAAGTAGGCATTCACTTACTTTTGGTAGAGCTGTCCTGATCCTCCACATCTATTCTCAAACTTATTTGATTTTTCATTGTGTGCAATATTTCAGATCGTAGGATCTGATGAAGACAACTTCTCGCTTACTAGGCAAGTACAGAGAGATATATGGATTCACCAGCACCCAAAAAACTGCAAAGATCCTGACCTGCAGTTTCTAGTTGCTGACTGGGAGAGGCTACCAGGATTTGGAATGGGGGCCCAAATAGCTGGAATGGCAGGGCTGCTTGCCATTGCAGTCAATGAGAGACGGATTCTTGTTACAAATTACTACAATTGAGCAGATCACAGTGGCTGTCAAGGTGGCATTTCTATTTATGAAAAAAGAGATGCTTTATCTTTTACTTGCTTAATTCTGAAGTCTGGAGTTAAAATACTGTTTTTTTTTATATCAGAATCTAGCTAATTTAAAAATCTTATCCCTGTCTTCATCTTTACTTGAATTAAAAACTTCTCTCTACAAAATAAGTGAATTGACATGAAATAATAGATGTTGCTTGACAGGTCCATCACGGTCCCCTTGGTCTTGCTACTTTTTCCCGGAGACATCTCTTGAGTGTCAAAGACGTGCCTTTGACCTCATGAGGAGTCAGGAAGCTTGGAAAAATGGATTTATAACAGTGAAGGAAAACTACACATCAAAGGAAATATGGGCTGGAAGTATACCAAGGTATAATATTACTCGGATTGATTTCTGTTACTTCGTAATGAAAGATTGAATTATATTGACTTGATTTTTTTCTTCTTAAAACGAGAAATGACATGCTTTGAGAATTAATTTTCACATACAGAATATGGGGTGATCCATGGAGTTATTTGCAACCCACAACTGAGATAGGTGGAGATTTACTTTTGCATCATTGTAAAATGGATAGGAGGCGGTGAAGAGCACAGTTACTGAAGATCTAGATCTGTTCTTTTTATATGATAAAGTTTGTTGCAATAAAGGATAATCTTGTACTCTCTTAAGATCTTGGATGATTTTTCTTTTTTTCTTGGTACATCATGGGGAAGAACTTCCCAGTAATAAGTTTCAATATCATTGTTTTCTAATATATCAGTTACCTAGTCCATATCTTCGATTTTCATATTATCAAATCCACCAAGTGACCTTTGCTCCTTGAGATCTCAGCACGCTTGTCATCGCTAAAGTTTCAAGCAGTGTGGGGATCGTCAATGTGGATGGTCATAAATGTGGCAATCTTCTATTCACTGAATACTCTGTCAATAGGTTCCCAATGTTTTCCCAGATTTGCTGTGAATTTACTGCATATGCAGTATGAGGTGATGTATGACTCATTGCGTACACAAAGCTTCCACCAATCTAAACATCTCGAATAAATTTACTTGTTTCCTGTATTAGGTATCAAAACAATATTCTGATTTCTGACCATACAGCATGCACTTGCTTTACCAGCAACATGATCTACTGATTTGGGAATCTTGTCAACATAATTAGATGACATTATTATTTGTTTTGAGCTCGTGGTTTAGATTTCCTAAATCTTTCTGTAAGGCATGAGGCAGCTTAATCTAATGCCAGATTGGGTTATAGCAAACAGTACCATCAGGGAAAACCTATGTAGTGCCATAGCACATTATACTAAACCCCTGCAAGTTAAAAGGGATTGGAAGTTGTGGCATTATTTGGAGAACTGCAATGTGTGCTATCAGTTCGCAACCATCAAAAATCATTATGAGTTAGAGAAAATACATACAGATTACTGTGAGATGGCATAAATGAAAAAAGAAAGGGCTTATGGAGTTGAGATTAAATTGGATTTTGCTGGTGAGGATGTGCACCAACACCTACATATATATGTATATATATGCATATGTATGTGTATGTATGTACGTATATATATGTGTGTGTGTGTGTGTGTACACACACAAACATACATACATATTTTTTTTTCTTTATTTTGTGCCCTGTCAGGATCGGTAGGATTCCTAATAAACTGTGCTTGTGCTTGCCTTTTTTTGGAAAAAAATCTAAAACAAGATTCTTAAAATGCCTTTGCCTCTAAAGAGGACCTGAAATTTATATCCTTCGTATGCTAGAGATATTGGCCTAATATATATATATATATATATATATATATATATATATATATATATATATATATATATATATATATATATATATATATATATATATATATATATATATCTAGGTCTCTCTAAAAAGAAGTCAAGGCTACTGAAGTTCACTGAGACCTTGAATCATGGCGAAGGCAGATCTTGAACCCCAGACAATAATACCCAACCCAAGTGACTTTACCAACTAAATTCGTTGGCATATATATGCTTCTCTTTTATAAATGGAAAATTTAAAGATATGCATAATGTTGCTGCTAGTCAATTAAGTCGCTGAGATAATATTTTAGATGTAGCAGTTTGATTGTTATTATTCTTGTTATTCATCTCTGAATTTCAATGTTTGTGTATTAAAAGATGGCATTCTTTGTCTGCACTTAATGATTAAGGGGGCCATGCTGTTTACTTTCAGTTGCTTGGTTTATTTCTTAGTATCCTTTTCTCTTATCCTCTTCAATTCTCTTCTTTCTTCTACAGTGGAAATGGTGTTATCTGAGAATAAAACTCTAGACACTGCATGTTGTTTACCAATTGTTTCCTTTTATTTCCTGCTCTGATCTCTGGCACCTTCAACTATCCAATTCCAATAATTCCTGAATCTCCTGTTAAAAAAAATATCTCTGAATTTTACTATATTTACATTTTTTTTTTCATTCTTAGGCTGTTTGATATTTATTGAGTTTTCAAAGTGAATATATATGCAATCTACTAAACTTGGCTCAGCATAAAGCATTTGGTTTGCAAGCATCTAAAATGGTTGTTGGAACTCCTCCTGCCACTTGACCAAAGGTGCAATGGTTATAATCCTTTGCATTTGTAGGTTTCCCTTTCTACATGATTTTAGTACATTGTTATTTTGTTTTAGTTGTCTAGCAAAGCTTGAAGCTTGCATTTGAAATGTTGCAATTACCTTTGTTCAGATAGAATACTGACTATCTAGTATGATTAAGTAAATCTCTGTACTGCACTTAGATTGTTTGAAAATTTGTGAAAGTTGAAATTTATGTCAAACCAAGGAACATGAAAATTTGTTTTTCCACTTTAAAGGAAATAAATGGGCCAGTAGGAGAATGGTCGTTAAAAACAAATGAAAATAATTTATTGATGGCTTAAACATTCACATGTTATAGGGGGAAGTGGGTCAGATATTTAAATCAAACATTTGGCATGGGCACTTAAGTATGTGCAAGTCAAAGAATAGAGATAAATGATTGAATTCTGTATTAATGACTTAAAGTATTCAACTCCGAGAATGCTCCAAGGTGTTCTATGTTTTTAGTCATATAATGGCCAAAGAGGGGGTAAGCTTCTGAACATGGAAGCACATGGTTATCGTTTTTAGTATTATTAGCACATCTTGTTCACTTTTTGGAGTCAAAAGTAAGAGAAATGACACGTTTTACTTGATTAAAGAGAGTGTTGAGCTTACATTTTGCCTCTGAAAGAAGTTTAACTTCCTCGACTAAACCTTTACAATAATCATCCAGGGTATGGGTTGGTGAGTGTATGCTTAAATGCCAACCAGATGGCTTTTCTAAACTATAGCGGTATCACTTATCTGTATGATCAGAGAGATTAGTTCATCAAAAGATGAATGTAATGTGTAAAATGCAAGTTCAGTTTTATGTATCTATTATTCAAGTTTATCCAATATCTCCTCTGATACATAAAATATTTACAAGCTTTTGTTTGTGTTTATTCATTCCCTAGTTTCTCTGTACGGGAAATGCGAATCCATAATGCTAACTTCTCAGTATGGATCAAGATTTTTGCAATCTTTCTTCTATTCTTACCCATTAATGGAAGCCTCATGGCTGGATGGCTTGAGTTTTACCCTTGACAGGATCAAGTGACCCTATGTATAAGATTTCCTCGACCGTCCAAGATATGTTCAGAGAGGTTGTTTTATCTGCTATCATTCATTTTATTGCTTTGATTGTATATTGAGACCATCATATGGATTGAATTGAAGAATCTGGTGCAACTTCATGAACACTTATCGAGGTGTGATAATATCATTGTTCTTGTTTATTCACTAGGGATCCTATGATGGACGTAATACACACACAATACTCGAACTTCTGTTATCTGAGAGACATAAATAACAGACATAAGATTTAGTTTTTTCAGGTATAAGAGAAATGACTATGATAATTCTATATTTCAGGTAGTCAATAACAGATCTCAGGCTGACATTGAGCAGTTTGTGTGGTCTAACCATAAACCGTGATTTCCAAGGCCACCTCTAAGTATGCAAGGATGGGAGACAAATCTTGCGAAATGAAGGTTGTTGGATTTGAAAACTGCATGCAACTGGCAGACCGCATCCAAGAGTGCTTTCCAGACCTTAATAGCATATGGCTTTCCACAACCATGCAGGCATCTTATTCTCACTCGACCTCTGTAAACCTTCGTGCTTATTCACATGAATTTCTGAATTGATAAGAGAAGACTATATCCTCATTGGAACTTTTACTACGCAAATGTAACGCGCCAAGTTGGGAATATGACAATGGCCACATATGAGGCAAGTCTTGGCAGAGAAACCAGCACAAATTATCCCCTCGTTAATTTTATAACAGCAACTGAAGCAGATTTCTTCATTGGTGCCTTGTGATCAACATGGTGTTACCTCATAGAGGGCATGCGGAGCACTGGAGGGAAAGTTATGGCTGGTTGTCTGAGTGTCAACAAGGATCGGTTTTGGTAGCTCAAGCAAATTAAGAATGTGGATACGTAAAGTGTATGATATCTTTGGTTCCTTTTCTTTTGTTGCGAATAGAACTTTTCTTTTTGGTCCACATCATTTGCTATTGTACAGAAAGAGCAGACTATGGAGCTTAGTAAAATCTATAAATATGTTGAGACTTCTCATGAATCTACTTCATGCGTTCCTTCTCTTTCTTTTGCTCTATCAAAGCATGGCAAATCGGAAAGTCAAATTTTATGATTCTGTGGCTCCTATGAACAAGGGTGAGTCACAATTCTATAGTTGATGGTTATGCTCATCTCTAGAACTAATTTATTTTTCATAGGGTTCTGATTAGGTTTAAAAAAGAACTGATAATTACGGTAAAACACTTGTTAAACTCAGACCAGGCGGCTGTTGGCTGCAAAACCATTACCTTCTCGATGAGTGCTCCCAACGTTGGATGGGCCCATGCTGAGTGGCTTCATGGTGGCTTAAATACTATGGAAGCACTCAAGGGAGGTTCCACTAGAGTCGTAGTAGTGGTCATGAAATCACTGCATTTCAGCTTGTTCCCCACTCAAGGGAGTGGCCTTAGGTGATCGCATCCTTCCATGGTGGAAGCCCTTTAATTCCAGAGGCAAGTAGGAGAGGTAGTGCTTTCCAGCCTATGAGTTCAGGCCAAATTGAGAAGAAGAGAAATTCCTCGGATTTGGCATTGCTCAGGGACCGGCAAATTCTGGCCTCGGCCACCCCTGCCACTGACTTCGACCATGATGCCCCATGATCTAGGCTTACGACTCAAATACGAATACCAAATGAACCTTCTGACGCTTTGAAGGTTGCCTTTACAATGCAACTGTTGGAGTAGATGCCCGCACAGGGACAGTAGAGTTGGTGTTTTCCGGCAAAGCTAACTGTGTCATTCGTTTGCTTGCTTCAGATTCAGGTTCGTAACTTGCGAGTTGGACAAATCCAGGAGAAACTTCTTGTCGTTGATAGAATTGAATAATTGTGTGTTTTAAATTTCTTTTTTTCTGATATGCAGGATTGCTTATGGTCAATCATCCAATTTGTCAAGCCATTTGATTTCTCAATTGAACAGTCAAGATTGTGAAAAACCTATCAGTTCTTGGCATCATTATTGGTTGCCAAACCAGAAACCTAAACTCGTAGAGAAAATAAGAAAAGGAATTCAAGAGAAGCATCTAATGAAAACTTAATAAATTACAATGAGCTTGGAAAGAATAGAGGGCTGGAGTCGTGCAACGTGACATACATGCTCCCCATGCTGCCGAGGCAAATTGGCCAGGCCTCGACTTTTCCCACAGTACTAACTTTGCACCCTTCATAAAATGGGTGAAAGCCGGCGGCATATAATGTTGGATTATTAGTCTCTATGTGTCCCGCTGCATATTTTAGTTGGATAATTTTGGGTGGTAGGTAACTACCCGCTATCTCTATTTATGCCTAAGATAGTTTTTTTGATGGAAGAAAAATGACAAGCTTTTAGTTATCTGATAAGGTCCCTAGCTTAGCCTATTTTAAGCCTATGATATCCATCGGTCTTATGGCTTTTACGGAGGCATAGATTAGAAAACTTCTTCTTGAAGTCTCTTGTAGATAGACTCAAATCAAATACTTAAACAATTATAGCTAGAGATATGTATCACTAATATTATTGCTGCATAAAATTATTTTGCATGAGATAATTTCTGACATTGTGGCATCAAAGCCATTATCTAGCTTTAGTGTTTAGTATTTATATCTAAATCATATGTGATCTTGATATTACATGGTTAGTTTTATATGTCATACTTGTATGTTTGTTCTGGCATAGCGGAAATTTTACAAAGAATGTTGTGGGAATTTACTGACCATGTCATAGAGAAACATTTTAGATGTTATTTTTGTCTAAATTCTTAACACATTATTTGCAGTCTGGAGAAAGGATGGTGCTTGTGTTTAATAAGGAAGATGCCTATTAATCAATCAAAATAATTGAGGACATGCCAGCTTTTAGGTAACAGGGTTCACGAAATAGACCCGTATGTGTGCCATGTGAGTGAAGAATTTTTTTTTAAAAAAAATTGCTGACTGTTGAATTAAATGATTGAGCCAAAGTAGATTGAGTCAATTCTTTTGTGGTTTAGTGTGGTTCACTTGAAATTGGTCAAACCGGATTTAATTAATTAGTCCAATCACTACAAGAAACTTGGACATTAGCGACGCTTTTTTTGGCTATTAGCGTCGGTAAAGCGTCGCCTATGCTACAGTGGAAAAAATATTTCCCGACGCTTTTAAAAGCGTCGCTAATTCCAATTTAAAGCGTCGCTCTTTCACGACGCTTTAAAGCGTCGCGAACTCCCGACGCCTTAAAGCGTCGCGAATTTCTATTTGCCAAAAAAATTACCATTTGCGGTCTGCATCTTCTCCTCCATTCAGAAATACAAATAACCTCCCCAATCAGTACCTTTATTCCATCCGCGCAGTGTGGTTGGGTTTGGCTATATAAACAGTTTTTTTTTCCAGATCTGCCGATGTGGGACTAAGATGAGGTGATTTTTTGGCTTCCGACGACGCTTTTCACGACGCTTTTAAGCGGCGTTATTTAACAACGCTAAAATGCGTCGTTAAAAGTTGCGACGACGCTTTTAAACGTCGGCAAATGTTGACGGGAAAAGTTTTTTGCCGACGCTTGGAATAAGCGTCGGCAAATAAGAGTCGGTAATGTTCTTTTTTTGTGTAGTGAATTTATGACTTCATTATGGTTTAATTTGTGCCTTTTTGCATAATACCTGATTAATTTCATCTGATTAAACTGAGATAGACACGTTATTGATTTAATTTGACTGTCGTTCGTGTGAACCAATCTGGCTTGGGTTCATCCAAACCATAAAGGATCAATCTGTACAAGTAAAGAACACAGGGACCTGTGAATAATTTCTGCGGATCTGTTTATAAATATTATTTTACTGTTAAGGACGGTAGGGACCTACATATAACAGCATGTTTGTTTTACACATTACATGATTAATTTGTTTATTTTATTTTATCAATATCTGGACAGGTTGATAATTTATTTATAATATAACATTTTGAGATATCATAATCTTATGAGTAGCCATAGTATCTTAAGTCATTATGATATATAATGAATTTAGTCACATATAGATAAGTAATTATTTAATAGCATGGTCACCCGACTCTCCAGGGAGGTAGCCATTTTGGTGCAACTTACAGCGACGCTTAAAAAGCGTCGTCGATTCTAAAGATGTACCGATGCTTTTTAAAAGCGTCAGTAAAATTTGGCGATGATCAAAACTATCCCGACGCTTTTTCCTAGCGTCGGAAAATCTACCTTTTTCTGTAGTGGTAAATCCTAAACCTTCCTATGCGTAGAGGTTGCAAACCTGCATAGAATTTATTTAATTCTTCATTAATAACAGAAGCAAACACAAACACCAAAATGAAATATTCCATACCTGTCGGCCTAAAAAAATTCCGATTTTGATGTCTAGTTTACTGTCCTATTCCAATTAATGCACCAAAATGGCTACCTCCCTGAAGAGTCGGGTGACCATGCTATTAATGCACCAAGCGTCGGTAAAATTTGGCGCTTATCAAAACTATCCCGACGCTTACATTTATGTGCTATGAATCTTATTTTAATGAAGCTCCTAATAATACTACTTGGTGGATTGATTTAGCTACTACAATTCGCATTGCTAATAATGTACAGGATTTTCAAAACTGGAGGAAACCAGTGGAAAGTGAACAAGGCATCTATTCAAAAAACTATATGCATTCACATATAGAAGCAGTGGGGACTTATAGATTAGTTTTAAAATCTGGTTTTCAATTAGATTTTGTAAACATCTTTTATGTTTCATTATTTTTGAAATTTGGTTTCTATTTCAAGATTGACTTGTATGAGATTTGAATTTAATTTTCATAGTTTAGTTATGAATCTTTTAAAAGACAAAAAAATTGTTGGTTTTGAAATTTTAGTTGATAATTTATTTAAATTTGAATTAGACCTCACTTGTGAGTTTAGTCTTTTAACCCTGCACGGCAATAAAGTTGGCGTTAAGTGTGATATTATTAATGAATGCTCCTCTAAGCTTTGGCATAGGAGATTGGGACAAATCTCCATAAAAAGAACTAAAAAGTTAGTAAACAATGGAGTCCTAAAGATTTTTGACTTTACGGACTTTGGTACTTGTGTAGACTGCATAAAGAAAAAAACAAACCAACAAGACCACTAAAGGTGCCAAAAGGAGTACTAAGCTTCTAGAGATCATGCACACAGATATCTGTGGACCATTTCCTACCCTATGTCTAAATGGTCAGAAATATTTTATTTCACTTAGTGATGACTATTCAAGATATATGTATCTCTATCTCCTATTTGATAAAGCAAAAGCATTTGATGCATTTGAGATTTTCAAAGTAGAGGTAGAGAAACAAAAGAAAAAGAAAATTATAATTATAATATTAGATATGGGTGGAGAATATTATGGAAGGTACGTAGAAAAGAGACAAATGCTAGGTCCATTTGCAAAGTTTTTTGAAGAATAGGGCATTATTGTCCAATACTCAATGCCAGATACACTACAACAAAATGGTATTGCGGAAAGAAGGAACCACACACTTATTGGCATAGTTAGAAGCATTGCAAGCAATTCGAGTTTACCTTTATCCTTATAGAGTGAAGCCTTAAAAACTATAGTATACATCTTAAATAGGGTTTCATCTAAGATTGTTCCTACAACACCTTTTGAAATATAGAATAGATGGAAACCAAGTTTAAGATATTTACACATATGGGGTTGTCTAGTTGAAGTGAGAGTTTATAATCCACAACTAAAAAAACTGGATGCAAGAATAATAAGTAATTTTTTTATTGGCCATGCAATTAATTTCAAAGGATAATTTCAAAGTAATCCTTTAGATGGTTACCATTGTAGCATAAAGCAAATTATTATTGCATCATCCATTATGGAGACAAAATTCATCGCATGCTATGAAGCAACATCACAAGCACTATGGTTAAAGAATTTTATATCTGGCCTAAAGGTTGTTGATTCTATTGTTAGGCCATTGTAGATTTTTTGTGATATTTCGGCTGTAGTTTTTTCTCTAAAAATAATAAAAGTGGAAGCTGAAGTAAGCACATCGATATAAAGTATTTAATTGTCAGAAAAATATTAAGAAGCAAAAAGTAGTTATTAAGCACATAAATATTGAGTTAATGATCACTGACCTCACTAAAGGTTTGCCGGCTAAGTTGTTCAGGGATCATGTATGTCATATGAAACTTGTTGGCTCATTTTGAATTATTGCTTTTAATTACCTAATTATTATGTATATCTGTAAACATATTTGGTTAATTAATGACATGATGTCCATTGTGCACATTAAGTAATTCGTCATTTACAAGGTCATGATCTATTTTGATCAATAAAGTTGGACTGAATGATTTATAAGAAGATCATTTATAAAGTATCATGAGGTACTCAATTAAAAAGTATCATACATTGTAATACATGGAAGGAACTGCTAACCTAGAGCGAATGACAGAATTACTATTTGAATAATAGTTACATAACTGGCTGATTAGTTGAGTGACAATAAAGTGATTGTGACCATACTATTATGTTAAGGATTGTCTGACTACGTCATGTGGGCCAAGTGAGAGAATGTTAAATTAGTCTTTATGTAGGCCCACGTACATGGTTTAGTTGGATAACTTTGGATGATAGATAACTATTTACTATCTCTAGTTATGCCTAAGGTAGTTTTTTCGATGGAAGGAAACTAACGAGATTTTAGTTATCTCATAAGGGTCCCAATCTCGCCTATTTTAAGCCTGTGATATCCTTCAGTTTTATGGCTTTTACGGAGGCATAGGTTAGAAGACTCCTTCTTCAAGTCTCTTGTGGATAGTCTCTAATCAAATACTTGAATAATTATGGTTGAAAGTACGTATCACTAATATTATCGCTGCATAAAATTATTTTGTATGAGATACTTTCTCACATAGAATTCAAGGGGTCAGCATCATGTTGAAGAGGACATCATTCTTTCCCGTATCATCAGCTAATCCGAACAGTAGAAATGTTCGTGGATCATTTGGAAGGAAGCAAGGGAGAGCAGACAACCTAGTAATGGGCATAAAGCTCTTGTCCAACTCACTCGACTACCCACTATTACAAGAGCACAGCATGTCACTCTGGGCATGCAAGTTGAATACTTCTATATCTGCTCAAGGAAACTGTTGTGCTTGCTAGTAGTGTAAAGATGGGGTTCTCTACATGATAAATATAATTGCATAGAGACAAATTTAAAACCTGAGCAGTGAATAGTGATATATGGCGCCTTTGCATTTTCCTGATTGGTTGCCATTGAGAAAATCTAGATGAATTTTTTCTATGATCACTTATGCTGCCTTGAGCTGTGGAGCTATTGCAGTCTTTCATCCACTTTGAACTTTCCTGCAGCTTCTTCCTTTTAGCTACAATAGAATGTACAAAGCAGTATATTTGACAAATGACGTCCTATTGCCTGGCCTTGAGTTCCCATGAACGACATCAACTTCTTGTCATGCCTACTGTAAGGGGTACTCCCCTTCTAGTTTCAAAAGGATGAACTTAACTTCCAGTGGCGTATATCCTTAAAAATTATAAAATGGTAAAAGCAAAATAGAGGAGGTGGTGTTGGGCATCGGATCACCCTGATTATGTCATCACTAATCATACTATTAATGAGGGATTAAAGATAATATAATCAAATAGATAGTTATGCACAACGGCAAGATTTCCCACTCAACAAGTATCTCTGCATGAAATCAGATCAAATGCATATCCTAGACATCAAGGCATGTCATCGCACTAATATCGATTAAATTTACACACCACTAAAGATCTGCTTGCTTAATTTAGGCTAGCTGATTTGTGCTTATGGAGATGACTTGCCACGTATAAACCCACCTACTAATTAACGATTATCGCCAAATGCTGCAAAGCTGCATCATGTCTCTATGATCTTCTCTTTAGGTTTTCTCATGCTCTACAGCATGAACCTTCTCCTAAAAAAGAAACATATGTTACTTGATATGGTCACATGGTGGACAGACATGCATGTGCACCGATAACTAGAACACGGCGATACATCGGATGTTAGCTGAAGGCTATGCCGTCCCTAATGTTTTGATGCCAATATACCTTAATTATTTTTTTTTTAAGGAAGCTTAATTTTATCGGCTCATTGCACACAGTCATTCTGAAATGATGTCTTGAAGTTCAAAGCCACTAAATATACATGCATACATACATGCGTACATGCATATGGACATATGCATATATGTGTGTGTGTGTGTGTGTGTGTGTAAATGGCAGAATGTATAGTCATTAAGACATTGAGCAACGTATATAAATTGAATGCAAGCAAAGGTAACATCGACATTTATATGATTCGGATCAACATTAGAGAAAGGTGATTTGTCGACTTTATATCTTAATCACATCTAAAGGCATAAGGATGAAAGGATTTGGATGAAACCAAAGCCACCAATTTTATGTTTGGCAGATAGGATTTGCATCAATGCGTGTTTGTTGTATCATTTCTGAAGAAACGTACCAAAGTTGTATCCAAGCTTAGCATTGGCAATAGAATCATCTGGTAAACCTGACAGAAGGATGGTTCTTAATTAAGAGCACGAAAAGATGGTTCTTACGAACTTCATTCGGTTAAGCATAACAAATTAGCAATATCAAATTACAAACAGGCTGGCTGATAGTTCTTGTGTATGCCAAAAGGGAATCTTCACGTACGTGCACTAATGAACAATGTTTTGTTAAGAAGAGAATACAACCCTGCAACAAGAATGTAGTGCAATATTAACCAACCCACTTTCTATCCAAAGAACGCTAAAAGCCTCATGATCATACCTGGATTGCAATATGAGAACTTGTTTGGATCAAACAAGCAAAAGAAATTACTCAACTGAACAATAGCCTAGCATCATTAAACAATCATATAAAAATGGATTACACTCCACTAATCTTGTATTATAATAGCCAAGAGACGCAGAGTACGTCAAGATAGGCCTTATCTGCAGCAAGCCACACCAAGAAATGGTGTGATAGAGCAAATAGGCTACAAGGAAGTCATAGTGGAGCTTTTCTAAAAGCAGTAGTAGCCAATGAGAGATGGCTTATGAAAAGGATGACCGATTTCCATCCTGTACAAAAAAACTATTTACAGTGGACATTCATCAGAGGGCAACAAGGGAATGTTTTCTTAGGTTCCCTGAGAAAAGGAGTTGTGAGCCAGCATCTTACCTCTTTTGTAGAATCTTTCACATTTTATGATATATGATCTCGTTTCAAAGCTTTCGATGTTTAGCCTATTACCCTTAAACCGTCCCTAAAACTCGAAGCTTCTCCATTGGAGGCCATAAGCTTTCCTGAACCACGGTCCACAGCTTTGGTGCCCCACACTGTGTCCAGCTAGCTACTGGATTCGAGATCCCACTGACGCACAGAGCATCCCCTTAATCCATTGGTGATTAGAGCGTTTGATGTAGTGGCGGCAGAGGCGTACACGTAGGCGTTGTCACTTAACTGGCCTTTTCACGTCACTTCGACACAATTAAGAATGGCGACCAGGAAAGCTTTGCGTTAGTTTAATATAAAAGGCAGCAGATAACGCATGCTTTGGCGTAGTGGGAGAGGTGAGGCTGAATCAGCCATTAGTTCTCGAATTTCACAAATGGAATCCTCGTAATTACTAGAGCCCTGTTGCGACGATTCTTGTGGGCTGTGCAGGAGGAAAAGAAAACAAAAGAAAATAAAAAAAAGTAGTGCACTGCGGACAAAAAATATTATTCAGCCATACCTTAGTTTGATGAAGGTTTCCACTGATAGTACTAGAGGGACCTTGCAGCGCATGTTCAGCGTGCTATATATGAACCTGCTTTCACGAGTCACGTACTCCTTTTCTTTTTGTCAAACAGAATGATAATCACTAAATAGAGTGGCTGCTGATCGATAGATTGTTAGAACATGTGATTCACGATTAGAGCAAGGTACAACCACTAGCCCAAGACTTAATTTATGACTACGCACTAAATATGGCTACTAATGATCGTTATCGAGAATATTTTAGGCAGGACCCAGTTACGTTAATTGTGATCGGTTCCAATATCGGAAGCCTTTTTTTAAAAAGGCACTTGTGCAAGCATGCGGTACGTTTCTAATGTTGGGTGCTGAGTCTAGTTTCATGCCCTTTCAAATATAAAATTATTGGTTGCACCAGTTCCACTAGCTCAACAATGGACCACTCTAACCACATAGGAATACGGATCCAACCAATAGTTTCTTCTTTCAAACTAAGTGATGATTAGAGACGTGATCCATGCATCTATCTTACAACCTTGGGACCTTCGAAGTTTCTTGCACGGGTGCATGTGATCGACAGAGGTTATCAACTTGATGTTAGTGTGGTACAGCTAGAGTGTAAGATTCATGTGAAGAGCTTGATGCAGAATCTAATACGTTGGGTGACATAAGATGTAATTTGTATGGTTTTCGTTGTGAAATTTATTTGGATGGACCTGCTTGGACTGGGATGACCCTACCACTTCATTAGAATAAATCTCAGCTCTTTCTCCACCCCTAGCTATAGGTAAATAAAACTGGACTAATCTGCTCTAATGGCCAATAAGCTATTGTTTTAGTAGAAGGTGGGACCCACATGCATTTCTCGCAAAACCTATTCTCTTTACCAATGTGTGACCTCTCCATATAATAAAGTCATATTGAAGATGAATGCTATATATTCAGCAACTTGTGGGCTGATATCTGCACAGGTATGGACCAAAGGCATGGACCAAAGGCTTGTGCATGGAGTGAAGCTCATGAGGATTTTCTTTTTTTTTGAGAGAGAGAGAGACAGAGAGAAGGTTATGAAGATTTCCCAAAATATAAAATGCAAAAAGAGACATCAAAGATCCAAGACAAGAGTTTAGTCGCAAAAAACTTTCACATAATTTGTTAGTAGGAAGAGGCCATTTATCCTTTCAAACATAGTGATTGCCAAGTCATGTTTATCAACTTTTAGCTAGTTTTTGTTTTCTCAACCACTCGTCTTCTAGTAATTGCCTACATTTAAGTGGATTGCAAAATCAACATCTTCATAGTTACGCAATAGTCTATTTCTTTGATAGTTTAAAAGTGATTGTCCTTCACTTTAAAACTCTATCTTTCGCAAAAAAATATTATAATTTTCAACTAATACGCTCGATAACTTATACCCAAATGAAATCCATAAAACATGACTGACGCTGAATGGAAGATACAATCGCAATTCCTATTAAAAGTTTCATAGTGAGACATGGATAGGATATATAATCAATCCAATAAAAATTATCCTACAAATAAAATTAACATACAAATCAAGATTCTCACCTAGAGGAAGAAGATAGTATCCAATGGCACACACCCTGTGCCATGTACATGACTCATCAATGAGCATGCCTTGAAGATTCTCTTCCATGCCTTGTGCATTGTGCATTTTGCTCCTTGCCCACCAAATAGTCATGATCAGGTGCATAAATCATCTAGTTGGCAAATCATATGGTGTCTGTCGCACACATCTTTCCCCGTTAACTAAATCTTATTAGCAAATTTTATACATGCACCTTGCTCCTTCAACACATTTTTAACATATTCATTAGAACCAAAGTGTTACTGGGAATTTATGCACTTTTATTTAAGATCAAGACTGTATTATCATCAGCTTCTTAAATATAATATAAATGCTGCTCTACAAAATTATGCATCAGACCTCTTACACTTTCTTCTTTAAATGGACAAATCTCTCTTGAGTTTCCTTCTACCAGAATTAGTTTCACACAGATTAAGATTGTTGATACGTACAACTCTTTTTTGGCATAACATTTCCTTTTATCTATCTTAATGAAAATTTATTTTTTTTGTTTAAAAAATGCGCATATAACATTACGAAAGGTGTCTCGCGAGTCCGTTTGAGGAGTTCCGGACGCCTTTTCCATCAAAAAAAAAACAAGAAAAAGAAAAAATCCGGTCGCCGCCCTATTTATCAAAACTTTCATTAAGACATAAACTATACTTATTTCCAAATAACACAGTGGCATCACGGCCATCCCTCTCCTCACCGCTGCTCTCGGTCTCGCTCTCTATATATAACACCCTCCACCCCTCTTGCCCTCTCCGTCTCCTCTTAAACCCCATCTCTCTCTCACTCTCTCTCGATCGGAGCAAGCCGTCGATTTTGAGAGGGGGAAGAGAGAGAGAGATTGGAAAAAGAAATGGTGAAGTTTTCGAGGGAGCTGGAGGCCCAGCTGATCCCGGAGTGGAAGGACGCTTTCGTCAACTATCGCCAGCTCAAGAAATACGTCAAGAAGATCAAGCTCTCCCTCCTCCGCTCCTCCCCGCCCCCCTCCGAAGGCGGCGCCGCCGCCGCCCACCACCGCTACGGCTTCTCTCTTCTTGATCCCCTCCGCGCCTTCGGCGCCCGCTTCTCCGCCCTCCGCGATCAGCCCCTCGAGGTACCAGATCCGGTGATCCATTCGTCTCTGCTTCCGCGAATAGAGTTTCGATGTTTTTTCCAATTTTTTTTGAAATAAAGCATGATTTTTCTTTATTTTTTTTGTATATTTCTTTCTTCCTAACGAACATTCTCGAGATTTCGTCAAATTTTTCAGTTATTTTCGGGGATTTATTTTTATTTTCGATTTTTCAAGATTCGGCAAAATGTCGAAAGGGTCCGTCGGGCGAGTGAAGTCCGTCGGAACGGCCAGGAAGCGCGAGAGCGCGGCGAGCTCCGACGTCTTCTGCGGGACGCGGCCTCGCTGTTTCGTTTCATTTCCCGCTCTATCTTCTGCGTTTCAGTTTAGAAAACCGGTCAAAGCTGTCCAGTTAGAAATATTTTTATTACTTTCGTTCGTACCAAACTTTTTTATATATATAAAAAAAAAAAAAAAAACTCTATTGCTAATGAAACAGCTGACCCGAAATCTTATTCCCGTTATCATTTATTTTGGCACTTATTTATCTAATTAATCACTTAATGTTTTTGTAGGCGGATGAGGAAAATTTGTACGAGATAGAACTCGTTCGATCAAGAGATGATGAGGTAATTATTAATATTATTTTAGTACTTTTTATTTGAACATTAATATTTTTAAAAAATTTAAATATACATAATTGAATGAATAAAGGTGAAGGAGTTTCTCGAGAAATTGGACGAGGAGCTCGATAAGGTGGAGAATTTCTACAGGACGAAAGAGAACGAGTTTTGCGAGCGAGGCGAGATTTTAGAAAAGCAGCTCCAGATCCTTGTGGACCTGAAGCAGATCCTCCACGAGCGCCGCCGCCGCCGCCGCCGTAGCTCCTCCTCTCCGAGTCCGACCTCCATTGCCGGGAGCCTCAATTCTCCCTCCTCCTTCTCCGGTGGGATTTGTCGTCGCTCGTCGTGATCGCCATCCATTTAAATAGGCCTGGATGGCTTATGGTTTCTGATTTGGTGGTGTTGGCAGAGAGCGCCGGAGAGACAGATCCGTCGTTGGAGGGGTCGCTGGTGGCGGACGAGGTGATTGCGGCGCTGGAGAGAAATGGGGTGAGCTTCATCGGGTCTGCGCGGACCAAGGCGAAGAAGGGTGAGAAGCCGAGGGCGGGTGCGATGAGGATCGACATCCCGGCGACGACCCCGGGGCGAACGATCTTGGCTGTCACCTCAATCATCTGGGAGGACCTCGTGAACGGCGCCAGAAGGGATGGATCGGGCGGCGGAGATCACATCAACCGGAAAAAGATCCAGTGCGCCGAGAAAATGATCCGGGGGGCCTTTGTGGAGCTCTACCGAGGCCTGGGACTCCTCAAGACTTACAGGTTCGTACACAAGAAAGGCCGATTCGCGCAACCGGCTCATTACTACGTCCCCGAGGGATAAATTGGTCATTTTACTCTCTGCATGCATGGAGCGTGACCTGACGTGGTACCATGCGTGCTTGAACATTTTCCCTTTCGCATTCTTTGTTGTTAGTTTATATAATTTTTTATCATTGTTATTTTTATTTATTTTCTCACGGCCGTTTTGATTCTCTTCTTACGGTTTCGCTATTTTGTGGCAGCTCGTTGAACATGACGGCCTTCGGGAAGATACTGAAGAAATTCGGCAAGGTAAGGACATGGCAGTCCGCCGCAACGGAAAATGATGACACCTATTAGAATCAATCATGAAAAAAAACTCGATTCATAATTTTGACGGCCACGATCCGTACGAATATTTTTTTTTTTTTATAATAAGATAGCGGTGGAGGAGAACTACCACCTCCAAAAGCTGCTCATGAATGGCAGAATCTCGAATAACATTTCTGGATGATGACATGACATGCTAATTGATTTATTCGATCGGTTTAGAATGAGGGAATAAGGGTCCTGAGACCATTGGCCAGGGCGACGGACAACCTATCAGGTGATGAGACAGGAGCCGTCAGATCAAGCCACGTCCCATTTCGCACACCACCCTAAGTCCAAAGGCATATCCCAGTAATCTGGGACGAGCGCGTTTGAGTCTGTTGATACAAAGCTCAGATGCTGCCAGAGGGGACAGCAGATACCCTCTTCCACAAATCAGCTGGGGACACATCGCCAATTCATGTTATGGGCCCCACTCAAACACGTAGTGGGAGTGGCTGTCCGCTGTCCCTCTTTAAGTTGCCCGTCTTTCACGTGAGGAGCATGAAAATGGTCAGTTCGTTCGATAGGAATGATAGAAACGGACAAGCCCGTAAGGGAGGCCGAAAGTATAGCCGGGTGAGGGAGAGAAAGGGGTCCTCGTTTCGCGTCGTCTATATATATACTTTCTCTTTCTTTTGATTTGCTAGCCGTCAGCTGGCAATGCTCTTTGATTTGTTTGTATGATGGCAAACTGATGTATTGGAACTGAATTCAGCTACTTGTGATGTCAAGGTATCGAATCAACAAGAAGCGTCGGAGAGGTTCTTAAAGAAGGTGAAGGGATCACACTTTGTCAGCTCCGACAAGGTACGCAGGCATCTCGGCATCCCTTCTATGTGTATCTTCCTTCACGCCTTTATCATCTCTCTCTTTCATCATTTTCGTCCTTCCCGTGCCAAAACCTCGCCTACCTAACAATCTGGTCTCATACTCTAAATATCTAGTTAGTTGTATTTGCACAGGGTCCTCCCTATCATGCTAGCTAGGCTCACGCCTACAAAGTAGTAAAGCCAACAGAAAAGGCATCGGCTATTCTTCAGGAGAGTTATGCTAAGATGAGACAAAAATATAACAAGAAAACGTAGCAAGAAAGCCATTTTTGTCGTAGATGATGTTTCAAGTGGGTCTCGGCTCAGAACCTCGAGCTTGATAAAATAGCTCTGCTACTTATTTTTCAGTGGAGCGCAAACCCGTCCAGCGCGCAATGGCGCATAATGGCATCTTTGGACGTTTCATCAGATGTCGTACTATAAGATATAACAATTAAAGAGGAGGTGTTATTAATTACTAATTAACTTTATTTACCAAAAGAATTACTAATTAACTTTGGCTTGCTTTATCGGTTTTCTGGTTGTTTTTGTTTGCATTATACATGGACGGATTCCCGAATAACTAAGTAAACTTTTGGAATAGGTGGTAAAGCTGGCGGACGAGGTGGAGTCCATTTTCACAAAACAATTTGCAAGCAATGACAGGAAAAAGACGATGAAGTTCCTGAGACCTCAACAGCCCAAAGACTCCCACATGATTACCTTCCTCGTAGGTATGCTTTTTGCTCTGACCCTTACGCAATATACTAATCTTAGCATCAATGTCCGAAATTAACATTTACAATTGCTTTAAATAAATAAATTAAAGACATAAGTCTCTCAATATTGTTAGTAACAACACCGCCACGATTAATTGCCATCATGGCTGCTAAGTGTGGAAGGCTTTGTGCATTATACACGCATAAGCAGGACGAAATCTAGATCCCGTACATGCTATCAGTGGTCACCTTGTCTTAACAATAAAAAAGAAATTATCCCTTCAATGATACCTCGTCTTTCATGACCCATGTTGATAAAAATTGTATATAAACTTTCATATGCTAAAGTTTAAAGATCATGAACAGTTCTAACAAAATTACATGATAGTAGTTACAAGAAACTGAGATACAATATGCATAAAAAGAAAATTAAACCTCTGTCGGCCATTCCTTCAGTGGGCCAGCTATTTGACTCCCGTTGGGTGAGTGACATGAATCCCAGCCACGTTCTTAGTGCTCGGCCGGAATTGGAAGCAAATTACTTAGTTGTGTGACGTATCGCATAACAATTCATACGTGGAATTGCACGTTATGCGGACATTACCCTCCGCGAGAAAGTGCCTTGGACGTCCCAGAAAGTGCCCAAAAAAGACATCCCACTCAGTGGAAATGGATTCCACCCTCGCTGATACTAAAAATGATCGAACCTGAATCGATCCTGAGTAGTTGAAAGGGACCATAACATTAACTACGTATGATGGGTACCACGTCTCACCTATTATTAGATGATGCCGCTGGCACAAAACCTGTGCGAGCTTCTAACTCATACTATACAGTTCAACTATTTTTATATGGCATTTCTTCAAGTATAAGACACGCAAAATTTTATTAATAGACGAAATGAAAAAAATTAATAAATGGATGAGATGAGCTGGGTATTTTCAGGAATATCCGTGGAGAGAAATTTTTAGAATAAACCGATCTAAGGTTGGGCAAGGTTTCTCTGTTGGGTTTGTTTCTCCTCTGATGTAGTCATGAGACAATCTTCCTCACGTCTCTTCACATAAAAAAAAAAAAACGAAAAAAATCTTCCTCACACGTCTCAAACTTTCCATATCCCTCATGTCCGTGATGAGTTTTTCTGTTGCAGGTTTGTTTACCGGCAGCTTTGTAACTTTGTTCAGCGTGTACGCCATCTTGGCTCACTTGAGCGGCATCTTCTCTTCAACAACTGAAGCTGGTTACGTGGAAACCGTCTACCCTGTTTTCAGGTACTTCCACGCAAGATTTCTGTAAATTTATTAAAGAAAATTTTTCCAGAAGTTTTGTGTCTTCTTTACTGTTAGTTGTCTCTCCACCATCATGTTTTTTTTATTTTCTGAGAAATGTTTGTCCACTAGCATTGTCAAAAAAGAATTTCACGAGAAAACAATATGATATCTATATTAAGAGCTAAGTTGCCTTCACCCGAAAATGAGCCCATTAAGCAGATCATTTTGTTCACCTCATAACCTGTGGATCATTGGTTGCCAGTTCATAACCCACGTGGCAATATTTGTTGGCAAGTTGAGCTATATATATTATGCTACGGTTGCTAAACCACAAAATAAGGTATATAATATCTCTTCACGAATTGTTAGAGGAATCACATAACATTGACCTTTGCATTCAAAACGAGAGCTAGATTTGGGTTGCGATGATAGTTACATGAGCTATCTTTCCAGGTTAATTCTCACGTTAGGATGATAAAACCCTAGTTCACCTTTTCGTTTTTTTTAATCCTATACTTTACCTTTTCGTTCACAAACAAAGCTTTTCTTCTTGTTACATTTTGCGTGCCTTCACATCATCTGGTCGTAAATATGAAAACTCATAAAATATATGGTTGAAATAAGTTTATAGTTATCTCTTAGGTTGCCTGGTGAAATAAACTAGTACGGTCCTCTCCTTGTTTCTAATTGTCATTCTTCAGCTATCACAGTCACATTTTAAATGACAGCTGACTAAAGGATAATGGTCGGATAAATATGAACCCCTCTTTTCCAAGTGACCCTAAACCCACTAACATCATGAGTAAGATTCTGTTGAAATACAGTAATGACCAGATTTAATAATGAGACAGACACTTCCACTACTCAGTTCGCACATTTTCCTGCAATTCACATTTCAACGACCAAGAGCCGACCAAAGGAATATTAGTTGAACATAATCACTTTCCTGTAAAGCATACTGTGCTGTTTGCCCGTCACTATTCCTCAACAATCCTATAGTAGAATGATTTGTATCTTTCTTGGAAACGGAACCACAGACACCTTGGCTTCGTGCGGCTTATCTAGCATTTTAGAGGAAAACTACGAGTTGGCTTAGTTAAGTATATAAAAATTTTCCAGCATAGTCGATATAAGTAATATTTAACCAGCATACATCCATCAAGTTGGATAATTATGCTTGTTTATCTATATATGTTTTCATGTGGACAATTGTACATGTAATATAACCAATAAGTGCATGCATCTGTGATCATGACGCTTCAGTTGAAATTAAATCAGGCTTCTGGTTCTCTTTTGCAGTATGTTTGCGCTTCTTAGCTTGCATATTTTCTTGTATGGGTGCAACCTATTCCTGTGGAGAGGCACCAGAATAAACCACAACTTTATATTTGAATTCAATCCAAGAACAGCCCTGAAGCACAGGGATGCTTTCCTCATCTGTACCTCCTTCATGACCGCAGTTGTAGGGGCTATGGTCATCCACTTATTGCTTCGATCTGCTGGGGTCCCCTCACGGCATGTCGAGTCCATACCAGGAGTTCTCTTGCTGGTAGCACATCTCAGACACAATTCCTGACATTGCCTGTCATAGAAAATATTCCAGCTTACATACACTCTTACCGACCACCTTAACAATCTGTCCGATGAGTTAGAACTTCTACTCTCTTTTTTTTTCAGCTGTTCACAGGATTACTCATTTGCCCTTTCAATATATTCTACCGCCCAACTCGCTCCAGCTTCCTGCGAGTAATCCGCAACATCATTTTCTCACCATTTTACAGAGTAAGCATCATCTACGGTTATCGTTTGCTGTTTGGTTATGATCCTATCACATGATCTGGTATATATGGTGCTTAAAAGCTCTTGGAATCGTTGTGATACGCTGCAGGTGTTGATGGTGGACTTCTTCATGGCTGACCAGCTAACCAGCCAGGTGAATTCCTTTCCATATAAAAATAAAGCCAAAAGCATATAAACCTAATGAATCTAAAACATTAGCACTAGTTATACTTGGTAATGCAGAACTTTGTTGCTTCTATATGCAGTTTCTCATGCTAATTACTTGTTATAACAGATCCCACTTCTGAGGCACATGGAGTTCACAGCATGCTACTTCATGGCCGGAGGCTTTAGAACACGTCCCTATGAGACTTGTACCCGTAGCCAGCAGTATAAGCTGTTGGCTTATGTCATCTCTTTCCTTCCTTACTACTGGCGGGCCATGCAGGTGAACTTGCTCTACTTAATCTGTGCCACTCCTAAATCTACGTACCATCGTCCTGATCTTAGAAAGCATGAGGATTTTGTTTTTCTGTTTTTCTCATAAAATGATCTAATTATTCTCCAATTCAAGACTTCAATCTTTGAGAACATGTATCTATCTACTGGCGTTGCATATAGCTCCAATTTTCGTACATCAATCTATTGCTGGAGCCAATTAGGCAGCTGACACTTGGCACCCGACAATTCTCCCTAGTGTGCCAGGAGATATATCGAGGAGGGGTACGATGCCAACCAATTGGCAAATGCTGGGAAGTACGTGTCGGCCATGCTGGCAGCTGCCGCCAGGTGGAAGTATGCAGTGGAGCCCACTCCACTGTGGCTGGCTGTTGCCATTATCTCTTCCACTGCTGCAACCTTCTATCAGTTGTACTGGGACTTCGTTAAGGATTGGGGGTTTTTCGATCCAAACTCAAAGAACCCATGGCTGAGGGATGAGCTCATTTTAAAGAACAAGCGCATATATTATGCCTCAATTGTAAGTGCAACAATCCTGCTTCTACTCTCATCATCCCACTCTATAACGAGGCCTTCTAACTGGTTTGCAATATATGCATGCAGGCACTCAACTTCGTACTTAGACTTGCATGGATTGAAAGCGTGATGCGCCTCAAGCTGGGGCTGGTCGAGAACCGGCTGGTTGAATTCTTGTTGGCATCATTGGAGATCATTCGACGAGGACACTGGAATTTTTACAGGTAATTTACTCTTCATCATGGATTAATTCCGGATGTACGTAAGATGAGTCTAGTAATTATCTGAGCTGAAATGTGTTTCTGATCTTTGGTTCAATTGTTCCAAGATTGGAGAATGAGCATCTGAACAACGTGGGCAAGTTCAGGGCAGTGAAGGCCGTCCCCCTACCATTCCGCGAGTTGGACTCGGATGGATGAAGGGAAGTCGCCCGACAAGTGTACATAAATTATGGGCTTCGGAGGAGGTGGGGCTTGCCGAGGACCTGGAGTGGATTGCTTTTCCCATTAACCGTTGCTTGAGGTAGCTAGGAACTGATATAGAGTAGAGGATGTGGCACCACCCCGATGCAGTGAAGAACAGGGGATTCCTGATCGGAGGCGGGAATCGGGTCCGGTGGAGTAAAACATGGCTAACTTCACCCCAACCCATCCAACAATAAGAAGAAGAAGAAGAAGAAGAAGAAGAAGAAGAAGAAATGCTTGCTTGCTTGCTTTCTCTTAGCCCCAATATGAGGTGATTATTGAACACCACGTCGAATAGAGAGAGAAGGGGGGGGGAAGAGAAGATCAGCGATATGCATTTGTATAGTGCCACGGGGAAATAAAAACTTTCATCATTCCAATTGAATTCAGACCAATCAATGAACGAGATCAAGTGATGGCACTCATTAAGCTTTGGTTCAATAAGCACTGCACAAATAATTTTTGTACGCCCGTATCGATTTCTGTTTATATAAGAAGATTTTGACTGAAGGAAGTGCATGCGTGCGTGGAGCTTCATTTCCCTGGGCACGTGCATCGCACGTACCTTGTTCTGGTTTTAACGAACGAAGGGCCGTTAATGGGCCAGGGTCGTCGCATGAGGACGACCTTTGCTTGTGCCTGTTTCAAAGAAGGCCCATTCCAAACTACCTGGGCCTGAATGTCCATTAGCTTGTCTGAATGGGCTCGGTTGTGCACCTATTAACGAACAAAAAGGCTGTTAATGGGCCAGGGGTGTCGCAAGAGGACTATTCGATTCCAGTCCTTTGCTTGGGCTTGTTTCAAATAAGGCTCATTCCCAACTACCAAGGCCTGAATGTCCCTTAGTTCGTCTGAATGGGCTCAACAACCGAGCTAGCCATCCAATAAGCAGATAAGAAGCATATCAAGATAACAATCGAACTAATTCCCCCTTCTTGTGTGGACATGCACGGCCAAGATGGTATGACAATTCGAATCATGAACTTCATCAGGATGCAGATTTCCGACCCAAGTGGTAGTGCCAAGACTCTGCCCCATTCCTGGAAAGACATAAGCTAAAAAAAAATGCTCGGAAGCATGCTATTTTAGCAACCTCATAGTTGAGCAGTGCATCACTAACTTGAAAAAGTCCTCAAGGGGGGCAACGAATTAGATCGGTTATAGTGTCAGCAGCCTAAATCCACTGCGGGCTCCATCGGTTATTTGCCTGATAAATTGTGGTGTTCTTAATTCCTGTGAAATGCGCAAGCACCGAATCTAAGATCTCCTTTTTATCTGTCATGACTAAACTAGGATCGAGAACTAGCAGGAATTGCTTGGAGATGAGTTCTTGTTTCTTCTGAAGAGATTGAGGCAAGTCATGAAATAAAATATGCTTATTGTAGCCGAGTTTCAAGGGTAACAGCCACATGATGTAATCGATCTTTTTTGGCTGGTTATTTGGTTTCATTTTGACTCTGGACAGGCAGAGACCCAGTCCCATTCAAATGCTAATCTAAGATCTTCTTTCCATCTGTCATGACTAAACTAGGATCGAGAACTAGTAGGAATTGCTTGGAGGTGAGTTCTTGTTTCTTCTGAAGAGGTTGAGGCAAGTCATGAAATAAAATATGCTTATTGTAGCCGAGTTTCAAGGGTAACAGCCACATGATGTAATCGATCTTTTTTGGCTGGTTATTTGGTTTCATTTTGACTCTGGACAGGCAGAGATCCAGTCCCATTCAAATGCTAATCTAAGATCTCCTTTCCATCTGTCATGACTAAACTAGGATTGAGAACTAGCAGGAATTGCTTGGAGATGACTTCTTGTTTCTTCTGAAGAGGTTGAGGCAAGTCATGAAATAAAATATGCTTATTGTAGCCGAGTTTCAAGGGTAACAGCCACATGATGTAATCGATCTTTTTTGGCTGGTTATTTGGTTTCATTTTGACTCTGGACAGGCAGAGATCCAGTCCCATTCAAATGCTAATCTAAGATCTTCTTTCCATCTGTCATGACTAAACTAGGATCGAGAACTAGCAGGAATTGCTTGGAGATGAGTTCTTGTTTCTTCTGAAGAGGTTGAGGCAAGTCATGAAATAAAATATGCTTATTGTAGCCGAGTTTCAAGGGTAACAGCCACATGATGTAATCGATCTTTTTTGGCTGGTTATTTGGTTTCATTTTGACTCTGGACAGGCAGAGATCCAGTCCCATTCAAATACTAATCTAAGATCTCCTTTCCATCTGTCATGACTAAACTAGGATCGAGAACTAGCAGGAATTGCTTGGAGATGAGTTCTTGTTTCTTCTGAAGAGGTTGAGGCAAGTCATGAAATAAAATATGCTTATTGTAGCCGAGTTTCAAGGGTAACAGCCACATGATGTAATCGATCTTTTTTGGCTGGTTATTTGGTTTCATTTTGACTCTGGACAGGCAGAGATCCAGTCCCATTCAAATGCTAATCTTGCCATGTTTACTGGTATCATAAATAATCCGTACGTGTCCAGCTAATTACCCAACTTTCTTAATGTAAATTCATATCCTGAAAGCCAGCTTCATAAGCTAAAGCGAGAAAATATTAGACCCTGAGCGGGTATGTTTACTGCTATAAGAAAATTCTAGTTAGCCAACCCATTACACCAGGGAAAACATTCTCAACCCAACCATTAACCCTGCTATTTAGAAAGTGTAGGCGCGCTTTTGATATAGCATAGTTGTTCAGAGAGATTTAGTCACAACCGTGCATGCTTCAAGCTTGGTTGGCGTGCCATCTATATTGTAGCCCACCAGCAACTGGGTTGACCTATAAGAATGGTGTAAGATAAGGGTGTGTTTGGTTTGCGATCGGAGTCTGAATAAATTGGAATAAACTCGGAATAGATATATCTCCCAAAACATTTGGTTCATTATTGAAATCGAAATCGAAATCAAAAATGAAATTTGAGTACTAGAGAAAAGTAGGAATTAGGTTTTGAGGGATTGGAACATTCTCATTTCTCCAAAAATCGGAATGGAAACATAAGCCCCTCCACCCAACGGTTGGAGTGGGTGTCACTCATTTTCATTTCCATTATAAAGTCCAACTCCCCCAACCAAACATGTCCTAAAAATCATAATAATATTAAAATTAGTAATTGATAGAGAAAGCATATATGCGCAACATTCAGTTTGTTTCAAAAGCGACTCTTTGATTGGAGCTCTATGGTTCATTAGAACTGCAAGGTAGAGCGCTTAAGAAAATAAGTTGTCCTACCTTTAAGCAGGCTAAGGTGGCCAGATCATGCAAAGCAACTTCTAATTCTAAAGTTGGACGTTGGACACCCAATAAAATCAAATTAGGTAACAGATCAAAGGTGCAGATCTAGGTGGAATCAAATTTTACAAGCACGCCACCCTTTCTAACACTAGTCCTCTAATCCTACTCACCTAGTGGCCTTCTTGTAGGTTTGCACCACTACATTACATCACTGCAGTGTGATGTCCATAAGCAATAAACCTATCGCTTTAATTAGGTTTTCCACGCATGGTCACGTCGGATTAGATTAGTATCTTGGTATATGCCCACCATAAACAAACAACAATGGGCTAATATTTTGGTCCCCACGTCATGATGGAAACCAAGCCATTGTGCTGACTTTCTACTTGGAGATTGGATCTTTCAGAGTTGTATCAAATTAATTTGCCATTAATTCTTAAGTTAGACCTCAGATTGAGAAGGCTCAAGTTCATAGTTGCAGTATCCCAGAATTTCATGAGGAACTTGATCACCATCATGTAACCGAATATATTGAGTCAGCAGAGCCATAGGCCTACATCCTATAATTTCCACCCTTTACCCCCAAAACTAAACCTTATAGTTTTCATTTTAAAAAGATCTCAAAATGGAGGCTGTGAAAACATGGAAAGAGAATTTCGGAGAAACATTCATATATTTTTATTGTTTATCAAAAGGGACCATTCCTGCAGAACAAAATGGTGGGAAAACAAGCTGAGTGCTCACTAATTTTGATTTTTTATATCTTTTCCCGCGAATTTGTCTTCTATATGACTAGGAACTAGCAGACATAGCATGCATCTTACCTCACCGTATACAATAGTCAAATTAAAGTTCGAAAATAAAATATTGATTCATATTATAGCATCACATGCATTTGCATGCATGCTTCTGAATGTTATCATTATTCAATTTCCTTTTCATTAAAGAATGGGCTAACCTTCGTTTCACTTCGATACTTGAACATTGCCCTTCCAGCCTCTGGACCCAATCTTGGATTTTAATACTGCACCGCATGCATTATTCTCATCCTTGGACATTTTTGTAGATATCTTTTTGTTGCTGCTGCTGTTGTTAATCACTATGACAACTCTTTCTCTTCACCCTTACTGACTGACGGCTTGACCTGGCCATGATTCGCAGTAGAAGGGACTTGTATCCAATCATGGTAGGATAACTTAAAGGCCAAATAGAAAATTCAACACAACAGAGAACCCCACTCCCCTCTAGTTTCCTATAAATGCAGCTCTTGGAGCATGATGCTTCTCGCAATGAAGGAGAAGCCTCAGCTTTCACTCTCAACTCTCTTGCTACCAAGACACAAAGTCGACCCACTCGAGAGAATGGCCATGGGAAGAGGCAGCTGCACCATAGCCGTGTTCCTTGCCCTGTTCCTCATCATGTGCGCGCCGTTCCACACTCTCGCGGCCACCCACGTCGTTGGGGATTCGCAGGGATGGGGCTTCTCAATGTCGTACACCGACTGGGCCAATGAAAAGACCTTCGCTGCAGGAGACACCCTTGGTCTCTCGCTCTCTCTCTCTCACACATGCACCCACCATTTTTTTTTTTCCTTTCAATGACATAAACTATGGCCCGAAAAGTTATGGAAATGGCAACGGCGATTACACTGAAACCTGACGTGCCAAATCTAACAACTGATTCTGCTATGCGCCTTCGTAGGAAGGGTTCGGATTGCATCTTTCATGCTAAAGAGTGGTTGCTTTTTTTTCTTGATATGGATTATTGGATCGCACTCTGCACAGACCTTAAAGCACTCCAAATTTCTACGTTCATTCACTTGCACAAATTTTAAAATAATCATTACACAATCCAACGGTGGATTTTGGAAGGTGAATCCTTCTTTAATGAGACGGATGCAACCTCTGGCCTCTGCAGAAAATTTGATCTCCTCTCTTGTATTGCGACGTTTATTTATTTATTTATGAATCTTATTTTCGAGCACTAATTAGTAGTTGGATTTCAAAATATCAGCTTTCTCGTTTGTTTTCTTCTTTTTTTCAAATTTTATGATTGATTTGTTGTTGTTGTTATTTTGACTGGGGCAGTTTTCAATTACCAAGCCGGTGCACACAACGTGGTGCCGGTGAGTGCTGCGGGCTACAAGACTTGCAAGGCATCAGGCAGCTCCAAGGCAGCGACGACGGGCGATGACCAGTTCACTCTGAAGAAAGGGGCCAACTACTTCATTTGCAGCTTCCCTGGCCACTGCGCCGCAGGCATGAGGCTCCAAGTCATCGCGGACTGAAACAGGGGGCCCTGGCTTGCTCATTGGAGCTTGAAGCGTTCAGCATCTAGTAGTATCATGTGTGGGTACGTAAAGGGGCGGTCTCTCTTCTGGCTTCTTAGCTAGCTTAAATAATGACCGCAGTATCGTTATGAACTTGTGAGTCTTTTCAGAGTGTGCATGGTGTGTGAATGTATGACTAGTGGTTCCTATGAATAACAATGCTGAACAAAACCAACTTGTGTCGGAAATATGCACATGCATGCATGCAGGCACGCACACGCAGACAGGTAGGCAGAATGTTCTTAAAAAAAATCAGAAAAATGAGGAATTATTCTAATAAATAGCAATACATTAATAAGCAATTAAATTATAAAATCATAACAATTCACTCGAAAAAAAATCACAACAATTGTGGGGAGCAAATTGGAATTATAGATGTTATGAGCCTTGTATGGTAAGTAATGCCGCCAAACCTATCTTTTGCCCCTGAGAAACAAACTAAAGAGCCACAATCAAACACTATGAGAAGTAATGTTGACGATGGGAGGATAAATGCCAGCCGATTTACAATAGTCTAGAGCATGGAAGGTGGGATACCAAACGTATTTGGGCTCTTCACCTTTGAAAATTGATGAGGAGAGATTACTGAAATTTTTTATTGAGTCTAACATTATCCAATAACAAGGTAAACATTAAAGGGAAAATGTCCAAACATGAAGTCATGTTTTAAACCATAAATTACTTCGATAAATTAACATTATGAGAAATCTTATGCAGGGACATTCATCATGAACCATCACAGTGAAATGCAGAAGAGCATAAGAGAAAAACAATGAAAAAGGAGAGAAGCAACTTGCAACCACCACATCATAATATGCTCCCAATATGCTTAGAACCATAACAGAGAATATCTTGATTCCATATTTCTACAGCTATAATAAAAAGTGTTATGCTTACATCAACCCAAAATTACATGAGACAACTGATAAAGCAACATTACTAAATAACATTACAGGATAACAAGTTTTCTTGTGCATGCATATAGCTATAATAGATACCTCCAAAAAGCAGGGCGGTCTCTTGATATAACAAGAACCCGGGATCCCAAATAATCAAATGTAGGGCAATATAGATCATCAGGACCGATGATTTCTTTTGCTCCTATGTTCCCCTGATCCATGCTAAAGGCTTGCAATCCTTCATCCTTGAGGGCATCAAATACAGACAATCCCATCCCACAGATGCCCATGACAAGATTGGTGTTCCCCCACACCTGAGTTATAGAAGTGTGGTGAAAGTGGGAATTGAATTCTGGGAATTCATATGTTGCCGCTAGCTTCCCTTTGCGCAGCGAGTACTGCTGCACCCGCGAGCGTGGGCCATCCTTTATTGGCAATCGTCCTTCAGTGCTCCCAATAAATATGGAGTCCCCACGCGAGAAGATTGAGTGGCCAATTGCACCATGCCTGGGTATTTTGAGGCCAATACCATTTGGGAGGCGGAAGTCAAACACATTCACACTTTCTTGTGTGCAAAAGACACCGTCATTGCCCTCCACTTCAGCTGAACTCACTCTGCATTTGAAAAACAAGCAACACATTGGACCAAAAAAAAAGAAAAAGAAAAACAACATAATATAATGAACATAAAAATAATAGCAGCAAGCAGTTGTATATATTTCAGGTTTCTTTTCATGGTGAAGAAGTAATGCCAAATATCCTTCCCACCCCATCTCTCTAGTCAGCATCCACAGACGCATCACTAAAGCTAGTGCTGCATGGTAGTAAGACTGGATCAAACTAATTCATGTTAGTCATACATCATGGGTAAAAACTCCAAAATGACTCTCAAGTTTCTTTAGTTTGTTTCAGGGTTTTAGTATCAATCCACATATGAAATTTAGAGATTAGTATTGAAGATCAGGCATTAAGGAAAAAATCATATAATCACTGGAAAAACCACCATATACAGCAGAATCATATATCTCAAGAAGAAATATCTAAAAGCCAGACCACTTGACGCACTATAGATGGGATTCTGTCATGCTATGATGAGCATGACTAAATAAATAACTAGAATGTAAGAAACAAGAAAAACATCAACTCAATAGACACAAGGGCTCACCTCTGGCGAACACCACCACCCAATTCAGCATCAGTGTTATTAACATGAAGGGAATAAACTCTTTTACCAGCAGAAGCAACAGACAACAGAGGCTGTGGATTGAGTGAATTCACATCCCAAAGACTAATGGCATCTGTTCCTGCTATGATCACCTTCCCCCTACTTCTCCATTGTAGAGGGCACGAGAACTCCATCCCCAACACTGGACTATTCGCCTCCCACATCATTACTAGATCCCCATCGCGGATATCATAGGCAGCAACAGCCTTTTGCCTGCTGGCACAAGAAATCAAAAGGGGCCCACATGGCCTGTACCACCATTGCTGTCTTTCAACAGAAGGCATTGCACATGAAGCGCTTCTACTGAATAAACCTATGTTGGATCGAGGGCCAACAACCATCCTAGATGATGATGTTGCAGAAGAATTGGGTGTTTCATCCTCGACCCGAAATGCTTTAACATCTCTTGTGTAAAAATCCCATGAACAAAATCCAGAGTCCAAAGAATTCCCAGCTGATGCTGCAACAACATACCTTCCAGAACATCCATCTGCACCAGGGGCACGAACTAACCAACAATCGCCCCATAAGCTATTCGATACTCCTGTTGGAGGCTTATATTCAGCTTTGACCTGCAAAAGATACCTAAGAATCACCATTTCATAATAGTATGATTCGTGCTTCCATATCCACAAGTAAAAGCCTCCCAACGGCATCCTATGAATGCTACTAGGAAATATAAATAACACAAAAAGAAAGAACACAGAAACGCATGTTCATGGGAATGCAGCATATGAAAGCATATTTATGCATGTCATCAACAACAATAATTAACACATACCATAGCTTATGATTATCAAGAGATAGAACATAGCCTTTGTTAGAGAGAGAGAGAGAGGGAGGGAGAGGGAGAACATAGCAAAGAATATATGGAAGTCTGTCAGATATTAATGCTTATATCATACAGGTATAACAACCGAAGTAGAAGACATGAGGTGGAAAAAATCTTAAAACAAGAATGAAGCAAATCGAGCATCAATTGGTGGGACCAACAAAAATGGCACTGGTAGAATCCAAGTATTGGGTACCTCATAGTTAGCAATGTCATAGTAGGAACAAGAGCCATCATCATGCGCTAGAAGAACGGCTTCTCCTTCTGAAACAAACCATCCACCAGTTGAAGGCTTGCTTCCTATCTCACATAACTGATCCCTACAAACTTCCTCAGTCTCTTCATGTACCGTCATTGCAGGTCTGTTCTCCTGGTCATCAAACTCTTCAAGCTTCTCACTCGCCAGAAGTCCAATTTCCTCCTTGTGATAACCACTGGTTACCTTCTTCGAAGCACATTGTGCTGCTGAGTCACCTTCCATCCCCATTCCCTGAACTGCAGCAAGCACGATTCTATCTTCGTCAAGACCAAATTGTTCTGCATTTAAAGAAGCCAAAAACTCCAAGGCAATTGGATTTTCATCAATGGGGCTAAGTGACCCATCTTGCATCTCTTGATCACCACCATTTTTCAACAATACTTGTTCTCCAGAAGCATCAGATGATCTTCGGTTTCTTAATAACTTCTGATGAGGAAAGAATCTAGCCTCCAATTCTTCGTGATTCAATCCTTTCGCTGAATGTTTTGAGTCAACAAGCTTCCCAGATTGACAGGTTACTGCATTTATACTTTGCAAGCTATCAAGTGTTCTGATTTCAGATGGACCCAACTGACCTTTAGTCCCATCCATCACATGACCCACAACCTTCTCAATCCCAGATATCTTGTTCTGAATATCGGAAAGAATGAGCTTTGAATCATCTGGGTTGTTGACATCCAACATTTCTTTTGTGTGTTTGATCTCTGAGGCAATTTTTTGAACTCTACTTTCCAATAATGCCAGCTTCTCATGCAGCTTGCTTGGATACTTATTAATAACATGAACACTTTTTGTATCCCCAGTAATCTTCTCAAAAACCTTAATATTATCTGATGGTTTCTCAACCACTTCCCCATCCTGATCCAAACAAACACGACCATTACTTGCTCTTTTTTCTATGTCCAGAATCAGGCAATCTTTCTTCTTATGATTCACCAAAATATCAGCACCAACGTCCCTGCCGGTCCCATCCTGAACTTTTCCATTATAAGCAAACGAACTTTTGTCCTTTGGATCATCCAGACTCCTAACACCACCCAAAGCTTTCCCATCCATGGATACCGAACTCGAAGCCAAGACATCTTTATCTTCACAAATCTCTGTTGCAACATTTCTGTTTCCATTTATCTCGCTCTGTTTCAAAGCTACTAGATGACTGCCATCTTGTTGATCTTCAGTGCTTCGTACACCATCAGTCCCCTTCTCATCTACTGGATTCAGCTGCGAACCAAGATCATCTTTCTCGCTGCAAACTTCAGAGTCCGTGGCAAAGTTTGCAGCTTTACTACTGTTTTTTCCAGAGTTTGTATCCGAAACACTCGAATTATTCTTCACTACTTGCAAGCCTAAAAACCCACTGGACGTGCGATTCTCCAAAACCTTAACCCCACTGACGAATTTCTCATCCTTCCTCTTCGAATTCGAATCCGGAACCCCCTTCCGCTGCTGACACTTCTCTAAAACCCTAAGCCCGCCCACGCTCCTCCTCCCACCGACCTCGGCCACCGGATCTCTCCCTAAAGCTCTCCCCATCCGATCGGAGCCCGAAGCCCTAGAAACGCGGCGGTCGCCCCGAAGGTCAGCGATCAACCTCGGAAAATCCGACGGGGTTGGGGCCTTACCTCGCGGCATCGACGACGTGGACCACCGGACTCCGGCGGCAGCGGCAGCCGGCTTCTCGACCAGCTTCGGCACCAGGCTCGGACGACCTGCGGAGATCCTCCCGCCGGAGAGGGTTCTGGGGTTCTCCTTCCCGGCGGCGGCGGGTGTTCTTCGGGTGGCGCTTCCTTTCACCTCGGGCGTGGACTCCGCTTGGGCTTTGTGGGGCTTCGACGGCATGATCTTTCCCCCACCGCCGCCTCGCTCCTTGAGCCTCGACGACATTTTTTACTAGGATTAGGGTTTGATTTTACCGACGGATCGGAAAGGAGAGGAGAAGAGAAACGAGAAACAAAATGGAAAGAAAGACGGGATTTTTGTAGAGCAAAAGGAGGAATGAGAGAGAGTATGGGGATTTTTCTTTTTTTAAGTGCGTCGTTTTCCTTCGGGTTTCGGGAGAGAATTTTGCCGGGAAAAGAACTTGGTATTTGAATTTGAATTTTGGTTTTGGAGGCAAGAAGAAGGAACCTTTTGCACGTTTGAGAAGCTTGTTTGTGAATGTTGCTGTATGGTACAGAGAAATGAGCAGATTGATCGAGACTTGGTTGGGTTACTTGGGTATCACTCCAAGGCGCGGGAAATCTGAATGAGCGACCGAGATTGATGGGGGACACCGATCTGGATCTGTGCCCGGTGTAAATTTATGCCAGCTCGGATGCCACTGCACCAGATTGGATTTGAATCCGATGAATCTGATATATTATAAAGGCTTGCTTAAACTATGAAAAACGAAGAGAATTTGGCACGTGGAAGCTCTGTCGGACATTAGATTTTACAGTTGACTTCTTTCACTCTCCTTTTGGGAAGAAAGATCGCATGACGTATCTTGTCCAGACAAGGAAACTAATGAGGGCTATAAACATAAAATTGGATAAGAAAGATCTCATCTTGAAGCTGGCGCTCTGGTCTTAGGGTTTCGCCACATCATAGGGGAAAGGTATGAAGATTCAAGTGATAGAAGATGGGTGTCGTAGGCTTTACCATGGCAGAGCTGAGAACAACACTGATACACCCATCATTCTCTTTCAAATTCAAAAGACTGAAGTAGATAATTGAATCGCTTCTGCTGTAATCTTATATAAGATTAATTAATAAAAATAAATCAATAAACAAGCTGAATGAATTGGTGCCCGTTAAAGAAGAAAAATACATCACATGAATCGGACATATGCTCTCCACTAACCATTACATATTTCTCTTTCTTTTTCTTTTCTTGGATGACAGAATATTGCATGCGTGGAGCAATCGGGCACGCCCTCAACCAGGATACAAACCAGAGACAACTGATTTCTGTCAAAATACACAAGGAAAAACTCAAATTACAAAGGTGTAGGATCAAGGATATAATGAACTTGTCACTGAATTTCGAAATAAACATGGAGCTCTCAAATACATATTGATCCCGTATTAGTCACTTCTTCCCCTAAGATTTCAAACGCAATTAAATGGTGTTATACTATGTTTTACTCCTCAAAACCATCCATCGGCTGCTGGCCATCTGAACTTTTGGATGTTTGCTTCTTGCTACTACCTCGCTTATTCTTAACCTTCTTGGCCTTCATTCGGCGCTTCTTTTCATTTGCATCAACCCAAGTGTAGTCTGTAGGTATATGGAAAGGATCAATGTCATCTTTCCAGCTTCGGCCTTCACTGCTAACACTAGAATGCCCCCCCCAGCTTCCCCTCATCCATGAATACCATGAACCTGGTGATTCTGTTTCTTTGGTTTTGCTTTCCTGGAAATTTGTCGGGCTGGAAAGTGGGGTTGCAAATTCATCAGATGGCTGTAGCTCTTCAAACTTTGTGAATGTGACAAGAACTCGAATTGTTGGAACAATTGGGATGGCTACCTGAAATTGATGACAAAGAAAGCTTCAGTTCAATGCTTGGTAAGTAAGTGAAATATTTAATATACACAGCATGAAGTAGTATCTTAAAGATCATAAGATTTGCTGCTTCAATCCTTGGAAACACATATGAAGCAACTGACTGGTAAAACCATAACAAACACAACACTGAGATACAAATGGTTCTAACTTTTTTGCTGCCGAGAAGAGAATTAATTCATGCTGTATGATTCTTACTGCTGAGTGCTAATGTTCAGGTGGAGATGCTAAGCCATGTTAGATGCAAACAACGCAGGGCAGATTAATGAGATAAAGGCTCTTTTTTCCCTTTTTATGTGTGCGTGTGCGTGTGCGTGTGCGTGCGAGAGAGAGAGAGAGAGAGATGGTTAGGTTAGACAATGAAAATATGGATAGAAGCTCTGGCAAATAAGAAGCAATTTTTCTAATAAAATCCAGTTCCTAAAAACATGCCCATTTTGTAATAAAATCCTGTTTCTGAAAACAAGACAAGTAGTCGACTGCCATGAAGAGAGGTCAAGAATGAAATCGGAAAGAAACGGGAATGCTCCCCTTGGTGGTCAGGAAGATGGGGAGCCTTGCAGATAATCTATTACAGAAGATAACAAGGAAGAATTAGCTCAAGGTAAGTGAAAAGATCATGGTATTACTGCCAGATGGAATACCAACCGTCTTCTGAAAACTGATTGAAGCCAAGTAGATGTTTTTTGATACATAAAGCTAAGTAGAAGTTTCCTATCTTATTCAATATAGAAAGATCTTGGAAAGAACGAAACTGTCAGATGTTTGGAGAACACTTTGTAGTAGCCCTTCATGACAGATTTCTTTGAGCTACTCTTAAGGAAAATGCACTCAAGTATCTTTGCATAGGTCGAGCTCAGACTTCAATAATTAGACCCAATGTGGCGTCAGGCCAAGCTCAGGACACCAAATTTGGAGTAGATGTTGAACTGTGGCCTGACCCAGTTGATGTCCACCTCTATCACTGCCTGATAATCCATCTGTTGCCATATTCATGTTTGTATTTTGCCCTTTTTTTGAGAGAGAGATGCCCAGGATTTGACCTGGACTTCCATCAAGGAAAAGCCCATCAGGAGAGGTGCCAACCAACTGAGCTGACAGTTGTTCGGCCTATATTTCATTACTACAAAGCAATGAAAATTAAATCATTATTCCCTCTTTGTTAGGTGAGGTAGGATGAATTGATCTAGAAAAGGCATTTCCCCTTACACCTAATTACAAATAATAAACTAGCAGCAGAACAATATTCACCTCTTATAAAGTAGTAGCTCGCATAATTTACCATATGACAATTTTTTTTTGATTGATGTATTTTATGACAAAGTTAGTACCACAGTCATATATCTTACACCATTCAGTAGTTGACATGTTGAAGTTTATGTTCCATGAGGCCACAATAACAAGATTAAACAGCCAATGTCCTATCATTTTTGTAACACTGTATAAAAAAACAATGAAAGAAAATTACACTAGAAAGAGCATTTCATATTTTTTGCACATCTAATTATCAGGATAACAAGTTTCATATCTCAGGAGTGAAGACACATACTTTTATATCACAAAGTTATTCAACTATGGTAGAGGTCAGGCACCTCTATCACCAGGTCGCCAATCCAAAAACGGGACTACGATAAGGTAGCTAAAGTGATTGCTTTCCTTGTTGATCATGGTATTGGTTTTCATGTCTTTCACTAAAGATGAATAGTCTTTCCGAGCCCCTCCACCTAGTAAAATCTTTACATGGAGTAGATTAATTGTCGCTCATATTCATCCACATCATTCAGATCACAGCCACAGTATTTTTCTTATGTCCTGAATATAAAACTGACTAAACGATTTATTTGGAAGATCAAGCTCATCATTCTCAAGTAAGTAATTTCCCTTCAAAAACCAAGCTTCTATTCACACTAGTACATAAACCAACAATTCCAACCATTTCTTTATGGTTGTTCTCATTAAAGCCAAAAATCAGCAACCTATATAGGATCATCAAGAGATATCATTCCCTCATAAGACCATTCTACCTGCCATTTGGATAATTGAAATTTTGATAGCGCAGACTATCAAAGCAGAGGAGAATGTTTAAAAGGATATCTAGAATTGCATGTTCAGAAAAAACCAAGTAGAATGGAGGAAAACATAAGCATAATTTATGATGGTCAACAGCTGTATGAAATAATAATATTGGAAATGGACTAGGATTTTTATAAGATCAAGATACAAAATCGTAGATGTGAAAAGAATTAGAAGTAAACTAACACCTATTATGTTGATGTTGGGTGGAAGATCATTATCATAACAAGTGCTTGTATGCCACATATAGCACCAGAGAAACCAAACAAAGAAATAACTTCAACCAAATGTAGATAGATTGACGCAAAGAATTCTAGGAGGGGAAAAAATTAAATATGGTAAAGAGCTTCATGATCATGCAAGTAGTAGTAGAATATATGGCAGAGCAAATGGAAGATAAAAGAAAAGGTAGCCATTCATATGACTGGGGAATTAGGATTTATTGTTTGCTTGAAGGTGATTTCTTGGAATTAAAATTGGCAAACAAATACTTTTTTTATATATCTTTCCCATTTATAGACTCCAAGTCGGTAAGTTAATGAAGTTATTTAATGAAAAGAAATCAAATTCACTGGGTTGCAGGACACTACTTTAATGCTGAACTATGAACTATCACAGTTTAACAATTCTCTTCTTCTTCTTCTTCTTTTTGGCGGTGGCACGGGGGGTGGGGGGGGGGGGTGCGGAGGAGATGCAAAAACCCTATATAGAATGATGGGTGAACAGATAACAACTATGCAGCCAGACCTTCAAATGCATCTAAAGATTAGCATGTATCTTGAAGCATTTGTCACCTTCAATTCTGGAATCAATATCAATCAGAGAAAGAAGTGAAAATCTCTGAATGTACTGAAGCAGAAGTACTTTCTACACAGCAGCGATGCACATGATATAATAAGCACATAGTAGATTGAGTCAGGATCCTCTCGAGTTCTCGACTGAACTGGAGTCTCTCAGTTGTCAATTACTAACAGAGGACATGAAGATTAAGCCCGTATCGCTTGATGGCCCATGATTGAGCAGGGCCCAAAGGACAGAGGACCAGGGATGAACACATCCTGCCCTGTCCTGGGCTCCACTCAATCATGGTTGTCATGCAAATTGAGAATTGCACCTCTTCAGTTCAGCCACAAATGGAGACGATCCAAAATCTAGTAGGTTTCTTGAAACTTTATAAAGACAATTTTTTCAGGGAGAAAAAGAAAACCATCAAATCCTGTATAGAAAAAAGGAAAAACCACCTTCAGAGTAGACAGGAGCTCCTATCATGAACCAGTATAAGGTGCACAGGACTTTTCCTAAAGTAATTTCCTGACACAAAAAAGAGATGGGAAAAGAAATTTATTCATTAAGAAAAGAACGGGCGGGGGAGATCAAGTAGAGTTCCTTCTCAAATTTAGACTCCAAAACACTGCTAAAACAATCCTCTGTTTATCAAGCAAATAATGTAAAGCTATAAATACTATTCCAAATAAACCTTCTAAACAGAAGTGTTGAAACTGTTGAAATTGAGATTACAGCTTCATTGTCCAACAAATGGTCATCAAGTTAGAATGATAACATATGCATTTCACTTTGATACCAAGAGCATTTTCAAATTTAGGGACCTATAGCTTAATCAAGAAAAATACAGAAAGATAAGACGGTCAACTTTAATACTAAATGAAATGGGTACTGAGATTACATAAGCATTGCAAATAATACTTAGTAGAGAACTCCACACATAGGGAGCTGACAAAGAAAAAGGAAGTGGATGAATAAGAATATTATTTGAAAGCTAAACATCTACAACATTGACAAGCATGTGGGAGTTCCTAATTTACAGCAGAGACCCGCAACCTATATCTGCGGATCAAGGTTTCTAAATAAATGAGCAGTGATTTTCAACCACTATTTTTTGTCATAAAACTCAGAAATTAACGACTATCAATTATTAGAGTAATAACCATAATTGTGTGAGAGAGAACTTTCATCAATCCAAAATCACATAAAAAGGCTTTGAGTTAGAGGACTAAGAGAAAAATGGTAAAGAACATCATAAATGCATGGATTACCTTGACGGGAAAGGTGCCCTGAGGCAGCTTAGTAGTCAAAAGCTCCCTGAGCCTCCTAACGGCCTTGACCTTGTTTGCTAAGACATCAAGCAAGGGAAGAAGCTCATCAGTTTTCAAAGGAAAGTCTGGTGTTAACCACAAAACCGGCCTCAACCCCTTCTTGTACTCACTCTCATGCCTATTAAAGTCGCCCGTGGATTCACTCCTCTTCTTTCTGCCTTTCTCCTTCCCCTTCTTAGTATCTCCAGACTCCTCCTTTGTGAGCTCTGTTTTCTGATTTCCATTCTCCAGGGCCAACTTTGACAACTTCTTTTGGTTGTTTGGGTCCTCCATGTCCCCACCTCCACTGCTCTTGGAAGCTCTTTTATTGCCCCAACCGAACCAGCTCTTTCTGTCCTCGGTAACACCATTGGATTCAGAATTCTCAACATTGTCCAATCCCCCACCGTTCCCATCATACTCATCAAAACCCTCTGAGTTACCCATCCGAAGAGCTGAATCTAGTTGCATTCTCTCCTCAGCCGTCAGGACATCATCCAATTCCCCTTCAAGCTCTCCGCCATTTGCCGTCCTTTCATCGTTGTCCATTGTAAATAACTCCTCATCAGTCATTGCTCCAGGGACCCTCCTCGACTTCACGCTCACCATCACATGAAGCATGTCATAGACCTTGGCCTTCCAATTTCCGACCATCTCCGTCCTCTCCTGACGCCGCCAGTTCAAGTGCGAGACTAGCTCCGCCTGAGTGACGTCAATCCCCGGCCGGTACATGTTAGTTTGCGACATCAAGGCTACCTCGTGAGCCACCTCCGCCTCCGTGGGCTTGGCACCAGCTCCTTCGAGGGCATTGGTGATCTCTTTCTCCTTATGGGCAAGCACGATCAACGACCCAGGGGGCAACGACGGGCTCCCGTCCTCTGACGACACGCCCTCGCCAAGGAAAAGGAACGTCTGGTCTGAGCGCTGGATCCGGAACCCATCGAAGCCGGCGAGGGTCATGTCGGCCCTGAGGTTCGGCCCCCGCTTCCATATCCGGTAGGTGTCGGACGGCGCAATCCGGCCGATGAAAGGGATCACCGAGCTCTCGAAGTGGAAGGAGATCTCCATGTAGAAGTCCCTGATCCGGGCGATGGACGAGACGATGCGAGGGAGGCGGCGGCACCACTTGGCCCACGCCAGGGGCTGGTAGTGGCGAGCTATGATCATGGCGATGGTGTCCTCCCGGGTGCACACGGCCTCCTGGAGGGCGGACCAGCCGTGTTCGTTCTGGAGGGACCAGTCGGCGCCGGTCGACATGAGGATCTCCGCCGAGATCGGATCGCCAAGCCGGACGGCGAGGTGGAGGGGGGTCTCGCGGTGGGGGACGTCGCGGCGGTCGATGATGGCGGAGACGGCGTCGGCGGTGATCTCGGCGAGGAGGGACTCCTCCTCGGTGGTGACGTCCCCGGCCTTCGGGAGGCGGGAGAGGGCCGCCACGATCCGCCGGAGAGCCACGTGGTCTCGCCGCGCCACGGCGAGGTGGACCGGGCTGTGAGCATACTTCGAGATATCCTCCATCCAATTCCTCGATCAGGGTCTCTCTTTCTAAGCCCTAACTGCCTTCATCTAGCAGCCAAAGACTAACCGAAGAAAGAAAAAAATAATAACCATGAAAATTGTTCTAGCTTCATATCAGTATGGAAAACCCAGATTGGAGTGTTTTCGTGGCAACTGAGCGGCATAAACCATGGCCGAAGCTGGAATAGGAAATTAGACTAGTAAACCCGTATAAAAATTCGAACTTTTTGCTGTAACCTTCTCCAAGATCCAACTCCATCACCGGACGTTGGATCGGCTTCCACAACAGTCCAAGATTCAGCTTTTCGATATCACCTGGAACGCCAGAAATAGAGGTAGATCTAGCGACGAACCCTAAATTAGCTTCTAACGCTTAGATCTAGAAAAAATAAAATTCTAAAAGAACAACTCAAACACACGATAGACAGGAATTATGAAGCGAAAAAGATTTCTAGGAAAAACAAAAAAACATATCGAGAAGATCAGGGGAGAGGATTCGATTGGATCTGAGATTTTGCGAATGGAAACAGCGTCCTCCGGCAAGACGGATTCGATCTTCACGAAGTTCCGATGCCGATGGATTGTCGATCAATCTTCACGCGGTTCCGGTGCTGATACAGCGAGACGGCATATGAAACCGAGGGGGAATGTGTCCCACTCTCTCCCTAGTCCCTAGTCTCGGTCTGTCTCTCGGGGTTCCGTTGCTCGAACACACACACAGAGAGAGAGAGAGAGAGAGAGCATATGGGCTAATTGTTTCGTTTGAATTACGGAAATGGTACAATGCTCGTGCTGTAGTGGGCCATCCTGTCTCGCACGTTTCCGATCATTACGTTCGATTCGGTGGATTGTGCCACTTACTTTCTATGAAATTACGAACGTGCCATTCCTGATCACTTGCATTCACGTGACTTGCGGTGTTTGTTGAAAATGTGGAGATTGAAAATTTTAACTGCTTCTTTAGAAATTTAAACGTTTAGAAATTAATTTTGCCCATGTTGCACATACATCCCCGTATTTTAAAAAATAACGCTACATTCTTTGAGGATTTTGTTTTAATTTTTGCATCTTACTCAATAATGGTATGTGATGGGGGGCAAAATGGATCGTTCTATTCACAACATGGGACCGCCCAATTTCAGCCAAGTAAACATCAGTACCAAGCAAGCCAGACCTCAGTCCTGCTGAACATCAGTCCGACCTCGGACCCTACAAAAGGCCGAGCATACCTCGCCCAAACCTCTCCACTCGGAGTGCCCTGCAGGATTGATTAAGAGCCGAAAAGGCCCTATCGACTGCAGGTATCTACAATGATGCCCCTCAAGCTGGCCTTGGAGCGTCCTAGAGGATCGATCGAGAGCCGAAGAGGCTCCGTCGACCGCAGGTATCCGTAACAACGTCCCGGACCGAGCTCAGGGCTCCCTACCGAGCTAACTTCAGACCTGAGGAAGCTGGGTTAACCTCAAAGTCCACGGAGTCGACCTTACAAAACGTCACGGCCCCTAAGTCAGCTCAACCTCAATGCTCATCGAGCTAACTTCATCAAGCATATACTGTGGCCTCCAAACGAGCCCAACCTCGCCAACAGTCGCACCCACGTGCGCACTTACGCGCGCCCCTATGCCCGCATACGTGGTCATATATTACAGCCTCACCGCGCGATGCTTTGCTTGCTGGCCACTTCACGATATGTCAACCAAGAGCCATACCCTGCCACCTCTGTCGACACCATGTTGTTCACAAGGACGGCCTACACTATATGCCTTAAGCAAATCCTGGCTGCACGCCACCTGGGCACCTCTGCGGAAACTATAAATAGCCCCATCAGGTAATGCCTAACGACTTTTAGGTTGGACCACCTAAAATCTACTCTAATTTCATCATCGGAGGGCCCTCACCGGAACTCCACCGGTGAGGCTTTATGCAAGTCCGTCAGCACGCAGGAGGCGACTCTCTTCTTCATCCCATCCGGCCGCTCCCCCGACTCCTCCGGCATGGTCACCCTCGGACCGAATTTGAACCACAACGGTACACTTCCTTACTCAACTCTACATAGCTCTTTTAGATCTTCATTGTTCTTCCCAAATTTGGCTTTGCCAGCTCATCCAACTATATTAGATTAGATTTTGCAGGCAATATCTAGTTTACATTTAATTTGCACTGGCTCTTAAAATGATGTGAGCTTATTTTTTTAATATATGATTGGCCTGCTTTTCTATTATTCTAAGATCTTCATGTTGAAATTATGATACAACACTGATATCCGGGGATTCAAATCTCCCGTCAGATCTGGATTTGAACTATTCATGACTTTGCATCTGTTAAAAGCAACTGTTCGGAAGACCGGTGCAAACCAGCTGGAAGAAAAAAAAGGTAGTCAGTATTTTGCGTGCACAATGTAATATCCCAAAGTTTGACATGAGCTTCAGGCTCGGGTCTTTGGGCGTCCACGTGTTGATTGTCCAGCTACGCCACCACAGCTAGAATCCTAAAATGAGTCGGATAAGCTCACGCTAGATTCCAATCTTCCATCCCATTTATCTCAAAAAAAAAAAAAAAATCCATCCCTCGAATATGTGGGTAGGGCACGGAGATTAAATTGAAGCTTGGAAAACCATGGCGTCTCCTCTTCTTGGATCCGTTTCATCTCCCCTCTGCTACTTGTCGCGGCCTTCTGCTACGAGTCTTCCCTGCTTCAACCCCAACAGAGGAACTCTGCATCTCGAGCGCCTCCAATCAGAATCGAAGGAGCTTAAGAATAGAGTTTTTGTTCGGCGAGCGACGCTCGATGAATCCCCCGTCCTCGACCCCCCGCCCAGATTCGAAGAGACGGACCCCGAGGTCGTCGCTTCTTTGAAGCTAAAGTTGCTGGTTAGTAAGTCTGTCGGCCCAATTTCTTCTAGCTAGCACTTCACTATTCATCCAATATGAAATGCTTGTACTGTAAGGCTAGTGCTTTTAATTTGGGATTTGGCTTCGGTGGTGAGGCTAGTGCTTCTTCTCTGTTTATATTAGCTTGGTATCGGATGATGAACTGTTACATGGGTATGTTGTTCTCTATGCTTTGCTTCCCTTTCAACCAAAAGATCATGAGTTGGAAGAATTCGAATGATCTCATATTGGATAGACATGGATCTAGTTGACGCAAAGACTGAAGAACTAACAATCTCCTGAGCGAATGCTTTCTGTTATATCTCAAAGAATAGCAATATATTAAGTCTTCGGCCCAACACATTTCAGTCCACACCCCAACCCCATCCACAAAAAAAAAAAAAAAAACTCTCGGACATCGGACTACAGATGATGGTGCAATTTGATTTCAAGGATGCACTTTCATTTAAATAAAATTTAAAGCATTTCCAGTACATCTGCAATGAGAAGGTAATGATTTATAAATAGGCCCAAAAGTTCTAATTTCTCCATATGTGATTAGTTCGCCTGCTTCTACTCCTCTGAAAACATCTGTTACAGTGTCTCCATGAACATCTGAGTTCCGACACACATTTGTTCCTGTCTACCTATTTAAGTTCTGCTTGGCGTTTTCATTTTTACATTCGAAATACACTAATCAGTGGATACTTTATATAGGTCTTTCCTCTTCACTCTAGATTCTTCCAGCAATCTCCAAATTAAGTTCTCTTGGTTATGAGATCTGCCGAAATTCATAAAATCTGTATGCAGCTTTCTCAGAAATAAACCTATATGCATGTTGCTCTAAATTTTCCATTAGTTTTTTTGACTAAGATGTCCTGGTTCTAGTTGGAACATGAAGCATTTGGTTTGTTGAAACCTCAGATGCCCATCTCTCTCTCTCTTTATTGGACTACCATCTCCTCTGGTTTCATGGTATTAACTCATGTTATTCTTTGTCTTGTTGCTTCCTGTCTGTGCAAATATGTTTATCCTTTTTACTTGCAGCTTTTTACAGTCTTTAAGATTTTCTAAACAGATTTTTGAACAAACTGAACGCAGGTTTTTCACTTCCTCCTTATTCCATCAGTTTGTTAGCTATACTTGTCCTTGTTGACTCCTTTTCGAACTCTTTGGCTTAGCTGGTGAAGCCTTGTTTGCTTCCCTAGAATTTCTGATATTCCTTACCTTAAAATGCTAGGAAGTAGCTCTCCTATGTTACCAACATACATTAACCATCCTCATCTAATATGAATGTGATATGATTGAACAACTTATCTTTTCCTCATATTTTCTATCTTATTATGAACTGTTGCAATCTATATTAGTCTCACATATGGATATGTAAGAAAAAAATAGTCTGTTATTTAGTCTACGTACTTTTTCCATGTACATAGATGTAAAGAATCGTAATCTTCTTATATGCTGTTTAGTCAGTCATATTCCGGGACAAAATTTGCTTAGTGAAGATGCTTATTTTCTGACTCCAGAATGAGAATGTCTGTTTCCATTATCCTCATGGATTGCAAAGATTTCGGTCTATATATCTTAAGCTTGTTTAAAGCAAATTATGTTCAGTAGCAACATCAACTTAACTTTTTCTTTCTTTTTGAGGAAAAATTAACCTCTTGCCACTAATATATGCCTCAGCATCTAGAGACTGTACCCCACTGACCTTGGAGGAAATATCCTAACTGTGATTTTCAGTAAAGTTCAGAAATACAAAAAGAAATAACTTCACTTTAAAACTCAAATCCAAGCATTATACAAACATCACTAGTGAAATTCATTATTTTGAACCCACTTGACTTTTAAGTGTTTTCCCTCCCTAACATGCAGAAGAGAATACAAAGACTAGAACAACATGATTATCCCACAATCAGAAGCCTCTTTTTGGAAGCCTAAGCTATTTTCATTCCTGCCTTTGATGTCAGACTGTTGATTCATATCTCGTGAGCCATGTCCCTGCCACTCTGGGCTGATCTTTGGAAGGTTAACTCAATGAGGCACAAGAAAGATCAACTCCTGAAAATCACAAAGCTGTAATATCTGCTATCTGTGATGTTGAACAACCATGTCAGACTGTTGCATATTCCAGCTGACACTCATAGAATGCAATGGACTTACCCAATAGTGCAGAAAAATTATTCCTAAAAAAAATAGAAAAAGAAAAGAAAAGAAAAGAAAAGTGGAAGTCATTTTCTTTCAGGCAGCTAATCAGAGTAAGCGATAGGCTTGACTACTAAGAGTAGGATCTTATTAGCTGCCAGTCTATTTGAGCTCTTTATTGTCTATTTGAGTGTGCATACATATGAACTTGCAATAGCCACTTTCAGATTCTATGGTTATGTTGACCATAGTAAAGCTTCTTCATCCCTCAATAAGTGTAAAGTGATTGGATGCAGGGTGCTGTTTCTGGGTTGAACAGAGGCCTAGCAGCTAATGAAGAAGATCTAAGAAGGGCAGACTCTGCAGCCAAGGAACTTGAGGCTTTGGGAGGTGTTGATCTTACCAAAGACCTGGATAAACTCCAAGGGAGGTGGAAGCTGATTTATAGCAGTGCTTTCTCCTCTCGTACATTAGGTGGAAGCCGTCCCGGACCTCCAACAGGCCGTCTGCTTCCAATTACTCTTGGACAGGTGCATTTAGATGGAAGAAGTGGACCGATTTTTTTAATTTTTTGTATTTTTTAACACAGGCTGCTGAAGGAGGACTCTAGTCAATATCAGCAACAGATTTCATAATTAGTAGAATGCCATTAACCTATCTAATTGCTTTTAACCAGGTTTTCCAGCGGATAGATATCCTCAGCAAAGATTTTGCTAACATAGCGGAGATTCAGCTTGGCGCTCCATGGCCAGTTCCACCACTTGAGGCGACTGCTACGTTAGCTCATAAGTTCGAGCTTATTGGTCAGTTTCCTCCCACCAATCTCGAACCGTTCCATAGTCATAGTGAGATGTTAGATGCTTGTGTTCTTTCATTTCTGTATTCAATTTAGTGTTCAAGCAAGCGAATAAATTATCAAATGTCAGCCCTTTTTGACAAAATGACAAGAAGCAAACCGATGATCTACGATACAATCTCCTTGTCAGAGTATGCTGATAGAGAAAATGCCATGTCATTTTTGTAGGAAGCTCAAGCATAAAAATAATATTTGAGAAAACTACAGTCAAGCCTACTGGAAGCTTCTCGCAGCTTCCTCCTTTCGAAGTTCCCAGGCTTCCAGATGCACTAAGACCTCCTTCAGACTCAAGGAGTGGTGACTTTGAAGTGACTTACCTTGATGCCGATACTCGCATTACCCGAGGTGACAGAGGGGAGCTCAGGGTGTTTGTGATCTCATAAAGCCTGCGAGCCATTTCACTTGTTCAAAAATTCTTTCATCCAAAGGACATGCAGTGGTGCTGTATTTTATGCAGGGTGTTTCTTCATGATTTGTGAAGTCTAAACATTTACTCTTACGAAATACAGCTTTTACAGCTTAATGGCTCTTCGGTCTGCTGAGTATGGTTTTTGGTTGATAGTTTTTTTTTTAAAAAAAATGGCCTCTACATTATTGAGGCCTTTGTTTCTTATTTTTATTTCATTACTAGAAATGGGGTGGTAGTCCACTTTCTTTCCCTGGAAATACTTTATACAACTTATCACATTAATGCGAAGTGAACTGGTCTAATGGTGATATTGCTTCTCTATGGTTTATGATCTATTGTGTGTATGCCCCTTTGTCACAGAACAAGGCAGAGGTGCCTGCTGCTTGGAGCAATGCTAATGGAGCTCTTGCAGCTGGCCAGCTGCAGAGGAGGCCAGTCTTGTTCTGGTGTTCCTCAGGGGCAGTCGGGCTATCGACTAAACCGCTGGATGAATCATAAATGGACCATTTTCTAGTCTGCATATTTTTGTCTTTATGGAAGGAACAGTTTAACTCGCAGTTCCGGAGTTACAACTGCCACCAGATCCGCGAGAAGGGCAAATCGGAGAATTCACTGTCATGGAAGTCATATCCGTCAATTTAAAAAGTTCGCGCGATTTAATAGAGCGCGGATATAATGGACAGCGGAATTGGTAGGATTACCAGTTCGACGCGTGTGCTTGGAAAAAAGAGATGGACCAAATTGGTTGGCTCATCTGCCCTATTTACGGATGCGTCTCCATCGCTTGATCGAATTACAAGCGTCCACTCTCCTTCGTAGGGGATTCGATCCTCGCTCGGAAAGTTGACGAACCTCCACGATGCGGCGCCAACCCCTTTGTGGCCCATACAAATTTCTATGCGGACACCGGGTCCGTCGACCGTGATATCTGCGCGCCTTCACGGAAACCTTATGCGGATGAGTTGATCTTCCGGAAAATAGTCGTTAGTACTCTAACGGCTCTATTGCATTCAAATCCTAAACATCTGCCGTCTCTCTTTCTTTTTTTTTTTTTGTCGATAAACCCCGTCTCGCTGGCTCTAAGAGTTCTCTCCATTTCTTTCCAATGAAAGCAGAGAAGCCTTAGCAGAGCGACTCGATTTTTTTACTTTCAGGAGTAGAGAAGTTCAAATCTTAGACCTATCTCTTCCTCTCCCGAATTTGTTCTCTACCCTAATCACAACTCCAAAACGTTTATTGGATTTTCCCCCAATGGCTCCAACACCCTTTCCAAGAACCCCCTCAAGAACTCCGCAATTCAAGCAGCGTCTCCATTTCCGTAATACAAAGAACGGAGTGCACACCTTTCCAAATCCTCTGTCAGCTATCAAAGAAACGGTTCCTACAGAGCACCCGGTTGAAGTCGTTGGCCGGATCCGTGACTACCCAGAACGGAAGGACAAGCCCCCATCGGCTCTTGTGATCTCTCAGGCTGGTCGCTCTGTTCGTGTCTGGACCGACATCGGGTACCGAGATTTCAGCCTTGATGGGGTATCGGTTTCTGAGGACGAAGATCTTGAGGGATTTTACAAGAAGTTCGTGAAGTCAAGGATCGAGAGTGTGCGGCTGGGTGCCAAGTGCACGATTATGATGTATGGGCCAACAGGGTCAGGGAAAAGCCATACGATGTTCGGGTGTTCGAAGCACCCCGGCATTGTGTACAGAGCATTAAGGGATATTTTAGGAGAGGAAGATGGAGAGAACGGTCTGGATGAAGTGGGGTTTGGGCTTGGTGTGTTTGTCCGAGTTGCTGTTTTGGAGATATACAATGAAGAGATCTATGATCTTCTTTCAGGACATTCAAATGGAGGAGGAGCAGCTATCGGGCTTCCAAAAGGCAACACTCCCAAGGTTAGCCAACTTTTTTTTCTCTACCTTCTTGATTACTGGATGCCATCATCTGCCTTGATTTCTTGAAATTTAGGGTTCATGTTGTGGTAGCGTTGATGGGTTTATGGGTTCTTGTCAGTTCATATGTGATAGTGAAGCCTTTATATGATATTTGCTTAGTCTCTTATTAGCTTATTCGGTTCTCCAAGTTGAGTATCTTAAAAGGATTTTACAGTTTGGCAGCATTGCTCATGAAAAACATGACCCTGCATCTTAATTTGCCAGTTGGACTTTCAAGTACTGTCAGGACCTAAAGCTCCCTGACAAGTTTTGATTGAATTACAGCCTTCATCTTTGTTGATGTGCAGCTAAGCTTTTTCCTCTGATAAAGAAACTATTGCTTAAATTAGAAGCCTCTGACAAATTGATCTAAGGTCATCTTCTTTTATTAGACTTTTTTTTTTCAAAATTTAAGGCATTAATTTGATTTTTCCCCCTTTTTTTAGAGAGAGAAATCATGAGTACATGACAATTCAACCTGTTTCATTCTATGAAGACTGAAGGAAACAAAGATGAAGCCTGGGGGTCATTCATCCTTGAGACCTCTTTATCAGTCATAAGAATGTTGTGCAAAGTTTCTTATCTACTTGCAAGTAAAAATATTGCTTATAAATTTTCCCTTTTCTGTGCATAATAGGCTCGATTAGAAGTGATGGGAAAGAAGGCCAGGAATGCGACGTATATATCCGGAAATGAAGCTGGAAAGATATCAAGAGAAGTTGCCAGAGTGGAAAAGCGGAGGATTGTTAAAAGCACTCTTTGCAATGAAAGAAGCTCGCGGAGTCATTGCATGGTTTGTTGCTTTCCCTTAATGTTCTCTGGATTTTCTGTATCATGCTTTTGCAATCTATATTGACTTCCCTGCAAATATCTACAGATAATCTTTGATGTTCCATCAGTAGGTGGAAGGCTAATGCTGGTTGACATGGCTGGTTCTGAAAACATAGAAGCAGCTGGTCAAACTGGATTTGAGGCAAAAATGCAGGTATCATTTTCCATTCCTATCTTGTAGTTAATAAGTAATACCTCCATACACAAGCATACTTAAAACTGCATGAACTTCCAGTTTTACATGCAGATTCTTTTATTGGATTGTTATTTTTTCAACCTGCTTTCCTATATCATCCTGCATGCCAACTTCGACTATTTTCTTTTTTCTTTATCACATTTATCGCTGCATGCTAACTTCTTAAACCTTTCTTTTTTCTTTACTGCAATATTTTTGTGCTTATTCTGGCCCAGTAACTGCGCATATAGCTTATTGCAGTCATGTTTTTCAGCATTATCCATCTGAATTTATGTTTCTTTTTCTGGTTGTCATTGGAAATAGCTTAACAGATCTGCTAAGGTAGCAAATTATATCTGCTTAAGTAGAACTGGGAATTCACACTATTGATTCTCGATGCATCTTTTGCAGACAGCCAAAATTAATCAAGGAAACATAGCACTAAAAAGAGTGGTTGAATCCATTGCTAGTGGTGATTCTCATGTTCCATTCAGAGATAGCAAACTTACAATGCTTTTGCAGGTAAAATTTGTCATTTTCTAGAGCTTATGTTCTTTTGTGACTGCTATTTATTTTTCTCTAAGAATGGTTGTTACTCTTTCTAGGATTCCTTTGAGGATGATAAATCAAAAATTTTGATGATTCTTTGTGCAAGTCCTGACCCGAAAGAAATGCACAAGACCATTGCTACTCTTGAGTATGGGGCTAAAGCAAAGTGCATTGTCCGTGCTGCTCATATCCCAACTCCTAAGGATAAAGTGAACTCTGAGGAGTCACCTGTACATCTGAGATCTAGAATTGTAGCAATGAACCAAATCATATATAAGCTACAAATGGATAACAAGCTTAAAGAGAAAGAGTGTGATGAAGCCCAGAAAGAGCTATTGCAGAAAGAGGAAGAAGTAGCACAGTTAAGAGCTGAGCTCAAACAGATTGAAGGAAGGGGGGAAACAGTAAAGGAAAAAGAGATAAACTCAAAGGTGGATGAGAGAACCCAGAGTTTGAGGCTTGAGTTAATGAAGATGAAAGAGAAGATGTTACAACAACAAGAGGAGCTCAATATGCTGAGGCGGCGATTGGAGGAAGTGGAATATGAAAGGGGCAAAGTTGCTGAGGATGCATTGCAAGACATAGTTGGAGGTAGACTTGAGAAAAGATTCTCTGAAATTTATGCAGGAGACCAAGGAATGGAGAAATCTATGGAGTTAGATATGGGGGATCAACCAGCAATATATGATGTGAAAGAGATAAAGGAAGACCCACACCAGTCAGAAAATTATTCGAATCGCTCTCTGCTGTATTCTTCTCCTTTGAGTATTGAAGAGGAAGTTGATCCTAACATGCTGAGATTCCCAGATAAGATGTGCTTGAGCACTGTTTTTGAGGGGGATGAAGAAGGAGAAAACAAAGATAGTGCAGAGGAAAGTGAAGTGGAAAAGGAGGTGGTAGATGAAAACACGGGACACCTGAGGAGGATTGATGGCTTGGGTTCTTTGGGTGCTGAAGATCAAAGGGATGCAATGGAAAAGCAACATGGTCTTGTGGAAATTGCAAAAGATGCAGCCTCTGCTAGGAGAACCAGAATTCAAAATATTTTTAGGCTTTGCGGTAGCCACAGAGAGTCAGCTCAACAAGTTAATGTTTCAACTCCTTTCGAGAAAATACCTGAAGAGGCGAATTTCCTATCCTCTCCCTTGGCACTAGGCAAGGATAAAAGCAAAAATGAAGGCTTAGAAGCAGAAAGTCATCTTCAGCCTTTACTTAGACTAAATAAGAACTATAAATCTGATTTGCAAGCAACTGAAAGCCCAATTTCTTCATTGGTTATGCCATTTGCATTAATTCACCTCACAGATGAGCAGAAATCAGCAGAACCACAATCAAGATGTCTTCCTTTTGAAACGCCACGAAACTCAAAAGAGAACCACAGACCAGGAGAGGAGGGGGAAGATGGATTGATGGAAGTTTATGTAAAATGGGAGGCAAAAAAAGAATCCGCAGGAAATCTAATTATGAAGTTGAAGGTGTTGAAGAACTCAAACCTCTCAGATTTACGAAAATTTATTGAAATCCATCTTGATGAAAACAACAGCAAACAGCCCTTCTTCTTTCTCCTGCTTGGGGTATGCTGCTCTCCTGATTATGTTTATTATATCATATCACTACTTTTTATGTTAGTGCTGCTGCAGTCTAAGTCTTTATAAAATACATATTGGTTAGAATCTGAATTTCCATAACCAAGACATTTATTTTACCTTTCTAATCTTGAAATTACAAGGACCAGTTGGAAAACCTAAGTTGCTACATTTCTGAATTTATAGCTGTGATTAGCTCATCTCTTTTGAATTGTCAAGTTGTCAATGATGGAAATATAGTTTACCTCAAAAGAACTCAAATAATCCACAAATAATTTAATTTCATTGAAACAACCGGTTCCGATGCGTACCTCTTTGATGTCGTTTAAATAAAATAAATAATACCTGTAGATTGGTCCGAGGCGTGTAGTCATTGTCTTTGAAAGAGATTCGCCTCCTTACATGCACTGGATTCTGGCGATCCCTTCCCAAGATACAACGGACCGTTGATTTTGTAGACGTACACAGTACTACAAAATCTCTTGAACTCAGCAGGGATTTTCTGTATGCTCGTACACAATTGATTCAGAGCCAAAGGACCAAGAGAGATCGTCTAAGAGAAGACCAAAAACTGACAACCTCTCTTGTGTTCTCCCTTTTACAACTCGGAAGAAAAACCAAAGGAGGAGAAAAATATAAGAGGATATAAAGAATCATAAAAGATAAGAAATAAAAAAGGGAAAAGACACCCTTTTCTCTCCCATCTGGAGAGACGTTGGAGCCCAACGTCTCCCTCTTCAAGACCACCTTAAATGAGTTGTCCGTTGAGTTCTTCAACGGACAGCTCTTCAAAGATTAGCTTAAATGGAGGGACGGGTTTGATAACCGTTCAGAATGAGGAGGACGTTTCAAATTTCAAAACCTCTTACAGTCAGTGCAGTATTTGCGCCTATTACTTTCATTTCTTCTATGATGACATTGCTCTTATTAGAATCATAAAAGATAAGAAATAAAAAAGGGAAAAGACACCCTTTTCTCTCCCATCTGGAGAGACGTTGGAGCCCAACGTCTCCCTCTTCAAGACCACCTTAAATGAGTTGTCTGTTGAGTTCTTCAACGGACAGCTCTTCAAAGATTAGCTTAAATGGAGGGACGGGTTTGATAACTGTTCAGAATGAGGAGGACGTTTCAAATTTCAAAACCTTTTACAGTCAGTGCAGTATTTGCGCCTATTACTTTCATTTCTTCTATGATGACATTGCTCTTATTTATGGCTCTGGCACCTGAATCCATCTTCTTTCTGAAAGATTTTTTAAGATTATAGAGCATCAAGCACCTGAATGCACAGGATGGAATACTGATAATAATTCAAAAGGTTAATTTACAGATAGTCTTAAATTAAATGCCTATATGCAGTCATAGATGCCCACTAAACTTCCATGCTGTAGATTCTCACTCAATTTGATCTAATGTCTTTTTTCTAGTTATTTTTCTATATAAATCTTATAACTGTGCATTTCTAATGCCAGCTAAAAAGATTCTTGTCAACAAGGTGTGTTAATTTTTGTACAGGATCCTTCTGGAGCTCCTGTCAGTAAGGAAAAGGAAGCAGCAACTCCGGTTGGCAAATTGCCTATTTGCAACAACCAGCTGAACTGTCACCTAGCCTGCTTACGTCTGATCAAGAAGATCACTCAGCAGCCAAATCACATTCCGTTTAGTTCACTGGAGAATATGCTCCCTGCTAATAAGAGTTCATAGCATTCAGAATATTTTTCACCTAAAGTTAGGGGAATGCAAACCATCTCACAGGACTAAGGGTATAGGTTGAAGCCTGTCTGAGCTTGCTATGATTGTACTTCTTTTTCTTATTCATATGTTAACGCCATATACCTTTGCATGTATTTCTGAGTACCCACACAATTACATGCTCATGTATGTGTAGCAACTGATACAAAGTATGCATTCTGCTTCCTGCAGAGTGCGTCAAATATGTGTTCAGTATTTCTAGTGCATCTAATTTGTCTCAATCTAGCTTCCATGTTTTCAGCATTTCTAGTGCAAGGCCTGCTATTTATCTGTTTTATGTATTAAATGTTCTTGATGGCCTTTGTTGTCTGAGGTGGTTGGGATGTCGGTGGTTGAGGCACTCTAATTGACAGGTCTGAAAGTCGAAAGATGGGAGTCCCCTACAAAAATGAGAATTTGGAGGTTTCTTTTTCGTTTGTTCCAGATGTTTTTGCTTGCCATGGAAGGAGAATGGGGGAAAAAGAATGCAGTCATTTGAGGTCTGCATACTTTTGATGCAAATTTTTCATGCTTGCCAATAGCTTTCCCTAAATATTAGAAGCTTAGAATATTTAAAATTGTAGAGGTGTTCGTTTTTAAGCTAATCTAACTTACTGCGATTTCATCAAGTCTAGTTTGCAGGTGTACTTGATCCAGAAGTGGTTGGTGTCGGTTTCAGCATTCTACCAACATTGCATGAAGGTAGGTTCGGAAAGCTTGATCAGAGGCAGTCTGCCCCATTTAATTCTCCAGAAGCTGAGGAAGATTAGACTAAGCCTCTATCCCCTTCTGCACCAGCATTTATCCTCGTAGATGAAATAGTCATAATCTAAAGTCTCCTGACCAGATGCTAATCTCCCTAGTACTGAAAGGAGTAGGGGTGGGTTTGATCCGACTTGAGGGAACAATACTAGCTAAGTTCATGTGCACTGCAGTCTCTGAATGCGACCTTAAGTCTCATCCATGGATGGCAAGAAACATGAGGCATTTTCATCACACATACAGGGTGTATATATTATGTTATACAACTGCAAACTAATATGCTGTTGTACAGATGCCATGATTGCCGCAAAGTCATATGTTCGAGAAATAAAATATCTAGAGCAGTAATTTTTGTCTAGTTATTATTTTAAAAAAAACTCTAGTAAAATATGTCATTTTAGCCAATAGTGCTATGGTTGCATATAGTCCTTGTCTAATTCGAGGAATGGCACCATCATTGATGATTTAACTGAGAGTGCATGCTCACATACTTGAAGAAGGCTACTGTAAAGTTTCAACTAGTCTCAGCATGCTGCATGCGGGATGCTGGGACTAACTTTAACTTAACACAAACCTTTCTATAAGAAGACCCATATATTATGAGTCTACGACTATTGCACAAATGGGTCTTAGTGAATGAAAAGACTAATAAGATTCAACCAGTCCCGGCATGCCGTGTGCTGGGACTAGATCTAATTTTAAGGGAAGTCTTTTTCATATTTAACAGCTACCTATAAATACGGCAAGCCTGTTGCAGAACCTGCAGATAATTACATTCGAGCAAGATGGTCATCTATTAGTCAAGGTTATCATCCTATTTGTGAAGGTTGAGAAGAAGCCTATACAACTACTGTAGGTCTCTGGATGAGAAGAAGTCTATTCATTAAGGTCGTCATCATCGGCCAGCAACTCTTCATGGGAGATTCCATCCTTGCTATTGAGTTGGAAAAATGAGCAAATGTTGTCAATGTGCTCTTTGAAGTCATAAAGCTTCATCCTTCTACTTACATGTGAGTGACTAATTAATTTCTCCAAATTTAGTAGAGCTTCAGATGTCTTTCCATATAGCACATTTTTTCTGCTTGCCCACTATTCTCCTCATCCCAGTATTGAAAAGTAGGACCGGCTTAAGACTTAGACGACCGCTCGGCCCCAAATGCATTTATTATAGTGAATTCTAAGGTTATAGCTATAAATGCATTGAAGCTCCCAAATGCATTTATATTGGAACGTATCTCTTACCTAAAAAAATTTATTATTTATTTCATTATTTATGCATTGAGGGGCCCAAATGTATTTATGGTGGGGCCTTTGAGTTTGCCTTAGTCCTTCAAAAACATTGAGCCACTCTTAGGAAGTAGATGAAGAATACCTTCATGCGCCTCCTTCCCTCCAAGCAAATTTACTTTTAGCCCTTGCCAGCAACCAAGGCAGCTGCTTTAAACTCTGAGCCGTGTCTACGAATTAAGTGGTTTAGGAAAAAATAGTATCAGAGGAAATCAAGGAGAAATCAAAGGAGATTGTCCTCAAAACCTTGGCTTCGCTGGATCAGATTTTTGGCAAGATATTTTTTGAAGCAATTATTAGTTTTGCAGTGATCAATTGTTCCCACTCTTTTCATTTTTTTTTTTGGGCAAGTCCCTCTCTTTTCTTTGTCATGCGGTAAAGTTTAGCCAATTCCATGGCAAAGAGTTTTTTTTAATTAGTCATTTGATTGGATGTTACTGAAGTTTATGAGTTACTGCAAACCAACCTCCTTCACCCTCTCATGATTGCAAAACTTCTCGCACGTGTCCCACTACTACCATTGTGTCAGTGTGCAATATAAGGATGTCGAAGCATATATTAAGAAATTGTTCCACTACATGATCTTATTCTTCTCATCCATTTGAGGTGCCGAGAGAGAGCGAACTACGTGTTGATCACTTGACACTCACCTTCTTGTTTTATGTTCAGATCTGATCACCTGATCTCTCGCTCTGTTCGGCAGCCAGCTTGATCCGCTCCATCTAACCAGATTTCTGTCAGTATTTGGAGCCAGGCTTGCGTGCGTCCTTTTCCTCAGTGTCGTTGCAAATCATCTGTTACCGCTCAAGCGTCATTCTTCTGCAATCTTTCACAATATCTCGCACGTGTCACGCTGCTCTCTTCAGCGTCACACATTCATTACGTGTCGCAAGTTAGTTCCCGGAAAAAGTTGTTTTGACTTTAGCACGGTCCAGCTGCTCAGCGTGGAGCAGTAAATCGGCAACGAAAAAACGTAAATCTCCCCGCTCCATAATCCGCTAGCGACACCTAATGACGTGGCTCTCTTGGAATGGTTAAATCGCATGTGACATCCGTTGGCGCACATATATAAGCAATCAGCGATGGCCACGTAGCATCATGGATCTAGCAGGGCGAACGAAGCGGGGATCGGTTGCGGTAATTTGAAAACGACGCGAATGCTCGAGCGCGGACAGTCGGCTCTGCGGAGGAGTGTATTCCGATCCATCAATCTCAGCCTTCGGATCGTGAACAACACTCCTTCCGATCGAGACGCTCTTCTTGCATGATCCCCAGGGTCCGTGATTGATTGCAATTCTTATAACCTTAGTCACCCGACCGTAGAAATCCGAACAAATGTGGTTAACGGCAACCATCGGCCATGAACAGCGAGAAATTAAAGCAACGTCCGCCGCGCGAAGCACCAAAAGGAGTTGTTGTACCAAAAAAACAAAAAAAAAAAAAAACGGGGGAGAAAATATTAGAAAAAAGTTGCAACAAAACGGAGTAGTTCTCCGGCTAAATGGAGCGCAATCCGCATTAGCAACCGCACCACCGTGGACTTCTCCCAAATATACCTATCAAATGGAAGGACGATCTTAGTTATCGCATGTATTTTTTATAACGTATTCAGAGAGTGGGGCTACTCAACTGGAGTCCACAGGGCTTGAAACGTGTCGGCGGGTAGCTACCTTGCGAAGCGGCCGCTTCACCCCCGCGCTTTCCTCCTTTAGATTATTTTTTATTAACTAATTAATAATTGATAATTGGGTGTGTGTGTGTGTGTGTATATATATATATATGCGGGTGTGCATTAATAATACGGACGGTTCATCGTAAACAAAGACGACAAAATTCTTGCGGCTTTTTAGCCATCATTTCTCTCGCCCCGCTGTCACCTTTCTATTCCTTTTCTAGCTCGTTTTCGGGTAAATTTTTAGGGGAGTTTTTCTGTCCCCGGATCCGCGATCGTTTCTTGTTCGAATTCTTGCGATCTGATCGATTTTTTGATCGCAAGAACCGATATCTCCGCCCTTATGTTCCACTGAGCTTTCTTGAGGCGGCACCGATCTTTGCTTCGAGAACTAGGGTTTTGGCTTGGATCTCTCGCCTTGGCGGAAATGAATAGGATCCGAACCTAGCTTTGGGTTCAGCTCCTAGGGTTGATCCAGCTTTGGAGTAGTTCTCGGATTCTTTGTTCCTTTCCAGACGGGAGGTCGAAGGATTGGATTGCGGCGGTGGATGTGGAAATTCTTTGAGTTGCTAAGCGTGGGAATGGGAATGCCTTGGGTATGTTGATCGGAGTGGAATCGAGGTCTAGCATTTAGATTTCTTGTAATATAGGTTGGTGGGATCTGGAGAATAGTCGAGAGTAGAGGTTCGTAGAGTTCTTTTAAGGTTTTATGTGGGGTGATTATCGATTTCTCCGGTTTGGGGATCAGTTCATCTTGTTTTGGTGTTGGGATCAGTAGTAGCAATCTAGGGTTTCATCTGAGAGGGTGATCTGTTAGCAGTTGATTTTTTGGTGAATTTCTTAATCGGATCTCTACTCATGGAGAATGTCATTGGAGGAAAGTTCAAGCGTGGGAGGAAGATCGGCAGTGGATCTTTTGGCGAGCTATATCTTGGTGAGAGGCGGTCTTGATTTTTAATACATCTTTGATTAATGCTTTGGTTTCTTTTCAACTTTGGATTTTCTTTTTTCTGGTGGTGTTTTGATGTTTTGTTTGGTGAATTGATGTTGTCCAGGTGTTAACATACAGAGTGGAGAAGACGTGGCCATAAAACTGGTATGTCCCGATCTATTCTTACTCCTTGCTGGTCTATTTTTTTGCAATATTGAAGATGAAATTCTTTCTACGCTTTTTTGTTTTTTTTGGAGACTTCTGATTTTTGTTTTAGGAAAATTTTCCTGCGGTTTATCGTTGGTCTTGGTGATAAGAAATTGAAGTAATCACAAACCTTTCGCTCTTTGGTAAAGTTAAATATGTGTTGCTAGCACAACTGACATTGCAGATTGCCTATTTTATAGTGATAATGGTGTTTGGGTTTGGAGTCAGAGGAGTTGTTTGGGTAATGCCATGTAACCCATTCATATATGATGATTCTGAGAACCTGATGCACTGTTCCCCTTTAAAACTTTATTGTTCCATGTGCTTGTGCTTGTGCTTTGATATTTTGTTGTTTTTAGACCATTATCAAGTTGCAAGTGCACGGTCATCTTTATATCAGCACACTTTGTTTTACATGTAGAGGCTTTGATATATTTTACTACTGAAAGTTCGTTGTGATACTTTCTCTTCTTGCTTGTCTTTTTCAGTCAATTAACAATCTAATGAATGCTCTCCTCATTTTGCATGTTAATTTGCTCTGTTTACTACTCCATATATGCTTTATTATAAGAATCATTTACTCTTTTCCTTACTACTTATACTTAATGCAGGAATCTGTGAAGACCAAGCATCCTCAACTTCATTATGAGTCGAAGTTGTATATCCTTCTCCAGGGAGGAAGTAAGTGGTCAATTTATAAGTCTAATCTATTTTCCTGTTTAGCCAAAGTTGTTGATTTTTATTCTTTTTCTTTTTTATTTTTTTATTGGTGTGTTTGGGTGTATTTAGCTGGGATCCCTCACCTAAAGTGGTTTGGTGTGGAGGGAGAGTACAGTGTCATGGTTATTGATCTTTTAGGGCCTAGCTTGGAAGACTTATTTAACTACTGCAACCGGAAATTGTCATTGAAAACAGTTCTCATGCTTGCTGATCAGTTAGTAAGTACATCATTCTTCTGATTTTTTTTCTTTAATTTTCAGTTCCTATCTGGCTATCCCCTCAGAAAAGACTAGAGATGATAAAGTAATGGTGTTAATTTTTCATTATAGATAAACCGAGTTGAGTATATGCACTCAAGGGGTTTTCTGCACCGTGATATAAAGCCGGATAACTTTCTTATGGGCCTAGGCCGTAAAGCAAATCAGGTAAATTATAACCCTACAGTGCCTCTACTTTCTAAACAATAATATGAATTGCATTTGTTGGTCTGATGGTGCAGTAAAACTTGTTTATTTTTTGAATAAATTAGTGTCAAGATTTTTTTTTGATACAAAGTGTCAAAATCTTGATTCGTACTATTTGATTGTTGACTAATGTTGTTAATAGCAAATTTTCATTTGTTATGATATCCTTTATGTTCCCACATAAATACCTTGGTACTAGTTTTTGTACGTCCGGTTACATTATTTCTCCAGTATTAACTAATGTTGATTGGGCTTTGGACTGCTTATCATTGTGAAGACCAGAATGAGAAACAATCATAGATTGGTAGGAACATTTTGTGAATGAATGGATGGAAGTTCTTGTACAGTGAAATTTTTGAAGGAAATCTTCTACATCTCCAAAGAAATTGCAGTTTTACAGAGTTTTCTTTTTGACATTGGGATGACAATTTTTTTGAATGATTCCTTAGTTTGAGCTCAAAGAACTCCTATCTTTTTCTCTACAAAGAATAATAGTTTTGTTCATTTGATTAAAAAAGAAATGAGAAAGAAGCTCTAATAATGTTCTCAGCCATAGCCACCACCTGCATGCTTTCTTATTAATTTTTAAGCAAGCAAGGCCCTCATTTAGTGGCTGGCTTACAGTTGACTCATTCTAATAATTGGCAATCCCCACACCTTGATCATGTTCTAACTTAAGTGTTTGTCCAGCATTATTTATGGAGAAAATCAGCTGTACATGGTTCGATGAATAAAGTTATGGAATGCACGGTGAAATCAAAGCCTAAAAGGTGCTGTTGATCACCCTAAAATAATAGAAAGTCCTGCATCCTTCACTTCTATCTTTATCTCTTGCTTATTTGCACCCTTTCTCTTGGCCATCATTGTGATCTTTCACACATTTCACTTCAGTATGAATGTGGAATAGTTTATTTTTGATCTGTTCCACATGACAATGATTTTAACAAAATTCACGATTAACAGCTAAGAATCATGCTTGTTTGAATGCTGTTGCATGTTCTCATTTTCTTTTTATTCAGGTAGATAAATTTTTCTTAATTGTCCAATGACCTTGGAACATTCTACAACACTTTCACCCAAATGTAGAAACTTTCAACAAACAAGCTCAATTGCAAGGTGAACATGGTTGCTCCTATCAACTCCTAAAAGGATGCATATGGCAACCAGCATGTCTTCTTTTTCAAACTCTTTCCTGTTGACCAATTCCTTCAAGTAGCAACTGCTGATCTGAACTAATTAATAAACAACTATTTTTATATTCAATAGCAAAATTTAATATTACTTATGGTTCACTGATAAATACTTGGAACTGATGAGCTTTAGTTAATTTTTGACACCAGTTAAGCTTGTACAGATGCGGGAGGTTGAAGTTAGGCTTTAAGTTTTGCCTTGAAATATGTAAAATGATTTCATGACTAATCCAGACATCATCATAGTGATCAATATCATATGACACCATAATTATTGGCTTGGGAAATAGACTTCTGGATGTCTTTCTTCCAGAAAAAAGGGATCTGTATTCCTACTATGCTTGTTTGAATCACTGTCTACAAATCAACATTTAGATGGTTGTATATGTAGTCACTCCCAGTATTCTTAAATCAATATAAGCATGGCTATCTGGACAAAGATACAGCCATAGCATTTGTTGGGTGTCTCTTTTATATGTTAACTGACTGCAATATGAGGGAGTTTTTGCCAACCATAGGAATTTGGATGGTCTTATTAAATTTTTGATATGTTTGGTCCTAGCAATAAATATTCTTGATGTGTCAGGTGCAGTTTACTTCTTGCTTTCTCTAAGCATGGCGCATGTATGTGGATTGGGATTTTGTTGCCCCATCTTTAGCACATGGAAAGCACAGTTTTTTTTTTTTATTATTATTGTTGATTGTTCTTTTGAATGGACATTCTGGCATTATATTTTTTTTTTTCGCAGGGTCATCATGATGTCTTGTTAGGCATGTGTTCACAGAGAGAACCTAGCATAATAGACATTATAAATAAATAGAGTACCATTCCTTGAACCTATATAATTTGCTAAACTTTGACCTCTTAAAATGGCATCATTGTAAGATCTATACATTGATATGGAGTATCGGGATTTGTGAAAAATTATTTGCTTTTTAGATATGATAACATGCAATAGAGATCTGTGTTAAACATAATGGCCAACAGTGTTTAACCATGAGTTGCCAAACATTCGTTAGTTTGTATATATACACCAATGTTCTTTTTTTTCCATGTGAGATATGTAAGCAATTCATGGATCTTCTTTTATTTTACTTGTATTAATGCCTCATTTTATATGATTCTATGGTTGTGGTTACTAGCATATTGGATGCATCGGCATTTTCATTTTTTTTTGTAAATTCAGTCATAAACTGCTTGAGGGCTGTTGTAGTTTTTCCCTTTGTTTATGTTTGCTCATTTATGACAGGTTTATATCATTGATTATGGCCTGGCAAAAAAATATAGGGACCTCCAAACTCATAAGCACATAGCTTACAGGTGACTGATATGTTTCTTGCCCGCATGCTACATGATTCTATTTTAACTTCTTGGTGTTGTTTGGTTTGTTCATCTAAGTTGGATGTTAAACTGATTACTTTTAATGACTGGTTCTCATTTTTTTTCCCTTGTCATTGGTAGCAACAAAATAAGAAATTTATAGCATATGGCAAAACATGCAGGTGCTATGCATCAAAGTCGAACAAAACTAGATGAGACCTTATTCAAGGAATACAGTTCCAGACACTAATTTTTCAGTCTGTAGTCTATAATGAATAATGTTTGCTGTCATGTCAGGTCTCTCCTCGGTTTCTCTCAATCCTTTGTTTAGCAGTGGCAGATGAAGTGTTTAAGGATGAAGGTGACCATTGCTGCCCGCCAGCCCCACCCTACATGAACTGAACTAAGCCCACCTAGCCCCACCTAACTTGTATGTTCCGCAACTTGCTACTGCCCTGGCCATAAATGCTGGCTGTAATGATTCTTTGCAAGATCTAAGTGACCCCACCCTGCAGCCTGGCCGCATTTGGGGCTTCCTGTGCATAGTGCCTGGGGAAGGAACCAGATAAGCCTCTGCAGCCGCATACGCTGCTTGCAGAACTGCAGCATGAGTCTAGGAAACATAGTGCTTTAATGGGCGTGTCACAAATAGAGTTCGCTCAACCAAGTGGTTGATAAGCAATTTTCTGAAGTCTTCAGCCTTGGTAGAAACCTAATTTTCTACAGCCTGGGAAAACTGTTATTTGTGAGCTCAGTCCCTAGCTGACTACTAGTGGGAACTGATAATGCATCAAATCACCTTGGCTTTTGATATGCACGTCCCATTTACAATTTTTTACTATGCTGTGGTTTTCCCTTATTTTCGTAAAAAAAATAGTGCTGCTATTTTAGTTCGAAAGTGCTTGCATCTTGCTTACTTTCACTGACGATACATGACTTCATTTTACAGGGAGAATAAAAACCTCACAGGAACAGCACGGTACGCAAGCGTCAACACTCATCTGGGAATCGGTGAGTTTGCCACACCTTTGTTACTGATATTTGGCCAAAAATCTTTAAATTTCTACACAATTGAACTTCTGCTGTCACTTACTGGTATGTTGTGTCTGCATGCAGAGCAAAGTCGGAGAGATGATTTAGAATCTCTTGGTTATGTGCTTATGTATTTTCTAAGAGGAAGGTTGATATTGATCTGACTCCTCTATTTCTGTTTATTATTGCTTCACCTGGTAGAACACTTAAACTGTTGTGTTGCATCTGTATTTTTCATCTTTTAACTGGTTATTTTGCTTCGCATCAGCCTTCCTTGGCAGGGTCTAAAAGCTGGCACTAAGAAGCAGAAGTATGACAAAATTAGTGAAAAGAAAATGCTTACCCCAGTTGAGGTACCAAAAGCCCTCTTTTACCGTCTCTTTTCTGTTTTCAGCACAAAAAATTTAAGCTTATGACCTCTTTTTTATTAACATTTAACAGGTTTTATGCAAATCATATCCATCAGAATTTATATCTTACTTCCAATATTGCCGTTCCTTGCGGTTTGATGACAAGCCAGATTACTCATATCTGAAGAGGCTCTTCCGTGACCTCTTTATTCGAGAAGGTTGATTCAAGCCTTACTTTTTCTGGCTTGGCCCGATATCATATCAAAGTTTTAAACCCTTGGAGTCTTTTATGCCCTCTATGTATTGACTGAACTATTATTGCAGGCTATCAATTTGATTATGTCTTTGACTGGACCATGTTGAAATATCCCCAGATTGGTTCCAATCCTCGAGTGCGGGTATGAGTTGTGCATTTTCTCATCACCGTGTCATTTCTCTTGCCTATTTTCTTATGTTTATATTTTGGTTCCCTCTCCTTGCAGCAACCTAGTGGAAGAACAAGTGCGGTTGGGCCATCTTTGGAGAGGGCAGAAAAAACTCTAGGTTTGTTTCTTTTTCTGGTGAAGTTATCAGGACAAAACATGCCCATTATGTATCGATCAGTGATTGACAGATTGAATTACTTGCTTTCTTAGCGGGACAAGAAATTCGTGATAGATTCTCAGGTGCAGTTGAAGCATTTGCAAGAAGAAATGCTTCAGGTTCTGGTCATCATGGTGACCGCTCCAAGCACAGAACAGATGATGCACCTATGTCACTGAAGGAGGCTGTAAGTTATCCTGATTTGTTGTATTTGTCTTCATATATCGTAAACCAAGTCCCATGCACCGAATAACAAGTTGGAACTCGCTCTTCAAAAGTACATGAAATGTTTTAAAATTTAAATACACCTAGTTGTTTATGTTAATCACATTTTACTGTCATTGAACTGTGTTTCTAAAGTCAATTGAAAAAAATTAGCATTTGCTATTGAAACCTGCAATAAAAATTGCTAGGCATTACATAGTTAGGACAAGTGAACCAATCTACTACCAGAGTTACTTTTGGTCTTCTCAATCAAGTTCATGTGGCGTGAACCTCTCTGTAGAGTTTCCTATTCCATTTATTATTGGAATTCAAGTAATGGGTCTCGGTAATGTTTGATTTAGGTTCATGAAACAGAAAGAAGCCGACCATCTTCTCGTAGTGGCAGTACATCAAAGAGGGCTATTTTTCCGAGCAGCCGAGCAAGTTCTTCCCTTGAGCCTGGCGGGCAGCAAGTCAGCCGAACAAGTCGGCTGTTTTCAAGCCGCAGCAGCCGCCCATCTAGCGCCCAAGGATTTTTTCAGCCTGGGGTGGAATCAAGATCATCATCTGTTTCTCGAACTGCGGCTGTGAGAGGTTCTCGTGATGCACCTCCACTCCGTAGCTTTGAACTCCTCTCTATTGGTGGGGAGAAGAGGAAGTAGAATGACTGGAGTTTTCTTGAGCATTTCTGAACTTGGCGATGCTCCATCCACATTGTTTTTTTCCCCGATGATGATAAGATGTGCTTATAAAGCAAAACATACCGGCCGTGCTATTTATTAAAAGTTCTTTTAATTCTTCCTAGCTGGTAAGCTGCCAGAGGGAATCATGTTACGGGAGCCTCTGAGCATCCCTCGCAAGGCCACATTTTCGCATTCACGCTGAGGTGATCCTGCAGTTTTTCAGGCTAACACTGTTTAAAGTCAGTCTTCCATGGGCAAATGTTCATATGAAACTTTCATCTTCTCAACAATGAAAAAAAAAAAAAAAATCTTAAATCATACATTTTTTTTCTGTTGTTGCAATATTTCTCCAACCTAACTGCTGCCAGCCTCTGGACCACATCACTTCCTGCTGCCCTCGCCTGTGAACGCTGATGTTAGAATCTGCTCGATGGCCATGCGGAGAATCTCTGGGTCATAGAGAGTTAACGAGCCCCACCAGAATGCCCACAAGGCTCTCAAGGTAGACCCTTGCATGCCTGGCTGTGCTTGTTTCACCTCTCTGGATGTCTCGTATTCTGTTAGATTGAATAGCAAATTCTGGTGGGAGTTTTACTGATAGATCCACTGATCCAGCATGCTTCTCTGTGAATTGGTGGTTGTCGAACTTCATGATTAGACTCTCAGGCTGGCCCTGAGTCTTGTGGAGGGCTTGTGTGGCCCATGATGTGGTTGAGAGTATGATCAATAGTTCTGCAGCAGCTATGGCGAGTTCTTCCACTGGTGAGTTCAGGAATCCAATGACTCTGCGGCACACTTCTGCCTCTTTGATAAGGAGCTAGGCTAGGGAGAACAGGATTTTGATGAGGCTCACATTGAGCTCACCGAGTGGGCAAAATGGTAGACGAAATAGTGGGAAGTCACAGTGTGGCTAATTCCGGCCAAACCCAATCATGTCTTGGGTTGAACCCTAGCTAGAGTTCAAATCTAGATTTTCCAAAAATTTCCGGCCTGATCCAAAACTTGATTGAAAAAAAAAAAAAATCCTATCAAGCTCGGGTAGGGGCATAGCTCGACCGAGCCCATTTCTAGGCCTTACATAGAGAGAGATCTCTAATCAAATTCAATCAAATCTGAATGGAGATCTTGATCCAAGCATCTGGATGTAAACTACTATCTTTAAACTGCTTACATACCAAAATTTATATAATTTACATCCCTAGCCTATACATCAAGCGGGGACAAAAAAACATATATAATTTAGTGTTATTCAGATTGTCTATTTTTTAACCACTTTATCCACAAGCTAAGTGTCTCCAATAGCTTCGATCATCTAGGTGGAATTTCATCATCAATCCAAACCTAATCGGATCTAAATAAAGTTGCACCATACCTTAATCTAGCTATATATATATATATATATAAAGAGAGAGAGAAAGAGCTGGACTTGTCTATACTCGAATAGATCTCCACTCAGATCCGATCAAACCTATATTAAACAATGAAAATTCTATATCTTATACTATCTTTAAATTGCTTACATATCATAAAATCATGTGATTTAGAGATCCTCAAACCAAATGGTCAAAAAAATAATTAGGCAATCTAAATAAAATTAAATTATATATATTTCTTGATCACTTAATGAGTAAACTAAGAATCTCTAAATCACATAATTGTTTGTGTAAGCAATTCATAGATAGTAAATCATATCCAACAACTTGGATCATCAATGTGATACTTCTATCATCTGATCCTAGATGAAACCGAATCTATGTAGATATCAACTTGAGTATAGCCAAGTTTATATATACATACATACATATAGCTAAGTGCAGATTACATCCAACAGAGATCAAAGCCTGAATAAATCATTGTGGAGGCCACTCTACTTGAGGAGTCTTTTCAATGGCATTGTGAAAGAGTTGGTCAGTAGATTGTTTCAATATGTACCATTGGTAATTGTCAGTGTTGTGATATGCAACAAAACCTGACTTTTTTTATAGACTAGTAACTTTTTTGAAGTACCTGGATTAGAAGAACAATGCATATTAAAGGCTTTGGTATAAGTACTATGCTGATTAGTGCTCATGGGTCTTGAAAGCTGCTTAACGCACTTTCCATTCCCCGAAGATATCTAAAGCTGCCACTCTTTCATTCCCAAAATTGCATCCCTAACAAAAGAGATGGGAACCAAGTTGCCTACATCATGATTACCATTGCATATCCACCAACCTCCACACATTTCAGAAATTCATTTAAAATAGGAAAACACTACCAACAATCTTGGGGAACAAGTTTGATACAAGTTTTCAACTAGAACAATTTAGTAGCAATGGCCAACCAATCGCTCTAAATATATAATTGGGTTTTTTTGCATGAATACCGTTTCAAAATTGATATTTGCATGGATACCCTCGTAAAGCACTTGTTTTGCCATTATACCTTTTTTTATTTTTGTTTTTGCATATGTACCCGTGCTATCTAACAACGTTAAAAAATTAACGGTTTGAAATTAAAATGACTAAAATACCCTTAACAGGTAGACATGTAAATAAATCGCAATCCCGATAGTAAGAGAAGAAAACAGGGACAATAGCATAATTTTAAAATTTTATTTTATTTTTAATTAATATAAATATGATTTTTCTTAACATCGTTAGAACAACGGTTATATTATGAGCATTTGTACAATAACAGAGTTTTATGAGACTATACATGCAAATATCAATTTTGGAAGAGTATTCATGCAAAATTCGATATTTAGAAGGTATCCATGCAAAAAACCCTATATAATTTAGTATTTTTCTCACCTCACATTTTAGTCGATACAGCATGTTATAAAGCCAGGCAGAGATGGAAAATCAATGGCCACAAGGCTGTCACACAGTTTAAACATTCCACCATCCACATCTGAATAGGAAATTCATGGTCTAATAAATAAAAATGGTAAATCCAAACCTAATACAGCAATACTTTTTATGCCTATCTTTGTTTCTCATTTATACACCTCCCTTGAGGATGCTAAACAGCACTTGCCTGTCATGTCAATAATGAACCATCTACTAACCATCCTGGATGTAGCCCATTATTGGTTTTATAATGTTAACTCTATGCAGTTTGTGAAGATGAGCAGAACCCTAAAAACTTGCAACTAACCAGGGTTGTGGACGGCTCAATTTGGCATGTAGTCCTATCTTGGCTCAGATTCAAAAATCAAGCCACAAGTCCTTTTTCTATCTAGTATAGACACTACTTGATCAAGTTTTGCCATGCAGGATACAGGATTCCAGCTTGATTCATGAGCCCAAAGCTTGAGCTCAGAGTCAGCCTATTGAGTCAAAGATCATGGGCAACTTTGATTTACTGACAACATCAACACAAGCTCAACCAATTTTGGAGTCTATTACAATGCAGGAAATTAAACAAAAAAAATCTGACCAGCCATGAGGTAAAACAATTTTCAACCTGAGACTGTCGCAATGATCAATTATCTAATAAATATCTAACTTTTTTTTTCCTCTTAAAATAACCATCAAGCATATTAGATAACTCATGTAACAACCAGCTATGTCCAATAATAACCTGACACATCCAATAAAGCTGACAGTATAAGATCAAATGATAGCATTTATGTTGCAGCTGTCCTTCAGTCAATTTTTACTGTTTCAAAGAAATTTCTTAGTTATAGTTTTTTTTAAAAAAAAGGTTATAAAGTCATGCTCTTCTTATTAACAAAGAACTGGGATTTTTCCTTTTAACAAAGAACTGAGTTGACAAGCTCATTAATTTCTACACTAGGCTTGGAAAGAAATGACTTTGGTGTTAATCAAATATGGTGTCTCCAAGATAAAGGGCTTGTAATACTTTATTAACAAAGTATTCATGAATATACATTGTTCAGTGATATGTTTTTGTTCAGCCTAAAATGTGATTTACAAATTTTATATAACTGGAAAAAAGAAGGGGGGGGGGGGGTGGGATTAGAAGGACCAACTGTCATAATGGATTCATAGGGGTAATAAACCATGTAAGATTAGCTCACAGGCGATCTTCAATATAGTTGTTATAGCTGAAATATTTAAAACAAAAAAAGCTTAATTCAAGCTCAAGGGGTTTAATTGCGATGAATATATCTAATAGCTGCCTTAGTTTTTCATGTATAACAGACTAACAGTGTTACATATTGAAGATCTTTCTGGAATGATATAGGAGAAAAGGATAAAGAACAGCAAATTGCCGACATCCCTGACTTGCTATGTGTAGCATTCACATGAGCAAATTAGTTTACAGTAGATATTAGAAGGACGATGCTAGGCACTTTATAGAAGTTGGATAATGAGGAGCATAGGACAAAGCCCAGTTTGCTTGTCATGTTAAATGCAAACTCCATACCTATACTGAACTGAATTATGAAAGAAGTGAGATAAGGAGGATCTTTAAGCAAAAATTTAGTTAAAATGCAGTCCCTTACGTTGTTGGAAGCCAACCTCTTGGAAGGATCATAAGCTCATGGCTTTCTACAGGCAGCCAACCTCTTGCCAACCAAAATACAATGCAAAGCAATTTGCTAGAATAGATATTACAACAAGTCAATACCATATGGACAATTAGATCCAAATTTCAATCACTATAATATTGTTTTGTTCGGGTAGAGTATACACAATCTTATACTCCCAAAGTAATTGGCAAGCAGATAGAAGTTGAATCAATAGGATTACATGCAGAAAAAGCTCAAGGATCAGTTGAAGGATCAATGAGCTATGCATCCATTTTGTGGATCTTCAATTATCATGAATTAACATAGAAGAATGACAAAGGCAGAAGTCTACACTGGGAGGAGGGGGGCGCATTAACCAAAAAAAAAGACAGTAAAATTAATAATTTTTAGGAAAAATTACAGAGACACTCTTTCAAGTTTAGGCGAGAAAAACTTGATCTCAAATTTTAAATTTTTTTTCAATCAGACACAATAACTTTTTTTTTCATTGCAATGTGGCCCAGCTGTCTATCTCCGTTAGAAATCGTTATCACATGATCGTCATGTGATAACACAATAGAGCTACCATTCCTAAAATACCTTTCCCACAAAATTAGTGGTGGACCTTTAGTTTTGGTAGGGACAGAACAGAGGGGAAAGAGATCATTTGGCACTCATGTGAATCTCTTCTCCCCTCTCACTGCCTTTTCAACTAGGGTTCTACGGCCCAATTGAAAGCGATGAGAGCCAACCAAGTGACCATGGCTCAACTCCTAACGAGACATTGCAACAAACTTTAAGCTAGACATTTTAACTCGCCTTATTGGAAAATTACCATAGTAATGAAAAAATAACTTATCCAAAATCAACGACAAAGGATTGGAGTGGTAAGATAAGGTTACATTATGGAACTAGGGGTGCTCATCCGAGCCCACACCATTGCAGCTAGGGGCAGTCATCAGAGCCGATGATAAGAGAATCCAGGTCAACAAAGATGTCTCCGGAGCATTTGATAGAGAAGTTGCTGGAGCAAGGTTGATCTTTCTAGCAGGATCAAGAGCCCTAATGGGGGTGGCAAAGAGAAAAGGAACCTTGGTCGGAGTCGGGGTGATCTTCTCGGCCAGAGATGGAGCAGGAGCCTTGGATGTGGAGGTAGGGGATCCAGCGGAAGGGACAATTGCCAAGGAGGAGGCAAGGGGATCGAACTTGTCAGACTGAGGCGCCGGCACCGACATGGTGCCCTCAACCTAGCTGGAGTCCACAGAGGCAAGAAGAAGGGCGGCGATCATGAGGACATGTAGACAAGGCGGATCACTCGCAACTAAACTCGCCAAGCCCACACATAGTAAGCTTTGTTAAAAAAACACATGGAGTTGCTGATGATTTTGTTGGGAGACCAATGGATCATCCCTCTGCATATGCTCTTGTAATCCCTCTCTTCTCTTGATTTTCTTATTTTGGATTCAATTTTGTTGATTCTTTTGAGATTTTTATATTGTGATCTTTTATTTTTAGGGCAGAGATCGAGCTTTTTGACGATGCGGGAGAGGCTATGCGCAACATTCATCCCGTTCATAGCTATCATGGAGATGTTCATCTACATCATCTGGATTGCTTCGACCACCGCCTGGCTGCCCTCATCCTCCACTCATCCATTAGGGGGGTTGCTACCGATAGAAAGAAATAGTTTTTGAAAAATAAATTTGGGGTCTAATGGGCGTTTGGCATAGGGTGATCATTCCAAGACCAAGGATGAAATAGGTGAAGGTAACGAGATCACCATGGTTAGTCTCACCATAGTAATTCTACGTGATAGTGATCCCGAATCATCTCCACTCTTCAAATCATCCCTCAACTCAGTGATAGAAAAACCCATCCTTGAGGTCAAGTATCCAAGATCACTGCAAGATAGTGATCTTGGTTTGAAATTTGGAGACAAAAATGCCTCTCAATCCAGCGAAAAAAATTAGTATATCAATATACCTAATATTTTATATCAATATTATACATATGATATTATACTGATATTACATACATTGTATTTATGTTATATATTATATTATATTATATTATAAACCATATTATTATTAAGTTATAATTTTTAATTAGAATAGAAATATGTTATTGTACTTTATATTTATATTATGAAATTATTTAAAATATTGCTTCTATTCTCCTTATTTTTTAATCAAAATAAATATTAGTACTAAAATAATAATGAACTATAAATATCAATAAAAATATTAATTATATAATAACAATTAATATAATTTAAAAGGATTAGTAATTTATAAGATCAATAAATATGTTTTTGTAGAATATATTCATAATTAAGATATTAATAAATAAATTAATAATTTATTATAATATATTTTACATGAATAATAAATACAATTCATGAAATATACCGAGGGTACTTTTGGTATTATATAGTTAGTGATCTTGGATTCTTAATTTCTTATCGAATACCAAACAGATTACTCATATATACCCAAAGATCTTTGATCACTGAAACATAGCATACCAAACACGGCGATCTTGGATGATCGGAAATCAAATTATCCCAAAATAAGAATTATTAATGACCTAAGATTATCTTGGTAATCCCATTTTGGTCACCAGATGCTAAGGATTTCCTAACAGATGGAGGGTAATTTAGATATTCTACACAAGCCGTTAATAGTGTTCAAGCACATATAGTCGGTTGGGCTAATATTGAAACAAAAAAATAAGTTATGGTGTCTAATTGAAAAAATTTAAAAATTTGGAGTCAAAAGTATTTCTCGCCCAAACTTAAAGAGGTGTATGTATTTTTTTTCCTAATTTTTAATCCAAGGGATTGGCTTTTTGGTTGGTAAAGTTGCAAAATAGTGTGTGTGCATGTGTGTGTGTGTATTTAAAAAGTCCTTTATGAAACAAAGTTTAAGAAAGAAAGATAGAATAAAAGAAAGAAAACCAATTATACATAAATACAAGCTAGGAATGAATCATGAAGTTACAAACAAGAGAAAGATGATAGAGTTGGGGGAACGCGGGGGGGGGGGGGGGGGGGGAGCGAGGGAGAGGGTATACACAATATTATCTACACAATGAAAAGGATTTATAAAGCCATATTCCCAAGAAGAAAAGATCTGTAAAGACAAAACAGAAAACAATATGTCAAATATAAAACCTATTAGAAAATCAAAACATTGCTCATCTCCATCTCGAGCTCCATTTTGGGAAGGGCCAAAATCATCCACCTGATTGTACAGAGGACAAGGGTAAGAAGTCCCCCTTCCAAAGATGCCACTTTTGTAAAAGTAGCATATTAGTTGAATCTTCCCATAATTTCCCTTTTTAATATGTAACTATAACTTTTTTATTTTTACATATTAAAATCAATATGTAAGATTGAAGTTAATCTTGCTTTTGATACACCAGCCTATATTTTGATATCTAGGTTCTTCATTGGCTAAGCTAGATGTTTCAATCAATTTTTCATTTGCCTGAGATGAACTAATATTTTGATTCATCTTGGCATCAATGTAGTAAAATCAATTTCAGTAATTTACTCAAAAACAAAATAATAGTATATGGCACCTATTTACAGCCTTATGATTGGTCCAACCTTCCACATTCTTTCCTTTTTTGGAAAAATCAAGACTCCTCTACAGAGATTTTAAAAAGGAGAAGTCTAACCATATGAGACAGGGATCTTAGAGCCTTTGTTTAATGGAAAAGATAAGCAAAAAATCCTATTGCGTTACAAAAAACAAAGAAATGCTTGTGAAATGAAAAATAAAGTGATGAAGCACAAAGAAAAACATAATCATAGTGTCATTAAATTTCTACAAATACTATATGTTTATCCAAATATCAATATTCGTATCAAGGACCTAGACTGTACAATCTATGATCCCAAGAAGAAGCGATATAAATTGGAACCTATGCATATCTCATAGTAGAAGGAAAAAATGAGCATTTAGGACCAAATTATAAGTCTCCAACCATCATGGGTTGTGTCAGCAAATATGCAAAAAGAAGGAAGAAAGTAGAGCGTATTTAACTATCTTAGGCAATAAGAGGGGGAAGTAAATTGTGCATGAAATCAATTTATGATGTTAAAATGTTTAAAGATAAATCTTGAAGTGGATAACAAGATTCAGCAAGAAAAGAATTTGATTGGTTGGTAATGAATGCTCCAAAACTGTAAGTTTTAATGTAACACGTTAATTTCAGCATTTAATTAAAAATTACAGTCTTTCTCATAAAGAATCTATCAATCATGAAAAAGTAGTTATTATTAAGTTGCTACTGGCTGCTCTTGGATTGTTGTTATTTCTAATTAGAGTCAGGAAAATCATTAATGCCCCCTACTTCGCAAAGGGTTATTTGTCCGGACTAAAAGCTCATTAATAAACAGAATGAGTTATATATAAGCTATATTGCAAAAGTTAACTTGGAGAAGATATTGACATGTTTTAATTTAGGTCACAGTTACCTATTTTATTGTTTTCTTGGTTCATGTTTGAGTTTGTATCTTGTCATTAATTCTTTCTTAATGAAGTAGGTCAGGTGAAGGCAGTGTCAGAAATTCAATTTTGTTGATTTATATGATTAATATCAACTTAAAATCTGATTTGCAGATAATTATAGATAAATGGTCAAGGAAATGTATAGGATAGAAAGAGTGGAGGAGCAAGGGTTGATTTAATGCATTTTGAAACTAATCGAAGCTTTGTGACAATTCTCAACTAAATAATCTTTTCACGTTAGGCAGATCATATGGCGCATCAGATAATACCACTGCAGAATTGGTGGATGATTTAGCAAATTAATTCATCACAGTACATATACAATACATTGATGTGGTTATCTCCAAACTATTGCAACTAATACATATAATTCATTTCCGATGTCTATACTAGAATCTCTGCATCTTTTTCACTCCACCCATTTGTCCCTTTAAAGTCCATTTATCTTTTTTAATAGTTTGGAAAAATCTGAACACCTAATTCCTTGTCATTTATCAAAACAGAAAGGCGGACAAAAAATATGAGATAACAGATAATGGGTAGATACCAAGAAATTCATACAATGCAAAGCAAATAGTAATTTATAAAAAAACACAAGGAATTAAACCAAATAAACCTATGAAAATAGTAAAGAGAGCCTATTTTTGAATCTGGCAATTCGCAAAAGTAAGAACAAGGCTACGACAATATAGTAACGTGAGATGGGGAATACCGATTTTTTTGACGTTTCTTGAAGCAAGAGCAACTGTGAAGAGAGCTATTTGGCAAGGTAAAGATTTTCATCAAGTGTTCTTGGTTCAGGAGATGCATTAGTCCAAGGCCAAGGGATGCTACGTCCCCTTCCACATCCATCTCAACCATTCTTTATCTCTCGCACGAGATCAAGAACAACAAAATGAGGAAAGGACAAGAAATGAAAGAAAGATCTAGACCTCCTGTCCACTTCAAATCGAAATATAAACCCTGAAAAGAGGAAAATACCCAAGAAAACCCGAACCTCCGTCTCAAGAGAAACAAAAACAAACCCTAGATCTTCGGAACCCACTGCATCCGATTCAAACCCTAGCTTCCCTCGAGACTGGAGAATCAGCACCCTTTCCCAAATATCCGACAACCGGGGAGGGCTCGGAGCATGGAAACCCTAGATTTCTAGCTCCGTATCAGGAAGAACCACGGATCTATAGATCGGAATCGAGCTCCAAATCCCTCACAAGATCCCAGAACCGATCGTAGCATAGTACGAGACGTCGATCTCTCCCAGAGATCGACGTAGCTTGGGATCGCAGAGCTCGTCCTTCCTGAAATCGAAGAGAGCCTCGGAAAACATGGAAAGGAAGGAGAGAGGCTGTTCTTTTTTTTTTTTCTCTTTCACAAAGAGAGGCAGCCATTTAACGAGCGGCCAGGACTTATATAGCAACCGAATGCCTTGAATCACGGAGACGTGAGTGTTCACGAATTTTGGCGCCTATTGTTTAGAGATCGTATATAGAAAGAAACGATCTGAACCGTCTGCTCCCTTCTCTAGAGTGCCCGAAAGGCCATTGATCGGAAATTCTGGTTCGCGGGGCGTCACGCGAAGGGAAAGCGGGGTGCTGGCGGGACAGCGTTAGCGGACGGGACGTGTTTCAGTAGTGAGAACCGGCGGCCTGGGTGGTTTCTTGCCCGCATAGAGTTTTCTATGAACCCAAACGTAGGATGCATTTTTCACTCATAGATACTGTTGGGGGGAATAAAGTTTCCCCCAAATGACATAAATGCCCCAGAGAAGCCGTACAACCTCCGACCCCGGACAGCAGAAGTCGGCGTCCGACCTCGGAACGCTCGGCCACGAGACGACCGACCCCGAGACCTCCGACCTAAGAGAAACCCCGATGTCCGAGGACCGTACTCTAACATCCCTCCGGCATTTATTGCGCATGGCCGCTGTAATCTTCCGGCACACTCAACAATAAATGCGGATCTCCGGCTTACTCCACCATTAATGCGGATCTCCGGCTTACTCCATAATAAATGCGCGTGGCTCCTGACATCTACGGATCCCCAGCTCTCCACGGCAAATCGACCCAGCAGGGTCTAGTCGACTATGATAAGTCTCTGATCTCGGCCATACCGCCAACATCAGTGCAATGATTCGCCTGACCGAGCACCGACCTGAACAACATGCCGAGCCATACTACGGCCTCTCCCTGTTACATCACAGGTAAACCGACCCCCGCATATAAAAGGGAGCCTTGGCCTCTCAAGGAAAAAAAAACATTGGTACCCCCAAAAATTCACTGTTTATCTTCCTTCTCCATACTATTTGCCCCCCTCACTGACTTGACCGTCGGAGGGCCGGCGCCGGAAAACCCGGCCACCGGTTCGTGTGCAGGCACCCAGACAGAGGACGCCGCCCGCCGACGGACCACCGCCCCGCCGTGAGAACTCACATCCGCTCCCTCTCTTCGACCGAAGATTGCCCCCGGGTCCAATTTCCAGCAACAGTTGGCGCTAGAGGAAGGGCCCGAGTTCGCTACCATGAAGCTGAGAAGCAAAGGGGCTTCCAACGCCTCTCGACGTCCTCCACCAAGCCCAGAATGTTCCGTTCGGAACTCGCCACCCCCGGTTGAGCCAGCACCTCAAGTTCAACCGGAACAATTTGATGCCCTGGTGCAGCAAGTGCAGGCGTTGGCTACCGCCGTCCAAAGCTTGCAACCCAGGGGCATCCCAGCAGCACCGCCTCCCCCGGCTCCAGTTCAACCGGAGCCCCCTACAAGCGGGCTTCCTCTTCGAGGTCAGGACTCTCAAGCCCAGGCCTCCCTCTGGAGAGAGCACCCAGTCAGAGATCACGGAGGCTGGCCACAGCCTTCAGAAGCTGAGTCGGTTCCAGGGCAACCTGCACCCGAACGGACCGCTGCAGCGATCCCCCAGAATGATGAACTCGACAAGAAGGTCGAGAAGTTGGAGCGCCAAATCCAGGCACTCCACGGGAGAAAATCAGGACGTGATAACGACTTCGAGTTCACTACGAAGTCTCCCTTCTCCCCGGAGATCGAAGATGAACCGGTCCCACCACGGTTCAAGATGCCCCAGGTGGAGCCCTACAACGGCAAGGCTGATCCCCTGGACCACCTGGAGAGTTATCGGGCCTTAATGGCCCTATAAGGAGCCTCGGAGGCCATGATGTGCAAAGCCTTTCCAGCAACGCTCCGAGGACCGGCCCGGCTTTGGTTCACCGGGTTGAAGCCGAGTACTGTCTCCTCCTTTGAGCAGCTCGGCAGGCAGTTTGCCAGTAATTTTGCCGCTAGCCAGCCCCAGCGGCGGACGTCGGACTCCCTCCTTGACATCAAACAAGAGGAGGGAGAGTCCTTCAAGGAGTACTTGGATCGGTTTACTGCCGCAACATGGGAAGTTCGGGAGCTGGACCAGTCAATCGCCATGTCGGCACTAAAGACTGGAGCCCGGTCTTACAGGTTCCTTTTCTCTATCGAGAAGAACTTCCCTGCGGACCTCACCGAAATGTTGACCCGAGCTCGCAAGTACGCCAAGGCTGAGGAAGCCATGGCCTCTCGGCGGGAGGAAGCCGAACGACCTGCCAAGATGCAGAAGAAGCACCAGGAGCACTCCCAACCAAGTAGCAGATTCCCCTGGCATGAGAAAGAGCCTCCTTGGCCCAAGAGCCTAGCTCGCCCGGGGTCTCCCCTCCAAAAATTTCAGACATACACTCCTCTCACATCCACCCGAGCAGAAATCCTCATGGAGATTGAGGGTCGGGGCTACCTCCGACCTCCATTGAGAATGCGTCCGACAGAGTCGCGGAAGCACTCGAAAAAGTACTGCCGCTTCCACCGAGATCGCGGCCATGATACGGAGGATTGCTACGAGCTTCGTGATGAGATCGAGGCACTTGTCCGCCGAGGTCGGTTAAGTTATTTTGTCCGTGATCATGCCTACAGGAGAGAGCCCGAGGAACAAAATCCAGTGCCGCATAAGGAGCAGAATGACCACTAACCTCTCACGGGCATCATCAATACCATCAGAGGGCGGGCAACTAGAGGTACCAGAAGCTCCGAGCTCGGAAAAAAGAGCTTCCTCAAAGCATCCGTGCTCTGTGAAAGTCATCTCCTTTTCTGATGAAGACCAAAAGGGTGTTGAGCCCTCTTTATGACGACGCTGTAGCTATTTCCCTCATCATTGCAAGGTTTAAAAAAAAAAAAAAAAAAAAGGGATTTTGGTACATCATGAAAGCTCGGCTAATACCTTATGTTGTATGCCTTCCAAAGGATGAGCGCTCCTCTGGCTAGATTTATAGGAGATTCTACCCCAAGAAAGTACTATGAAGCTAAATCCTTTCATGGTCCAGAAGGCCGAGCTCCGAAGGCCGCCGAGCTCAGAAGGCAGAGCACCAAAGGCCGCCGAGCTCAGAAGGCAGAGCACCAAAGGCCGCCGAGCTCAGAAGGCTGCCAAGCTCCGAAGCCTGAATGCAGAACACCTCCCCCAGAAAATCGAGCCAAAGAAAACAGTGCCAAGCTAAGTCCTAAGGGACTTCGAAGCTCGGAAGCCATTAAAATATCTCCAAAAGGTACAGGACGCCACTTTGGCTTCAAATAATTTCAATATTTTATCTATTTCCAGGTCGGAGAATCCAAAAAATGACCAAACGTCGCCCCGAATAGGGCGCACGATCGCCAACGGACGAGGTCCGTCTCCTGTATGCGTCTCCAATGATGCTCTAGCTAAGCTCGGGATACTGATTCGACGACATTCGACGCCATTCGACGCCATTCGACGACATTCGACGCCATTCGACGACACTTCGACGCCATTCGACGACACTTCGACGCCATTCGACGACACTTCGACGCCATTCGACGACATTCGACGCCATTCGACGCCATTCGACGACACTTCGACGCCATTCGACGACACTTCGACGCCATTCGACGACACTTCGACGCCATTCGACGCCATTCGACGCCATTCGACGACACTTCGACGCCATTCGACGACACTTCGACGACACTTCGACGCCATTCGACGACACTTCGACGCCATTCGACGACACTTCGACGCCATTCGACGACACTTCGACGCCATTCGACGACATTCGACGCCATTCGACGACATTCGACGCCATTCGACGACACTTCGACGCCATTCGACGACACTTCGACGCCATTCGACGACATTCAACGCCATTCGACGCCTTTCAACGCCATTCGACGCCTCCTACGACAAGCCAAAGAAGGCCGCTGAGTCAACCTGGAGCACTTAAAACTCCAACTGCATTAGAGGTACACCCTACTTGGTACGTACATCTCTATACATATTTGGCTATATTACAGGATGATCGACGACCGGACTACTTCCTTCGCCCGAGCCAAAAAGCAGCTCGAACTCGGAAGTCGGGGGGTAGTGTTGGGGGGAAAAATGGACCACCCCACAAATACAATTAAAGCACTCCAAATCCGACAGCGAGCCGAGCTCGGAAGGCTGCCGAGCACAGAAGGCCGAGCTCATAGGCCGAGCCGAGCTCAGAAGGCTGCCGAGGCCGAGCTCCGAAGGCTGCCGAGCACAGAAGGCCGAGCTCATAGGCCGAGCCGAGCTCAGAAGGCTGCCGAGCACAGAAGGCTGCCGAGCTCAGAAGGCTGCCGAGGCCGAGCTCAGAAGGCTGCCGAGCTCAGAAGGCCGAGCACAGAAGGTCGAGCTGACCTCAGAAGGCCGACCTCGTCATCTGTATGCTGCGGCCATGCCCTGCAGCAGCCTTACCGCACCATGCTTTGCTTGCCAGCCACGCCACGACATATCAATCAGGAACCATACCCTGCTACGACTGTCAACGCCTCACCATTCCCAAGAATGTACTGCACTGCGCGCCACAAGCAAGCTCTGGCTACGCGCCATCTCCTCCCATGATGGGAACGGGCCATCCACGGCAACTCATTACTTCACACGCCCACGTCCAATCGTGACGGTAACCCATGAATTCGCCCAGTCACATCACAGGTAACCCTGCCACCCTCCCTATAAAAAGGGAGGCTTCTTCCTCCCGAGGGGGGACGGCTCCTAACTCTAATTTTCTGGCTTGGACTGCTACATACGAACTACATCTCCTTCTCCAAAATTAAGCCCCCCTCTGACTTAGGCATCGGAGGGCCGGCGCCGGGGAGCCCGGCCACCGGCTTTTTTTTGCAGGACTTACACCCTCCAGGAGGACATCGCCGGCCGGCGCGCCGCCGTCCGCCCCTCCTTCTTTTTTTTTGCGGAGCTCCTCCTTTCTCGGCTTTGCGGCGGCCCCCGGGTCCAATTTCCAGCAACAGATACTGGTCAGGAATAGCGCGGAGTGCGGAGATGGGACCGATTCTGTTGTTCCGCGGGAACGTTTGAAATGGACTTTCCAGGGGATAAATCCAGCCAGCGATCCACAACGCAGGCTGTTGACTTCGCAACGGTCAAAAGAAGGTGAGCAGAAATTTAAACGTGGTGGCCGAGATCTGCTCTCCTCCGCCCCTTTCAAAGAAAAGGAAGGGTCATCCTTCGGTGTCCAACCCTGTACCTAAAAAAGCTTCATTGCCGCATGTCACGCGATAAGGCTGGTGTTTCCATACTCCAGACCGCTTGCAAGTTCCTCTTCTTTTTTTTTCCTTTTTTTTGTGCTTTATACTGTAATCAAGGCCTGCAGACATTAATTCTCCTCAACTTGAGAAATGCTGCATGCACTCCTGCAATGCATGTACGGCAGGGCACGCGTCTTTACAGTAGTGGTAGCAATTATGATACAACGCATCATCCTAACCCAACTTTAAGCATTTTTTCGTCTGACGTATATTGATTTAAGTCATGAACAGGTCAACTAGTTCAGTCCTATTTATTAAATAGATCAAATTCAGGTTTCAACTTCTGATCTATTTAATTATTAGATCGGGTTATGATCTAACCATTTGACCCGTTTACAAATTATTTAACTCATTAAAACTTGCTTAATTTATTTCTATTATATTTAATCTATTTGACCCATTTAATTCTTAAAAATCTACTAACATGTTTAACCTAATTCAATTTGTTTGGTAAACAGATTATGTGAGTTACTTATTTAATAAACATATAATGTTCGAGTTTACAAGTTTTTGACCCTATTTAGAGCTGATCAAAATTCGGACCGGGCTCTACAGCAGAAATTAGGCTCAATGGCTATGCTCAGGCTCGGCTCGGTCCGACCGTCGAGCTTAAATTTTTGTACAGGCCCAACTCGACTTTATAAATCTGGTCTCCGGCCCGACCTGATAGATCCGCTTTTTTCTTTGTTTGAAATTTGGAAATGGGACAGAATGGCCCAACAACTTAATGGGCTCTCTAAAACTGGATGTATTTTTCTACCTTTATTTTGTTTCTCTAATGGTTAATTGGATTCAACATATGACTTGTGGTGCCAACTTTTTGAGACAAACATCTTGATTAATGCTAAAAATATAACTAGCCTATTTCAAATAGATAGTGTTGGTGGTGGTTTCAAACTTTGGAATTTGAATATATCTACAAACATTAAAAAAGAAAACACGGGCCGAGCCAAGCCGGGCCATTTTTATAAGTTTTCAGGCCCGGCCCGATTTTTTGATCGGGCCGCTTTTCCTGCCCAGGCCCGACCCATGAGCCTTTTTTTTAATGCCCAAGCCGGAAAAATTTCGGACCGAGCTGGGCGGGCCAGAAGGCCCATGATCAGCTCCTACCTGTATCCAGCCTAACATGTATCAACTCGATCCTATCCGATTGCCACCTTACTTTATAAATGGATATCTATCTAGTATCTACCTTTATGTTATTCAATTAAGATTAAAATAGAGAGAGAAGTAAAATCGGTTGTGCCTCTCTCCGGTTCTAGTAATTTCTCTTCCATTCGCCATCTTGACTAAAGTAAATCAATCTCCCTATGCTAGCCAACAAAATGCAACACACCCATTTGGGTCTAAATCTGAATTAACAATGGCATCTCTAGGTATATTGGTTAACTTTAGATGAATCGAGTTATATATAAATCTGTGATTCGAGAATGGTTTCGCCAGTTTTGAGAAAATGAAGCTATGGTTTATTTATTTCTCTTGAGATATGCCACACTCCTATCCCATATGAACCTCGAGGATATCTGTGCTTGCACACGTGCCCATCATACTGTCTAAGAAAAGTATCATCCATTACGCTAGCATATTTCCTTGTCTCCCAAAGGCTGAAATAATTTGGTGACGTAGCCTAATTTTATGAGGAATCAAGTGGTCCTCAGATGTGAGACGAGCATTCACCAATCCAAGCTCAGTCGACTAAAAAGTGGCGAGCGTAGGCATAGCTCTAGCCTTTCAGAAGGGGAGCCCGGTATTTATTCTCGTATCGTCAACCGATTGAAAAAAACAAGGAGAATAAAATATAAAAAAATTAGCTGAGAAGCTTCAGCTTATGCTTGGTGTGACTTACGAGCAAGCTCTATCATCCTAGAATGAAACTTGGTCGTGGTTATTAGTTGGATCCAGAAGAGCTCTAGGGGTGACGACAGTGACCATCCACTGCTTCGTGACATTTGGGTTATGGCAAAGGAGGGGAAGCCTTTTAGGCCAAGCATGTTTTTCGAGAAGCCAATAAAACTGCGGATTGGATAGCTGCTTACCAGGCCAGTTACTTCGAAGGTACTCTGTGGGCGAGAGACGGTAAGATATTCCTAGCACTTCAGAGCATTTTATTTTCTGGCTTTATTGGATGTCTTCATACTCGTCAGGTACGAATTCACTTTCTCTAGCGGAAAAAAGAAAAAAAAAACTTCAATTGAAATTCTATTTGTGTTATATAACGAGCAACCAGGCTCCAAATCAATAATCCATTCGTCTCGTCTCCATCTGCCTTTTTCGATCAACATCGTCATCGCCACAATACTTTCTCTGGCGGTGCAACATATGCGGATCAGAAACAACCGTCAGTTTTAGTAAATCCTACCATATCCACTCCGTCCACAGATAGCGTCGCGGCAGCGCGTCATCTTTCCGTTACCTCGACGCCACGCTGCGGCAAGCGAAGTCGGAGAACGGAAGGGGAGAGTCCTCGTTGATGAGCATTCGATTCAAGGGAAACCATATGGGCCGGACGGTCCAGATCGTTTCTTAGCACACCATCTGCGTCAAAAGTCGCGAACTTTGGAGTGCCCCTTTCTCCATCTGTGCCCCAGGGCAGTTTCGGCTGTTATATTAGTGCGGCGGACTGAGGGACGCCTGTTCGATGGTCCTCTGTTTCCCCCATCTCTCTCTTTTCCCACCTCTCTCTCTCTCTCTCTCTCTCTCTCTCTCTCTCTCTCTCTGAGGGTTTCGAGCCTCGAAGGCCTCTCTTTACTTTTCGGTTTTGGGAACGATCTCTGTGATCCGAATCGCCATCGATGTCCGGGAGAAATCTCCGCCTTTTCCCCCCCTCCGATCGGTTCTGGGATTTAGAGCGAGGGATTTGAAGCTCGATCCTAATCTATAGAGCCGCGGACTCGCGAAGCCGAGAGGATTCCGTTGTTCTTCGAGCTCTGGAGCCGGAAATCTAGGGTTTCTCTGCTGCGTTCCCTTCCGATGACGGTGTTCCAATGGCGGGGGAAGCTAGGGATTTGAATTGGACGGAGGGGTCGAAGATCTAGGGTTCGTTTCTTGTTTTCTGAGACGGAGAACCGGACTCTTTGGATTTCTTCTTACTTTTTAGGGTTTGCTCAATTGTTGGGACGTTGCCTGGAGATTTAATCCTTCCTTTTGTATCGTCACCTCTCTCCTTGCTGTTGCCGTTGTTGGTATTTGTTGTTGTTTTTGTTCTTGCATGAGAGATACACAAAATGGTTGAGATGGATGTGGAAGTGGCGAGGGACATAGCAACCCTTGACCTTGATCTGCTGCAGCTCCCAGAAGTCTCTCCGATGGCACTCAAACAAAATCCTGCCATTGCCGAGCACCTCTACTTCCAGTGGCTCTCGCTTCCGGAAACACTTAAGCTGGTACTTGGGCTCGCTTTGCTATTTTTGTATGCTGGTTTGCTCTATTCCTTGTGCTAGAGTTCTTTGAAGAAGTCGAAGATGTTAAAGACCCGTGGATTATCTATTATTTTAATATTGATTTATCATCTATTATTTAAATATTTTATCAGCATGATTTAGAATAACGTGCCAAGAGGAGATAGGAGGCTTGATTTCTGAATTGTAGAAAAAACATACAGATGTCAGAGGAAGTGACGAGTGGAGCAAAAAAAAAGAGGAGTGAAGTTTGTAATATAGGTCACTGAAATTAATTGCAACAAGATTTGCCAAGCATTAGATACATAATACTGACATTAACCACACTAAAGTATTGTAGATGCCATAGTTTGGTCGCCTAATTGGATAAGTTATAATTAATTTTGAATTTCTGGAAACCAGATCTTTTCATGATATGATTCAGTCTAACACAAAAAGATAAGGGAATTAGGAAGGATTTTAAACATTTGATTTTTTTTTTTCCAAATGTGCTAAATTTCCTCCTCATCTCTCTCTCCCCACCTTGAATGTTTACATAACCATTTTATAAACAAACTATCTACTAATCCAATCATAATTTATTTGTAAATTATATAAGCTAATAATTTTTACCCTCGTCTTACCTGAACTACATAATTCATTGAGCTCTATCGAAAAAAGAAGCACATAATGACAGGATACCATGACCTTCTCTTGTCCTTCTAAAGGTTTAAGAGATTGCTTGCATCCATTTGAATGACCAATTAAGCATCCCACATTTTATTTATGGAGGCACCAATGACTTTCCATATCTATAACTAGAAACAACACCTTGCTAAGAATATGGAAAAGCAATACATATTAAATATTTTTACTAATTAATGGATTCCCAAGTCAAAGAAGTAAAAAACACTTTTTTTTGTCTCGATTATCTGTCAAATTGGCTTACCATACATGGAACTTAAGGTTTTCTAAGTATTCGACTACCAATTGACCGAAGTTCTCTTTACATGGAATTCTGTTGTGGTCCACTTCGAGAATTTCATCACATATTCAATATTAGAAAGTTGCTACCCCCCTCCTCCAGATTCTCAGTTTCTCTATGCTGTTTCAAGCTAAATTAGGTCCCAAAATACTGTTTTCTTTTATACTACTAGCACTTTTTGTTATTTTTTAGGCACTATCTCCTTTTATTTTTTCACATCATTATTGTACATAGGTGTTTCTTGTTCTCATTTACTAATGTTTTTCTATAAAAAATAATTTGCAATTTTATTATTGTTTGGTTCCAAATACTTGGGTTGTCACTATGATCCTTACGTGCAAATAAGGAACTTTCTGTGGAGTTTTGTAACATTTTCCTGATCCTTTTAAGCTATTTAAAGTTATATCCATTATGTCTTCTCCTCCTCTTTCTTGACCTTCCAAGACAAGTTTGAGCATCTGTCCTTACCTTGGCCTTCTTGGACCCTTGTTATGCATACCCATACCATCTTAGTTCTTAATCCTTTTCCTAGCCCTTTTAAACTCAATGTTCTTGTCTTTACTAAGTACCTATTCTTTGCTTTGGGGCTCTTTTTATTTTCTGGCATCTTCTAACACAGAATATTGCCGCCCTTCCTACCATTTTTCAATTTTTTTTTTCACTTAAGCTTGATAAATATTGATTAGGTAATACTCTAAAGATGCCTTTTTTTTTTGGCGTGTTTCTCTTCTTTCGTTTGTAAAAATCCCCAACATAATGAACCAATATTGTGGTCTCCCTTGGCCTCCGATTTTGAACACACTTTTTTATCATCCTGATTACTTTCTTCATACATTTTTCTGCAGTTTTATTTCTTTCTCGAGGCACACTCATTGCTAGCATCTTTTGTAGGTAAAATCTTTGCTTGATGATGCAAGGGCAGGCTTACCCTTGTATGTTCCTGGGAGCTCTGGTAGTGCAAATGCTGCTGCAAGCAATTCATTGCCTTCCATGTTCCCTGCTGGCAGTGCACCTCCACTTTCACCTAGAAGCACATCTGGATCCCCTCGTATTATGAAACGTGGTGCAGGGGCTGGGCCGTCACCTTTTGGATCTCCTCTAAAAGTGGTTAGTGAGCCAGTGAGAGAAGTCATACCTCAGGTACTGTTCGACTTGTGACTCAATGTGCTACTATGCAACAGACTTTGCTGTGGTATTGGTGGCAACATATCTGCAGATTTGCTTCTGACCAATGCTTGATATCCTTGCAGTTCTACTTCAAGAATGGGCGCCCCCCTTCATTCGAACTAAAAGAGCAATGCTTATCTAGAATTAATCAGCTTTTCTATGGCCACTTGGATGGTCTTCAAGTACAAGGTGAACCTAAAATTTACATTTCTTTGCTCAATGGCTTAAATCAAATATTATGTCTAACAATCCATTTGCTGTCAGAATTTAAATCTGTCACAAAGGAAATTTGCAAGCTCCCATCATTCTTTTCAAGCGTGCTTTTTAGAAAGATTGATGCAGACTGCATTGGTATTATCACAAGGTACGCGAACTTTCCTGTATATCTGATATGTTGTAACTTGATGAAACAAGCATGGAGAATCTTGTTCAAGGCCTTTGACCGTTCCTGCTTCACTTCTGTAGTTGATATGCGTGATTTCTTTCGTGTTTTTTCAAATTTCATATTTATATGTTTTTCTACAAGAACACCTGCCGGTTGTTCTTTGTGGTTAGTTTATAGTACTTTTTTTCCTCTTCTTTTGAGATTGGATGGCAGTAAATTTATAATGTTGAGATAAAATATAATAAGTGAATCTTGCAGCCTTGCTGTTATCAAAAATAATTTCCAACTTGAAATTGTGTTGTTATTTTCTTGTAGAGGATATGACATATACTTGTCAATAGTTAATGATTTGATTCGTCATTTTTTAAAGCTTGCTTATTAATATATTTTAATTGGAGGCATTAATAAATCTGAATAACTGGCCTCTCTTGATATGCTTTTTAGGGATGCCTTTGTTGACTATTGGATAAACAGCAACATGATAACCATGGATATAGCTATCCAAATATTTACAATTTTGAAGCAGCCAGATCGCGGGTACCTCACGCAGGTTTGTAATATATATTACTGAAAGAATTAGCTTATGGAAGCCTTTTGCTGGATAAAATCACCATGTTCACCATATGATCTGCTCCAAATGGCAAATTTAGGATTATAATAGATGGGCTTCATATTTTTATCTTTTAGTTTCTAATCTAAGTTATTATTGATTAATATTAGGAGGACTTCAAACCTGTTCTTCGAGAACTTTTGGCCAGCCACCCTGGGTTAGAATTTTTACAGAGCACACCTGAGTTTCAAGAACGGTATGGTAAGTTTATTTTCTAATGTAAATTTTATATGAACAAATAAGTAGGGATGCATTCTATATGTTGATTGTATTTGAACTACATGGTTGATTGCTGATGTGCTTCTGCAAGTTGATGGAGTTTATATGCTTGGAGATGAACTGCATGTATTTATAAATATATTCCTGGGTTAATTCTGATGAATGTCTTTTCCAGTAACTGAAATATGTGAGAAAGAATAGAAGGTCTCATCTTATATTTTGCGTTCATATACTGCAATACCTATAAGTCTTGAATGATTAAAAGTTGCAAAAGGGAAAGCACCTTATGTTGTATCATTTCTGTACTTCGTGATCTGGCACTGATAATTGAGTAGGGAAAGGTATTGTAAAACTATGCATGGGCATATGTGAAATTTGATAAATGTTAGTTCATAAATCAAAGACGTTAGGTGATTCATGGAACTTGCTAGATCCTGCGCTGCTTGAGAAGTTTTCCTTGTAATGATATTTTATTTGTGCTGCATGACTCAAGGGTGTACATTGGTTTTGGGGGATGTTCCAGTTTTAAGCTCATCTTTCTATTACAGGATGAGGAGGGGGAAAGTTCTGGTTGACAATTGAATACTTAATTTGTGAAGGAGGATAGTATCAGTCAGCTGCTAATATGGCTAGCCCTCCAAGTCGCTACCAATTTATATTTCACCTCTATTTTGCTATTCTGGAATCACCAGGCATACTGTGTCTGTGTGTGGATAGGCATGATACTAGTAAAGTGCCGGTACTGATACTTTAACCCTTGGGTTAGGATGTATTTATGGTAATTAATTTAGGTCTTTCACTACCATGGTGTTCTTTATGTATGGAGATGAGGTCATACCAACGAATAGAAGAATTTGTATACTATACATAGTATTTGGTTTAGGCTTCATAACTTGTCTACATTGAATTAGAGTTCTTGACCATTTTTTTGTTTCAAAGTCACAAGTCTTGTCCATAATTTCTAAGATCCTGGCAATCCTAAGCTCTCTAGGATGTTTTATCATTTTTTCTACTTATTTTGTTTCGTAAGCAAGTAATGGGTGACAGTCTTCATTGTTGAGGACATGTTTGTAGCATTCTAATTTCCCTTCCATGGGAATTGAGGTTAATGTTTTATATCTTTTGCTTTCTATGAGTAAGTATGAAAGTGCTTTCCTGGTTTTTCTGAGGAATGAAGAAGTGAATAACAGATTTATAGGAAACCGAGTTGGGCAAAAGGGAAAAAAGTCATTGGTAGTAAAACAAAGAAGTGTTTAATGTTCACATGACTTATGCACAAATCTCAACATCAAATGCATTTGCCTATGACAATGTTATTAATCTTTTTAAATGTAACAGTATTACAATTGGCTCATCAAATTGAATATGTTTCTGAGAGAATCAGGAACTTCATTAAGATAATGAAGAAATTCCTGAAATGCCTTTCTCTATCAATGAAAGCAAGAAAGAGATCAGCATCAACGAATCTCATTGAGAGAACTCAAGATATTTGTGGTGTATAAATACATTTAAACTAGACATTCATCTTTGCATGTTTAAACAGTCATCTAATATCAAAGATGACACTAGGTTATAGTGATTATGAAGGAGAGATTTTAGGATAAGCTAATTACAGTTAGGTACTTGGTAAAAGTCAGCAAGTGATACAACAAAAGATGTTATACAATCATTGCTTTTAAGAAAAGATGACGAGGTTTGTGTTTGATTTAGTGTAGTCCAACGATAAGTTATGATTTGGTTTAGTGGTTTGAAGTGTGTTTTGATACATTATTGTAGTAATAAGATAATGTAATTCCTCTCGGACCACTAAATAAAGTCTTATTTTTAGGCTGCATTTGCTCACAATTGTGAAAGGACAATTTCCATTTACTGCTACCGATCATATCTTCTATTTTATGAAGTGTCTTTTCTATTCTATTTTTACATGTTATGGATTAATTGTGAGAGAGAGGTGCCTAGTGTCCTTTTATTTGAATGATCTCATTGCGATTTATGCTTAAGTGTAATAGCTAATGCCTTCGCAGTTAGGTATCTTGGCTACTTATCTATTATTCTGGAAAATATCTATTTGCTGCGTCTTTTTGTTCAAAGTTCATATTTACAGGATAGATATGTGGCGATAAAATTCATTGATTGGTTATCCTCCTCCATTGTGTAAATTACACCATGCCATTTGAGATTTTTTCACTTTTATTATAGTTTTACTATATTTTCAATTTTTGGTTTCCTTCCAACATTCTCCAGCAAAATAATCTTAATTTTTGCTATTTCTAATAAATATATACATAAACCTGTTGCCAGCGGAAACTGTCATATACAGAATATTTTACTACATGAATAGATCTGGAAATGGTCGGCTTACCCTTAGAGAGCTTAAACGTGGAAACTTAATTGCTGCAATGCAACATGCAGATGAGGAGGAAGATATTAACAAAGTCTTGAGGTATTCCACTGGAACCAAAATTTTATATTATCAGAAATCTTGTTACTCAAAAACTTTCATTTTTGGTCTGCCATATCACAGACTTTGTGTTCATTAGTGTTTGAAACATTCTTTCTGTTGCATTGCGGTTCTGTTCCAGTTATTATCTAGCCATTGCATTTTCTTTTTCAATAGCTGCTTTCAATATTTGTCCATGCATTCCAAATTCAAATACTCTACCATGCCTGTGGAGAACTATAAAAATGGTATTCTTATTGTGGAGAAGCTAGGTTGAGTCACAACTTTAAAGCACAGAAATCTGTAGGTTAAAGGTGATTTTTTTTGCATAAAAAAAGTTTTTATTTATCCGCCCTTGATGACTGCCTTGAACTATAACATTTAGCATGTGAAAAATTAACACCATGTAAAACTATTTTTATTCTTCAGGTACTTCTCTTATGAGCACTTCTATGTAATATACTGCAAATTTTGGGAACTCGATACAGATCACGATTTTTTGATCGATAAGGAGAACCTTATCCGATATGGAAACCATGCCCTAACTTATAGAATTGTTGACAGAATTTTCTCACAGGTTTGTTACTTTCTGCTGTCATGGATTTCAGATTGGATAAAAGCAACTCATATTTTTTGTTGAAGTAAATCTGCTATGTAAATTTTTATTTTTCTATAACATTTTAAATGCTGCAACTGTACCATAGGTCCCAAGAAAATTTACCAGCAAAGTTGAAGGAAAAATGGGGTATGAAGACTTTGTTTATTTTATATTGTCAGAGGAGGACAAATCGTCTGAGCCTAGCCTTGAATATTGGTAATCTAACATATCTCATTAATTATCTGATGCCTATTGATCTTTGTGTGTTTCATGGTCATAAATTGTTGTAATTTCTTTTATTCCATGATTCAGCTGGCATACATATCTCGACCATGAACTTTTGTTGATTAGAGATCCCCTATTAAAGATGCACCAGACTGTAATAAAGTACCCCACTCATGTCACTAGCAACTAGCAAATTCTAGTAGATGTGTTTGGTCAGACAAGCGTCTAGCCATTTTAGACCTACGCCAAAGCTTGATTTTAAACCTATACTAAGGCTTAATCTCTTATCTCTTGCTCTGATCACAGAGACACTGATAGCTAATCCAGAAAGGATGCCTTTATGTGTTCTATGCGCCAATAGTATAGTCCTGATTGGTGACATGAGAATAGCATTGAATACTTGAATACTTAGCTGCTATATGGAACAAAACTTTGGAGGAACAATTGAAATCCAACACAGATGATGCCTATCAATAGTTTCTAATGGGAAAATACAGTGAGAAAGGATTCAGAGAGGCAAATTAATTGTTGGGTGAGACTTGTTAGTAATTGTTGGGAAAAAACAGTGACAAAGGCTATTATTCCTCAATTATGATAATGAGATACAATAACTTCGTAACTTGCTTAAGTTTGGATAATATATATTGCGAGGCTAGTCTTTTTTAATAAGTGACGATCAATTGGCATCACAGAAAATAAATCTGTCATGACTGATGCTTGATCAACTGACCCATTAAGGTAAGCACTTCCTCGGCTTGCCATACTTGTAGGTAGGACTACCTTGTGCTAGGAAATTCTTATCTTGATGTGAATCTATGTCAAATCCTCGGACAGTAGGCAGGTAATAAGACCTACTAAAATTTTAACATGTGCTTCCAATTAATTTGATATCTGATGATATGAAATAATTTCACTCACATTTAATTTTCAGGTTCAAATGTATAGATTTAGATGGAAATGGAATTCTCACATCCAATGAAATGCAATTCTTTTATGAGGAGCAGTTGCATCGCATGGAATGCATGGCACAGGAACCTGTTTTGTTTGAGGATATTTTATGCCAGATGATTGATATGATTGGACCAGAGGTCACCATATCTTTACCGTCACATCATATATAATATTATGCATAACTAGATGCTAGTATTTCTAACAAATGATAGTACTTATGCAGAATGAGAGCTACTTCACATTACGCGACTTAAAAGGCTGCAAATTGTCAGGAAATGTTTTTAATATCCTGTTCAATCTCAACAAGTTCATGGCATTTGAAACTCGTGATCCATTTCTTATACGTCAGGTGAGCATATGGTTCTGCATTTTCTGCCCGCCCACGTACAGTTACCTACAGCTAAGCTGAATCTAGCGATAGCCTTCTTATGCTTTCAATGATGAATGCAGGAGCGTGAGGATCCAACCTTGACAGAGTGGGATCGCTTTGCACATAGAGAATATATAAGGCTATCCATGGAAGAAGATGGCGAAGATGTATCCAATGGGAGTGGAGATGTTTGGGATGAGTCACTTGAGGCTCCTTTTTAAGATCAAACTTGGGTGAGCAACTAACTTTTAATACATAAATATACACATACATATTGTCATATAAGTCTACTTATTACTATTTTTTTAAGCTAGAAATGGTGCACATTGCCATTGAGTAAAGGGAAGTTGATCATTAACATTAACAACATGGATTAAAGTTAACTGGACATGGGGACATATTGCTCTTTATCGCAGTCATATTGCATACTGAAAGGCCATGATGAAGTTATTAAAAAAACAATCTTTTACGCACTAACTTGTGTAAACATTGTCTGTACTAGGACAAAGTACATTGTAAAGTTAAAACTAGATGACCCTGTATATGTATGCTTGAAGAGCAACCAGTAATTAATGGCAGGGTTTACTGCTATAATCGACCAGGCACTCTTTCCTACAGAAGGGATGGGCATGAAGAGGCACCATCCAGAGTAGTTAGTATCTTGCTTTTCACTTTAATGATTAGTTAGTAAACTGAGAAAGGAATCTCCCTTTAAGCAAGTTGGTTATAATTTGATGCAATTTTCTTTCATTTTATGACCTCTCCATGGTTTTATGTCATGTTCTATCTAGGCAACTGCAAGACAGTTATGGTCTTGTTGATGCTCAAAGCCGGGGCAGAAGCAGACACATAAATCGGATGAATTACTTTTTTCTTAAGAGGAACCAAGTGGCAGTATTCTGACCTTATTGATGATGTCCTACAAATTTCAATGCACATTCTAGTTCTGTTTTGCGCATTCGATGCACAAGATTTTTGCTGCTGAGTCAAGTAAAAGCGAGAAGCATTCTGGAGTGGTCAGTTCCTCAGTAATGCTGCTTAACAAAAGGGGGCGGTTGCGATGGCCCTTTTCTGACCACCATCCAAGAGCAGGTACTATGGATTTATGAAATGGTAGTCTTATTCATAGGTTAGAATCAATTATGATGATCAGTTGCCATGTTTTCTCTGTCATTCTCTCTTCTTGCTGGTTTATAAAGATTGTATCAGTATGGCCCGCCTTTTGTCTTCAGCTTTCTCCTAGCATGAATTTTCCTGCTTGGTTGGTTTGTCTCCTCTGGTGGATTTTGCACATTTCTTTTCTTAATTCAATTTACATGACGAAAGAGAGAACGTTGGCTACCTGTATTTTGTTCATGTTGTTGCTTAATGACATTGTCTTCTAAGGTTTGAGATCCTATCTGCACTGCATCCATTCAAGTCTTTATGAGTGATATTGATGTATTATTGGCTTTTGATTTCAATAATTTAAATTAAATAGATTTGACTATAAGTACCTGTTGGGGACTGTATTATTTAAGTGTTCATCCCTTAGTCCTTATTTCGATCCTTTGAAATGAAGACATAATCTGCTCCTCTGTTGTTGCTGTCTAGTCTGCATGAGTTGATCTTGTCAAGATTTCCTGAAAAAGAAAACCAAAGAGAAGAAGGATCATGTTCAACAGTTTGACTTCTATCATGCAAGATCTGTAACTTGTAGTTGCATTTTATGTCAAACAGTGCCAGGGGTTTCGGTTGTGTGCACTTGAACGATTCTCTTGCCTTTAGAAGGGATTAGGGAAACTTGCAAGATATGTTGCCAAATACAGGGATTAGTTGATTGTGGAGCTGCCAGATCAATGGTTGGCCTGAACTTTTTGTGCGGGCTCACTTGAAGCATTTCCTTTTACTATTGTGCTTAGTAGGATGCGGATTCAGGATCCACTCTTTCAGTGTTTACAGTATCTGAAGGTTGACAAGTGGTTGAAAGGTATATCTGCATTGAGCTGTGATAGCAGAACCTTGCAACTGGCTTGCCTCTTTGGATTAATACTTTGCAGGTTATTTGTATGATTACTTACCATTGATAAGTTATATGTATATTCGTTCTACCAATGCGCACTGCCTTTCCAAGTCCATTCTTTTCAGGCCCAATGCTGTAGGTTGATTTCATATCTTTGCTCTAGTCATTTTGATCGTTTAACAGATGTTTTGGATGCCAGGCTATGATGCCCTTTGGATATCTGTTGTTTTTTTTTGTTTTTTTTTTTTGGAGCTGAAACTTGGGATATCTCGATGCTAAGGGAGCCTGGTTTGAGAATTGAGGGGAAAGCCCTTCATCCATGCTGGATGGGTCGTATGGTCGCGTCCTCACTGCCATTCCATAATTACATGCCACAAATTGTAATTGCAGGACTCAGCCTCCATGGAAGAGAAGTAATTTGGTAGCATGGGGGTGTGTTAAAGAAAGAGAGAAGCACCATTTTATCGAGGCGTGGGAGGAAGGTTGCCGTCTTGCTAAAGAACAGTGAGCGGAAAAAACTCCGGAAATTTCAAAATTATTATGATATCAATGTAAAACCATCACTCTTTACGTATAGGACCCCAATCTCGATTTATCAACAAATGGTAAAACAATTCAAAGCAGGAAAACTCTCAAGAATTTACATCTATTACTGAATCATAATTAACCCGGGTTGAAATTGGAATCTCTAAGCCTTTCGATGCTGAAACTTTCCCGAAATAATAAAGGGTAACTTCGAATGACTAAAAATAATCGAAAAATGATGAAAACTGGAATCCAGATTTGCTTCTCGCAGTCTTGGATCATCAAAAAACGACCTACAGTTCGAAAGTTTAAGGCCTCTTTTTTTTTTTTTTTGAAACTTGCGTGTTTTGGTCCCAAATCACCGAACCTACTTTCAACTTATTCTGATCCAACTGCTCTTAGTAATCCGAAGCCACAAGTTCCTCTCCACCTAAGAAAGCCCCGCCTTCAGTTTACCAGCAGCCATCAATTCAGGCTTTGGGTCATAGATCACGATACCGAACTAGATTGCTGTATGTAGAACGGCACGATCACTTATGGCATAAGATTTGTCAGCTCAGGATCATCATGAAGAAGCACCCTTTGAGAGCTGGCCACTACTAAGCAGGCAATATGCCTACCAACTCTAACGATTTCATCATGTGTTGCTACCAAGGTGGTCCGTAACGTTGTACTGGATGATTTGCTTGGTCCAGCGACCAAATAAGGTCAGAATGAAAGCGCACGTATATCAGCGATCGGTATCTCCAAATCTTTGTGATGTCTGCTTCGGATAACATGAGAAGAATAGAGGCATAAGGTCCTGAAACGTCAAGGCATGGTTTTCGATTTGACGCAATGTGTTTTATATAGCTTGCTAAGCAGCAGCCATCAAACAAGTGACTCCATGCATTCACCCGCATTAACCCATCCCAGCCTTCCTTCCTCAATGTATTTTATATGATGATCGATCTGGTTTTATACATCCAGCGACGCTCAAGCAAATTATGAGACTAAGAACGGGCCTTTAAACCCCTCCGCCGGCCGCATGTAAAGCCATCTGAATTGCAATGAGTGTTAAGGAGCAACCATACAGGCCTTTGAATCATCACGGGGAGAAGCCATTTTAAGCTAAACTCGAATCCTTTGAATCCCTCCTATGAACAGTTATCCTTTAGCATGAGGAGCCAACTCAAGCAACACACTGAACAAGCACACGGAAAAGATCAACCTGCACAAATGGCTTCCTGTATCAAAATTAATTTAATGTCATGGTGGGCCGATATTAAACTAATAACCTTCCAGCATCATATCAGCTCTTTTGCCCTCACGACACTCAATCTAGACTGAAGGTCCAAAAACAGGGAAAAGCATCATATTGCAAACAAAATAATTGGTTACCTGCTGACAATCCATGATGAAAGAACAAACTTGGTAAAAAAATATCCTAGAAATGCAAATATCTAGACAAAATCTCTGACAGCGTCCCCTTCTAAAAGTTTCCCCAAGTTTTGGCTTTAGAACAATAATCAAAACTATCCCATAAGACCTCAGGATGTCTGCTTCTTCAGTTTTGCAAGCTCTTGCTGGATGGCACCACCTCTCTGGATACGAGAAGATTGTAGGATTAGGAAAGAAGGCATCAAGTGATTGAGGAGGAGAAAGGAGGCATCAAACAGTTCCAATCATTATTAAAAACAAACCAGGATAAACAAAACAATGTCTGACCTTGATCCTTGCCAACATGACCTTGAACCTGTCAAAATCATTCAAGGCGCCTCTCCTCTTCTGAACAATCAATTTCCTTCCCCATGAACTGTTTTCCCACTTACTCTTCACATCTGACACCAAAGAATTTACTAGATGAAACAAAGAAAGGATTTATCTGCTTCAGCTGCTATGGAAACAGGATATAAAATCATACCTGCAGCTTCCATGGCAGCAATCAAAGTCTTCTTCTTAGGAAGTCTAGGAATGTCAATCTTAATATCGGTCAAGGAAAGCCTCTTAAAATTCATTTGTCCTCGAACAATGTCAGGGGCATCGACCAGAGCCTGATAAAAATTTTCAAATGACAATGACGAACAACAATCATCAACTATTATAATCTCATCTAGAACATTAAGACTGCATTTGGATGATGAATAGTTAACTACCGGATAGCTTTAGCCATCATTATTCATCCCTTATCCAGCTAACCAGCGAATAAAATTATTTGTTATTTGGTTAGTACTCACCACCCACAATTAACACCATCTTGTGAAAAATAAAGCGATGGTAGTAAAGAAACAGTAAAAATGCCACTCAAGGGTAAAAGCAATACAGAAGAAATAGGGGGTTCAACTTATTTCACCCTCCCCCTTGAAATAACTCTGACCTCACATCTACCTTTTGGCCTGTTGACCGGACAAGGCTGTTCAAGCCTTTCCGTGTGGTGTTGGCTGGTTTGCTGGATAACCTTATACTATCCACCCTCTAACCAGCATCCAAACACAGCCTAAAGGAAAGTCATCAGACATAGGGGAAGAAGTGAAGGTGTGATAACAAATTTGCCACTATTCATGTACACAGAAATGGACAATCATTTCCCAGGGGAAAAGGCATTAACACCAAAGCTGCTTATATCATGACAATGTCAATCCATTTTGCAGAAGTTAAAGAGCAAAAAAAAAAGTCATGAGGGTGCAAAATGTTGGCCAAAGTAACCAGATTGTAATGATGTATATGATATTTATTTTCTCCAGTTTGAACAGGGTAGACAAGAAAGATCATTTGCAGATCATACAAAGTACACATCCAATCATGCAATAGTTTCCAATAGGGCAGACGACAAACAATAGAAATTAAATTAGACCAATTCTCCAGTTCAGAACAAAAGATTTTTAATTTTCTGAAGAAGAATACTTTTGCTACAATTAGTTGTTGATGAAGACCCAAAAAAGAGAGAAATGTAAAGGGTGGCAGGAACCAGCAATCTATAATACATTAAAAAAAAAAAGCTTATATTACACCTTCAATCCCTGTCATGAGAGAAATTAAAAGAAAAAAAGGCCAATAATGGCAACATTTAAAATCCAACCTAAACATGAACCCAACCTAAAATACTACAACAAGAAGAAATGGAGTACTATTGTTAAGAAAATTTTTTCTGTGATTCTTATAAACTAAATATGATTCCATCAAGTTGGTGTAGATACCAACAATATAAGAGTACCATTGGAATTAATAAAAGTTATACCATGTCTGCTTATCAAGAAAGAACTCAGAAATCTTTTTTAAAAAAAGAACGAGAAAACAGACTGTTACATTTCAATTTCACAAATGTCTGATATGTCACTCAAATCCATATCTCAACCTATGCACGTCGAGACTACCAAGTCACTAATATACCATTGCTAATGTCAATATTTATGTTAGATGCAACCACGCTGCCAGAAAATGACAAAAGTTTCGATCCAACCAAGAGTTAAGTCTCATCCGACAAGGGTTTCCCATTGACAATAGATAATGAAAACGTTTAAGCAATTTCTGTATAACCATGCCTCAAGATATCACAGTCGGAACAGAAGAATGGAAATGAAACAAGTCAACATGATATATTGAAACTCCAGCTCTTCTAACAAGAGATTGGAGTAAAGAAAAGGATAACAGTTGTTACAAATTCATTCCTGAATAGATACAGCAATTAGGTGTCCCCCAAAAATTAAAAAAAGAAATAACAGATCCTCCTAGCCAATTAATGAACCCTAGTTTTCACCCAAGCGCACGAAACAAAAACACCATCCAAACCACGCATCAATGGAGTGCTAAGAAAATATTGATACAATTCTATTTCCCCCTTTCTCATCCCAGTCGGGATAGCCGCGGTTGCCTGTCGTCGGAGTTAAGTTAGCGGGGTTACCTCGAGCATGATTCTCTTTTGCGATTAAAATTGTTTTGACATTTTCTGTTCGGAAGCACTCGAGTATCAGAAAATGCTATCGACGAAACAAACCTTTATCAAGCATATCACCATGACCAAGTGCAAAACCCACCTTGGGCAGAGCTGAGAGTCAGTCCATTGATATATGCTTGCCCACGGTCTTTCACAGGTAGCTGCAGCTCTAGCAATCCTCCTTTTGCTTCTCTGTCACATCCTTTGTTTATATACGATAAAAGTAGTCTTCCCCGGGGTGAGAAAGAGAGGGATTTCGACCTTCGTTTTTCGGGAGAATGAAATAGGGGATCTTTGACTTTCCGAAATTAGGGCGTCTCCCCAGAGTATACCCGACGAGGGTGTTCTTCCAAAAAACCCCTTATTAAGAAAGTGTAAAAAGTCTCAAATCTTCAGACTTTTACTTATCAAACATTAAAACTCAAACAAATAGCACAGTGCGACAAGAATCGAAGAAATATTTACTTGTACGAAGATATCTTTCGTTTCTCATTTGCTCGAAAGAAAAATCTTGGGTTTCTCATCTTCTTAATAAAAATCGAAACTTTTCTCCAAAGAAAATGGATCAGAAAACAGATCAAATACATACTCGGTTCTGGTCGACAACGTCGACGATGACGACTAGTCTGCCGTAATCCTTCCCATAATTCACGAGGGCAACCCTCCCAATCTCCACGTATCGCTTGAACGGCTATCAAATCCGAAAGAAAACATGAGAAACAAAATCAAATAACAGCCCAAACCAAGGAAATCAATAACTAGACGAAAGAGTCGAGAATCGAATACGGAGAGGATGGATTTTCCCACCATGGTCGGAGATTGGAGAGAGAGAGAGCGAAATAGAGAGGAACTAGGGTTAGGGTTCTCTCAGCGTGGAGATTGTCCGGGAGCCGGCGCGAGGGGTTTTTATGAAGCTTGTCCGACCGCCGGATCTGAGGCACGCTATTTGATGCTGCAGCGCGTCTGACGATGGGCCTCGTATCACTCAGAAACAACACAATTGCCACGAGGGCGATCGAGGAAATCTAGGTATGCTGATCCTGACCGTCCATTGAACATCATAAATCATATATCTGTTCTGTGGCAATTGCCATCAGACAACAGTCACCTTACAGCTGCTTGTGGACCGTTACGATGCCTGTTATCTAAACAAAAATAGTATGGAATAATATTGATGATGCGTCCATTTTGATGACGAGCTTTCCCTTTCTTAAACATGATCCTTCATACATATAGACGAACGTGCATACATATACATACATACATATATATATACATATATATATATATACACACACAAATATATATATATATATACATATATATATATATACTCATATATATATATACACACACACACACATATACATACACATATACACACACACACACACACACATATATATATATATATATATATATACATATACATATACATACACATACATATATATATCGTGCACATGCATGCCCCACTTATGGTTTATTATATATTTATTATTTAAAAAATAATATTTGTATATGCACATCTCAAATCATCTTTTACTTACAAGTATATTCTTATTAGGTTTTTAGCTAATGATGTAAATAAATAACTATAAAGTATAAAATGACATTATTATTTTTTACATCGATACAAATATATATTTATGTTGTACTTAACTAGTTGTATTATAAATTCGATTTGTGTTGTAAATAGCTATGTATTTGCATAAATTTTTCAAGGATGTCAATACAAAAAGGTGATAAAGTTATTTTATACTCGAAATAGTTATTTATTTATACATGCATCCAAAAAACTAACATGCAGATTATTTTTGTAAAATAAGAACAATTTGATAGTATATATGCAAAAAGTGATTTTTTAAGAGCAAAGATATAATAAACTATATTTGCAAGAGTATGTATGTGAAAAATCTAATAATTTTGGATGTTCCATCACTTACCATACCTTAACTTTTTTCTTAATTAACTGAATTTTGTATACAAAATACTCAATATGCTTAGCATATATATTTTTAATATCTGATGTATATTTTTTTAGATCACTACTCATCTTGTATTTAGATCCAGGGACAAATTCATCAAAGAACCTACAAATGTGTATAATTTTGAAAAAATAATTTTTTTATTGCAGCAATTAAGTGAAATTTTTTCTGCAA